>NC_135813.1:50675436-50995920 GCF_964213995.1 Mustelus asterias | reverse complement strand
ACGTCGGTGGTGGGCAAGTTATTGGAAGGTGTGATAAGGGATAGGATCTACAAATATTTGGATAGACAGGGACTTATTAGGGAGAGTCAACATGGCTTTGTGCGTGGTAGGTCATGTTTGACCAATCTATTAGAGTTTTTCGAGGAGGTTACCAGGAAAGTGGATGAAGGGAAGGTGGCGAATGTTGTCTACCTGGATTTCAGCAAGGCCTTTGACAAGGTCCCTCAAGGGAGGTTAGTTAGGAAGGTTCAGTCACTAGGTATACATGGGGAGGTAGTAAATTGGATTAGACACTGGCTCAATGGAAGAACGCTGCGACAACGGATGAATGAACACCGCTCGACAATCACCAGGCAAGACTGTTCTCTTCCTGTTGGGGAGCACTTCAGCGGTCACGGGCATTCGGCCTCTGATATTCGGGTAAGCGTTCTCCAAGGCGGCCTTCGCGACACACGACAGCGCAGAGTCGCTGAGCAGAAACTGATAGCCAAGTTCCGCACACACAAGGACGGCCTCAACCGGGATATTGGGTTTATGTCACACTATTTGTAACTCCCACAGTTGCGTGGACCTGCAGAGTTTCACTGGCTGTCTTGTCTGGAGACAATACACATCTTTTTAGCCTGTCTTGATGCTCTCTCCACTCCCATTGTTTTGTTTCTTAAAGACTGGATTAGTTGTAAGTATTCGCATTCCAACCATTATTCATGTAAATTGAGTCTGTGTCTTTATAAGTTCTGTTTGTGAACAGAATTCCCACTCACCTGAAGAAGGGGCTTAGAGCCTCGAAAGCTTGTGTGGCTTTTGCTACCAAATAAACCTGTTGGACTTTAACCTGGTGTTGTTAAACTTCTTTCAATGGAAGAAGCCAGAGAGTGGTTGTGGAGGATTGCTTCTCTGAGTGGAGGCCTGTGACTAGTGGTGTGCCGCAGGGATCGGTGTTGGGTCCATTGTTGTTTGTCATCTATATCAATGATCTGGATGATAATGTGGTAAATTGGATCAGCAAGTTTGTTGATGATACAAAGATTGGAGGTGTAGTGGACAGTGAGGAAGGTTTTCAAAGCTTGCAGAGGGATTTGGACCAACTAGAAAAATGGGCTGAAAAATGGCAAATGGAATTTAACGCAGACAAGTGTGAGATATTGCACATTGGAAGGACAAACCAAAGTAGAACGTACAGGGTAAATGGTAGGACTCTGAAGAGTGCAGTTGAACAGAGGCATCTGGGAATACAGGTACAGAATTCCCTAAAAGTGACGTCACAGGTGGATAGGGTCGCAAAGAGTGCCTTTGGTACATTGGCCTTTATAAATCGGAGTATCGAGTATAAAAGTTGGAGTGTTATGGTAAGGTTATATAACCAGGTTAAAGTCCAACAGGTTTATTTGGTAGCAAATACCATAAGCTTTCGGAGCACTGCTCCTTCGTCAGATGGAGTGGAAATGTGCTCTCAAACAGTGCAAACAGACAAAATCAAGTTGCAGAATACTGATTAGAATGCAAATCCTACAGCCAGCCAGGTCTTAAATGTACAGACAATGTGGGTGGAGGGAACATTAAACACAGGTTAAAGAAATGTGTATTGTCTCCACACAGGACAGCTAGTGAGATTCTAGTAACAGCTAGTAGAATCTCACTAGCTGTTCTGTCTGGAGACAATACACATTTCTTTAACCTGTTCCCTCCACCCACATTGTCTGTACATTTAAGACCTGGCTGGCTGTAGGATTCACATTCTAATCAGTATTCTGCAACTTGATTTTGTCTGTTTGCACTGTTTGAGAGCACATTTCCACTCCATCTGACGAAGGAGCAGTGCTCCGAAAGCTTATGGTATTTGCTACCAAATAAACCTGTTGGACTTTAACCTGGTGTTGTGAGACTTCTTACCGTGTTCACCCCAGTCCAACGCCGGCATCTCCACATCAAGGTTATATAAGGCATTGGTGAGGCCGAATTTAGAGTATTGTGTACAGTTTTGGTCACCTAGTTACAGGAAGGATGTAAATAAGGTTGAAAGAGTGCAGAGAAGGTTCACAAGGATGTTCCCGGGACTTCAGAAGCTGAGTTACAGAGAGAGATTGAATAGGTTGGGACTTTATTCCCTGGAGCGTAGAAGATTGAGGGGAGATTTGATAGAGGTGTATAAGATTTTGATGGGTATAGATAGAGTGAATGCAAGCAGGCTTTTTCCGCTGAGGCTAGGGGAGAAAAAAACCAGAGGGCATGGGTTAAGGGTGAAAGGAGAAAAGTTTAAAGGGAATACTAGGGGGGGCTTCTTCACGCAGAGAGTGGTGGGAATGTGGAATGAGCTGCCGGATAAAGTGGTAAATGCTTTTAACACTTTTAACATTTAAGAAAAACTTGGACGGGTTCATGGATGAGAGGGGTGTGGAGGGATATGGTCCAAGTGCAGGTCAGTGGGACTAGGCAAAAAATGGTTCGGCACAGACAAGAAGGGCCAAAAGGCCTGTTTCTGAGCTGTAATTTTCTATGGTTCTATCTCTTTCTCCGTAATATGTACACTCCTCAAGACATCACTATTTATTTCCCCAAGTTCCCTAACATCCATGTTTTTCTCAACAGTAAACACTGATGAGAAATATTCATTTAGGATCTCAACCATCTCTTGTGGATCGCACATAGATGATCTTGTTGATCCTTAAGAGGCCTTACTCTCTCCCTTGTTACTCTTTTGCCCTTTATGTATTTGTAGCTCTTTGGATTCTCCTTTGCCTTATCTGCCAAAAAAATCTCGTGTCCCCTTTTTGCCCTCCTGATTTCTCTCTTAACTCTACTCCTACACCCCCTATACTCTTCAAGGGATTCACTTGGTCCCAGCTGCCAATGCATGTCACGTGCCTCTTCTTCATCACGGCCTCAATATCCCGAGTCGTCCAGGGTTCCCTACTTCTGCCAGCCTTGCACTTCACTCTAAGAGGAATGTGTTTACCCTGAACCCTGGTTAACACACTTTTGAAGGCGTGCCACTTACCAGCATCCATTTGCCTTCCCACAGACTCCCCCAATTAACTTTTGACTCCCCCAATTAACTTTACCGTTTACTTCAGTGACATAACCACTTTCTTCACTGTCCACATGAAAGATTCCATGACACTATTTTGAAGAATAGCAGAGGAAGTAACCCTGATGTCCTGGTCAATGTTTTTTGCTCAGTCAAATCACAAAACTGATTTTCTCATTATTATCACATTGTGGTTTGAGGTACCTTGTCGTATGAAATTCAGTTACCATGTTTCCTACATTATAAGTGTGTCTCAACTCCAAAGATACTTAACTGGATGTAAGGTGCAGTTCGATGGCTGTGAAAGGCACGTTAAAGATGTCAATCTTCGTTTCTTTTCTGGTATAATAGATACAGCTCTGGGCACTGGTAACAACACCCAGAGCACTGGGCACAGCTCTAAGCACACCTGGAGCACTGGGCACAGCTCTGGGTGCTGGTAACCACACCTGGAGCACTGGGCATAGCTCTGGGCACTGATAAATACACTTGGAGCACTAAGCACAGCTCTGAGCACTGGTAATCACACCTGGAGCACTGGACACAGCTCTGGGCACTGGTAATCACACCTAGGCACTGGGCACAACTAACCGCACCTGGAGCACTGGGCACGGCTCTGGGTGCTGGTAACCACACCTGGAGCACTGGGCATAGCTCTGGGCACTGGTAATCACACCTGGAGCACTGGGCATAGCTCTGGGCACTGGTAATCACACCTAGAGCACTGGGCACAGCTAACCACACCTGAAGCACTGGGCATGGCTCTGGGCACTGGTAAACACATCTGGAGCACTGAGCACAGCTCTGGGCACTGGTAACCACACCTGAAGCACTGGGCACAGCTCTGGGCACTGGTAAATATACCTGGAGCATTGGGCACAGCTCTGGGCGCTGGTAAACACACCTAGAGCACTGGGCATGACTCTGTGCACTGGTAGCAACACCTAGAATACCAGGATTGGTCATGTTGGGGAGAAGTGGTTACTCAAGAATTCAAGTTCTTAAACTACCATTAATTCAGTGCTAGGTGGCAGGAAACTGGGACTCAGGAACACAAAGTATTAGTGTCACATTATTAATCAGGCTCAGTAGTAGACATGGGTTGTACCCGCTATAGATGAATTGAGTGAGTGGGCAAAAATTTGGCAGATGGAGTATAATGTTGGAAAATATTAACTTGTCCACTTTGGCAGGAAGAATAGAAAAGCGGTATATTATTTAAACGGAGAGAGATTTCCGAACTCTGTGGTACAGAGGATTTGTGTTTCTTGGTACATAAATCACAAAAGTTAGTATCCAGGTATAACAAGTGATTCGGAAGGCAAATGTTCGGAAGGCAAATGTTCAGAAGGCTGGTGTTTATTACCAGAGGAATGAAGTAGAAAAGGAGGAAAGTTTTTCTTCATGAGATCACATCTGGAGAACTGTATATAGTTTTGGTATCCTTACTGAAGAAATGATACAATTGCATTAAAAGCAGTTCAGAACAAGTTCACTTGACTGATTCCTGGGATGACGGTGTTATGTTATGAGGAAAGATTGGACAGGCTGGGCCTATTCTCATTGGAATTTAGAAGAATGAGAGATTATCTTATTGAAACGTGCGATTTTGAAGGGACTTTACAGGATGGATGTTGAGAGAATGTTTCCCTTTATGGGTCAGAGTTTAAGCAAAGAGGTCTCTCATTTAAGACCTAGATGAGGATTTCTTTCCTCTGAAGGTTGTTAGTCTTTGCAATTTGCTTCCCCAGAGAACAGTGGAGGAAAGGTCATTGAATACTTTAGGGCTAATTGACAAGGGAGTCAAAGGGTATTGGAGTAGATGGGAAAGGAGTTGAGGCCACAATCAGATCAGCCATGATCTTATCAAATGTTGGAGCAGGCTTGAGAAGGCAGATGGCTTACTCCTCATTTGTACGTTCATATGAATACTTGCACGCAAGTTTGCATGTCAGTCTGAATGAATGTTGGGAAGCTCCATGAGAAGGAAGGCTTGTATACAACCTGGAAACTGCTGATTCTGCACCAGTGCACACAGAGCTGAACCAGTGACACTGTTGTTGGCTGCCTCCATGAAGTAAGATTGGTGTTGAATACTGTGCACCAACATAAACATCCACAAGAATTGGAGACTGTTTATACAAGTTCCCTCACTGGTTAAGTGCAGTGTATGGAGACGAGTTATCACTGAACATAAAGGTTGTGTGCAGTACCAGGAATTCCATGTCTCCATTACCTAAAACATTGACTGTCTTCATGAAAAATTTCAATTCTCTTTATTGTTTTCAATTCCATGAGGCCATTGAGAGATCATAGAGGCCATCTCCTGAGAGGACATTGGCTGCAAGCCTCTGCAGTATGGGCACTCCTCTAATTTCAGCCTCTTGAGCATCCTGGATTTTAATTGCTCTGCCATTGGTGGCCATACAGCTGCTTGGGCACTAAATTCTGGTATTCCCTGCTTAAACTGCTCTGCCTCTCTATCCCTTTTTAAGGTGCATCTAATATCTCATGAGTTGCTGTGAAGTTTTGTTTGATAGTGTTCCTGTGAAGTGTTTGGGATGTTTTACTATCTGAAAAGTGCTACATAAATACAAGTTGTTACTGACAAAGAAAGCTATTGGCTCCTGGGAAAACACCCTCTAGCAAGTCTCACTTTTGGGGAAGGAGCCAGCAGAGAGCGGTGTCATGATATGAGTAAGTTAGGGAAATAAGAAAGCAGCTGCGAAATTACACAGCACTGTAGGAGAGAGATTGCTTCCATACATTTCGCTGTGTGTTGAGGAAACAGAGAAAGGAAGCTGCCAGAGAACAGTTCCAGTTCACATTCTGCATCTGCAGAGTGAGAGAACCTGTGATGGAGCCGTTTCAAACTTCCAACCTGACCATTGAGACCTTGACACCTTCACTAATTGGATAACAAGCATGGAGAATGGTTATGGGTCAGTACAAACAGTGCAGGACTGGGAACACAGGTCAGCACCTTGTCCCTCCCTGTCTGATGTCGCCGACTTTAACTGAGGTGATTTCCAGCCTTTGAGCTCCTCGCTGAGCTGTGTATCTTCAATGACAGGCTGGAAGCTGGCCAATATCTCAATGACTCCATGCTCTGTTGGTGAGTGGGAGATCCAACATCTGGCCTCCATTCAGAATTGGTTAGGGTCCGAGGCGCTTTCTGCACATCACTTGTGGCAGGTCCCTTCTGCAGCTCTGATTTTTGAGCTTGAAGGGTAGCATTATACCCTTCTTTTTTTTTCAAATAACATCTGCCCAGCAATATAAGGGAAGCAGAATGCTGGCTAACTAACACACCAGCTCCATACTGTGGGACACTCAAGCTAGTTCGGGTCTACATTCACTCCTGAAGCCTTGGTCCTTCTTCAGCTGCCTGTACTCAGAGTGGCTGAGCTTGTGTTATGTCACATGACTAAAATAAAGGTTCTTGTACACACACCAGAGTGCATGGAATTAAATATCTCTGGTCTGGGGCAATAGACTTCCCTTTTCCTCAGGTGCGGGTGGTGATTTTATTTAAAATGAAACCGGTTTAAAAACCAAATGGAAAATCCAGATGTGAGTATGTGCACTGGACACAGGCGGGGTGAAGGTCATCCCTCAAAGGGGCCACATGAAAGCCACCTTTCCTCACCAGCAACATAACCAAAACACAACTGCAGACAAGTTGTCATTGAGTAACATCACACTGTGACCTCAAAGTGAAAATAAGGATTTAATATTTAGCATCAAGAGGGAATGGTCAGATACAGCTTGAAAGGAAAGGTACTCAAAATAAAGGGGGGTCAGTTTAGGACAGAGTTGAGGAGGAACTTCTTAGAATCATAGAAACCCTACAGTGCAGAAAGAGGCCATTTGGCCCATCGAGTCTACACCGACCACAATCCCACCCAGGCCCTACCCCCATATCCCTACATATTTACCCACTAATCCCTCTAACCTACGCATCTCAGGACACTAAGGGGCAATTTTTAGCATGGCCAATCAACCTAACCCGCATATCTTTGGTCTGTGGGAGGAAACCGGAGCACCCGGAGGAAACCCACGCAGACACGAGAAGAATGTGCAAACTCCACACAGACAGTGACCCAAGCGGGGATTCGAACCCAGGTCGCTGGAGCTGTGAAGCAGCAGTGCTAACCACTGTGCTACTGTGCCACCCAACCACTCTTCTCTCAGAGGGTGGTGAATCTCTGGAATTCTCTGCCCACTGAAGTGGTGGAGGCTACCTCGTTGAATATGTTTAAATCACGGATAAATGGATTCCTGATCGGTAAGGGAATTAGGGGTTATAGGGATCAGGCGGGTAAGTGGAACTGATCCACTTCAGATCAGCCATGATCTTATTGAATGGCGGGGCAGGCTCGAGGGGCTAGATGGCCTACTCCTGCTCCTAGTTCTTATGTTCTTATGTACTGTGAGAAGAAGAGGTTTAAAAAGTTTGCTGGGCACATTGCTGCAGTCCCAGAGGAATAGCAATGCCTATTGTATGTACTGTGACCCAGCAATTAACAGTGTGGGAAAGTGGGCCGATCAGGCTGCATGTGTATACATACATGTGCTGCATCACTGGCAGAGCAATGATAGAGGCCTGGGAAAGGCTGTAGAGGCAACAGAAAGAGCTGCCTGTATCAGCTTACAGCCTGCTCTCTCTCACTATTTTTTGGAAATAAATAACATTTGTTTTTAGTATACATTCTGAGAAAGTCTTATGGTGAGGGGAGGTGGGGAGAGGGGAAGGGAGTGGAGGGAACGGCAGGGGTAGGGGCATGGAAGGAGGGGAGAGGAGGGGAGAGGAGGGGAGGAGGAGGGGGTTGAAGAGGAATGTTAATGCAGACGGGAGCATAGGGAGGGAGGTTCATGTAGGCTACAGGGAGGGGACACGGGGGGTTTGGGGGAGGGTTGGGGGAGAGGGGGAAGGTTGGGGGAGAGGGGGAGGGTTGGGGGAGAGGGGGAGGGTTGGGGGAGAGGGGGAGGGTTGGGGGAGAGGGGGAGGGTTGGGGGAGAGGGGAAGGATTGGGGGAGAGGGGGAGCGTTGATGCAGTGGGGGAGGGTGGGGCAGCGGGGAGGGTGGGGCAGCGGGGAGGGTGGGGCAGCGGGGAGGGGGGGCAGCGGGGGGGGCAGCGGGGAGGGGGGCAGCGGGGAGGGGGGGCAGCGGGGAGGGGGGGCAGCGGGGAGGGGGGGCAGCGGGGAGGGGGGGGGCAGCGGGGAGGGGGGGCAGCGGGGAGGGGGGGCAGCGGGGAGGGGGGGCAGCGGGGAGGGGGGGCAGCGGGGGCAGCGGGGAGGGGGGGCAGCGGGGAGGGGGGGCAGCGGGGAGGGGGGGGCAGCGGGGAGGGGGGGGCAGCGGGGAGGGGGGGGCAGCGGGGAGGGAGGGGCAGCGGGGAGGGGGGGGCAGTGGGGAGGGGGGGCAGCGGGGAGGGGGGGGCAGCGGGGAGGGGGGGCAGCGGGGAGGGGGGGCAGCGGGGAGGGGGGGCAGCGGGGAGGGGGGGCAGCGGGGGCAGCGGGGAGGGGGGGCAGCGGGGAGGGGGGCAGCGGGGAGGGGGGGCAGCGGGGAGGGGGGGCAGCGGGGAGAGGGGGGCAGCGGGGAGGGGGGGCAGCGGGGAGGGGGGGCAGCGGGGAGGGGGGGCAGCGGGGAGGGGGGGCAGCGGGGAGGGGGGGCAGCGGGGAGGGGGGCAGCGGGGAGGGGGGGCTGCGGGGAGGGGGGCTGCGGGGAGGGGGGGCTGCGGGGAGGGGGGGCAGCGGGGAGGTGGGGCAGCGGGGAGGGGGGGCAGCGGGGAGGGGGGGCAGCGGGGAGGTGGGGCAGCGGGGAGGGGGGGCAGCGGGGAGGGGGGGCAGCGGGGAGGGGGGGCAGCGGGGAGGGGGGGCAGCGGGGAGGGGGGCAGCGGGGAGGGGGGCAGCGGGGAGGGGGGCAGCGGGGAGGGGGGC
Source organism: Mustelus asterias (assembly GCF_964213995.1). Taxonomy (NCBI): domain Eukaryota; kingdom Metazoa; phylum Chordata; class Chondrichthyes; order Carcharhiniformes; family Triakidae; genus Mustelus; species Mustelus asterias. Next base: position 50,986,952 of record NC_135813.1, on the reverse strand, counting down.
AGCGGGGAGGGGGGCAGCGGGGAGGGGGGCAGCGGGGAGGGGGGCAGCGGGGAGGGGGGCAGCGGGGGGCATTGGGGAGGGGGGCGCAGCGGGGGGGGCAGGCAGCGGGGGGGGCAGCAGGGAGGGGGGGGCAGTGGGGAGGGGCAGGGAGGGGGGGCAGTGGGGAGGGGCAGCGGGGGGGGGCAGCGGGGAGGGTGGGGCAGCGGGGAGGAAAGAGGGGGACTGCAAATGGGGGAGGTGAGAGGAGGGGGAAGGACAGTGAAGGTGGCAAGCCAATGGGCAGAGGTAGATGGAGGGAGCAGTGGGAGAGAGTAGCCGAGACGTGGCGGATGGAAATAGGAGGAGGGAAGGAGGGAGTAATGGAAGTGAAGGGAGTGGGTGGCAGCGGAGGGAGAAGGGGTAAGAGAAGAATGGTGCGGGGAATGGACATCGAGAAGGCAAACAATGGAGGGAGAGAGAGGAGATGGGAATGAGGAGGAAAAGGGGGAAGAGGTAGAGGAGGGGAAGTGGGAGAAATGAGGGAGGGGTGAGGAACATAAGAACATAAGAACATAAGAAATAGGAGCAGGAGTAGGCCATCTAGCCCCTCGAGCCTGCCCCGCCATTCAATAAGATCATGGCTGATCTGACGTGGATCAGTACCACTTACCCGCCTGATCCCCATAACCCTTAATTCCCTTACCGCTCAGGAATCCATCCATCCGCGCTTTAAACATATTCAGCGAGGTAGCCTCCACCACCTCAGTGGGCAGAGAATTCCAGAGATTCACCACCCTCTGGGAGAAGAAGTTCCTCCTCAACTCTGTCTTAAACCGACCCCCCTTTATTTTGAGGCTGTGTCCTCTAGTTTTAACTTCCTTACTAAGTGGAAAGAATCTCTCCGCCTCCACCCTATCCAGCCCCCGCATTATCTTATAAGTCTCCATAAGATCCCCCCTCATCCTTCTAAACTCCAACGAGTACAAACCCAATCTCCTCAGCCTCTCCTCATAATCCAAACCCCTCATCTCCGGTATCAACCTGGTGAACCTTCTCTGCACTCCCTCCAATGCCAATATATCCTTCCTCATATAAGGGGACCAATACTGCACACAGTATTCCAGCTGCGGCCTCACCAATGCCCTGTACAGGTGCATCAAGACATCCCTGCTTTTATATTCTATCCCCCTCGCAATATAGGCCAACATCCCATTTGCCTTCTTGATCACCTGTTGTACCTGCAGACTGGGCTTTTGCGTCTCATGCACCAGGACCCCCAGGTCCCTTTGCACGGTAGCATGTTTTAATTTGTTTCCATTGAGATAGTAATCCCATTTGTTATTATTTCCTCCAAAGTGTATAACCTCGCATTTATCAACGTTATACTCCATTTGCCATATCCTCGCCCACTCACTCAGCCTGTCCAAATCTCTCTGCAGATCTTCTCCGTCCTCCACACGATTCACTTTTCCACTTATCTTTGTGTCGTCTGCAAACTTCGTTACCCTACACTCCGTCCCCTCCTCCAGATCATCTATATAAATGGTAAACAGTTGCGGCCCGAGTACCGATCCCTGCGGCACGCCACTAGTTACCTTCCTCCAACCGGAAAAACACCCATTTATTCCGACTCTTTGCTTCCTGTCGGATAGCCAGTCCCCAATCCACTTTAACACACTACCCCCAACTCCGTGTGCCCTAATCTTCTTCAGCAGCCTTTTATGGGGCACCTTATCAAACGCCTTTTGGAAATCCAAAAACACCGCATCCACCGGTTCTCCTCCATCAACCGCCCTCGTCACATCTTCATAAAAATCCAACATGTTCGTCAAGCACGACTTTCCCCTCATGAATCCATGCTGCGTCTGATTGATCGAACCATTTCTATCCAGATGCCCTGCTATCTCCTCTTTAATAATGGATTCCAGCATTTTCCCTACTACAGACGTTAAGCTGACCGGCCTATAGTTACCCGCCTTTTGTCTCCTTCCTTTTTTAAACAGCGGCGTAACATTAGCCGTTTTCCAATCAACCGGCACTACCCCAGAATGCAACGAGTTTTGATAAATAATCACTAACGCATCCACTATTACCTCGTCACACCCCTCCGAAGACAATGGGAAAGAGGAATGGGAGTGCAGGAGGGGGGGTTGGGGTGCGGGAGGGGTGGGGTGAGGGGAAGAGGGGCGGAGGGGTGTGACGGAGGGGAGGGGGAGAGGAGCGAAGGATAGGGGCGGAGGGGTAGGGCGGAGGGGTGGGGCAGAGGGGTGAGGCGAGTGGCGGAGGGGTGAGGCGAGGGGCGGAGGGGTGAGGCGAGGGGCGGAGGGGTGAGGCGAGGGGCGGAGGGGTGAGGCGAGGGGCGGAGGGGTGAGACGAGAGGCGGAGGGGTGCGGCGAGGGGCGGAGGGGTGCGGCGAGGGGCGGAGGGGTGGGACGAGGGGCGGAGGGGTGGGACGAGGGGCGGAGGGGTGGGACGAGGGGCGGAGGGGTGGGACGAGGGGCGGAGGGGTGGGACGAGGGGCGGAGGGGTGGGACGAGGGGCGGAGGGGTGGGACGAGGGGTGGGACGAGGGGCGGAGGGGTGGGGCGAGGGGCGGAGGGGTGGGGCAAGGGGCGGAGGGGTGGGACGATGGGCGGAGGGGTGGGGCGAGGGGCGGAGGGGTGGGACGAGGGGCGGATGGGTGGGACGAGGGGCGGAGGGGTGGGACGAGGGGCGGAGGGGTGGGACGAGTGGCGGAGGGGTGGGACGAGGGGCGGAGGGGTGGGACGAGGGGCGGAGGGGTGGGACGATGGGCGGAGGGGTGGGGCGAGGGGCGGAGGGGTGGGGCGAGGGGCGGAGGGGTGGGACGAGGGGCGGGACGAGGGGCGGAGGGGCGGGACGAGGGGCGGAGGGGTGGGACGAGGGGCGGAGGGGTGGGACGAGGGGCGGAGGGGTGGGACGAGGGGCGGAGGGGTGGGACGAGGGGCGGAGGGGTGGGACGAGGGGCGGAGGGGTGGGACGAGGGGCGGAGGGGTGGGACGAGGGGCGGAGGGGTGGGACGAGGGGCGGAGGGGTGGGACGAGGGGCGGAGGGGTGGGACGAGGGGCGGAGGGGTGGGACGAGGGGCTGAGGGGTGGGGCGAGGGGCGGAGGGGTGGGGCGAGGGGCGGAGGGGTGGGGCGAGGAGCGGAGGGGTGGGGCGAGGGGCGGAGGGGTGGGGCGAGGGGCGGAGGGGTGGGGCGAGGGGCGGAGGGGTGGGGCGAGGGGCGGACGGGTGGGGCGAGGGGCGGAGGGGTGGGGCGAGGGGCGGAGGGGTGGGGCGAGGGGCGGAGGGGTGGGGCGAGGGGCGGAGGGGTGGGGCGAGGGGCGGAGGGGTGGGGCGAGGGGCGGAGGGGTGGGGCGAGGGGCGGAGGGGTGGGGCGAGGGGCGGAGCGAGGGGCGGAGGGGTGGGGTGAGGGGCGGAGGGGTGGGGCGAGGGGCGGAGGGGTGGGGCGAGGGGCGGAGGGGTGGGGCGAGGGGCGGAGGGGTGGGGCGTGGGGCGAGGGGCGGAGGGGTGGGGCGAGGGGCGGAGGGGTGGGGCGAGGGGCGGAGGGGTGGGGCGAGGGGCGGAGGGGTGGGGCGAGGGGCGGAGGGGTGGGGCGAGGGGCGGAGGGGTGGGGCGAGGGGCGGAGGGGTGGGGCGAGGGGCGGATGAGTGGGGCGAGGGGCGGAGGGGTGGGGCGAGGGGCGGAGGGGTGGGGCGAGAGGCGGAGGGGTGGGGCGAGGGGTGGAGGGGTGGGGCGAGGGGCGGAGGGGTGGGGCGAGGGGCGGAGGGGTGGGGCGAGGGGCGGAGGGGTGGGGCGAGGGGGCGGAGGGGTGGGGCGAGGGGGCGGAGCGAGGGGCGGAGGGGTGGGGCGAGGGGCGGAGGGGTGGGGCGAGGGGCGGAGGGGTGGGGCGAGGGGCGGAGGGGTGGGGCGAGGGGCGGAGGGGTGGGGCGAGGGGCGGAGGGGTGGGGCGAGGGGCGGAGGGGTGGGGCGAGGGGCGGAGGGGTGGGGCGAGGGGCGGAGGGGTGGGGCGAGGGGCGGAGGGGTGGGGCGAGGGGCGGAGGGGTGGGGCGAGGGGTGGGGCGAGGGGCGGAGGGGTGGGGCGAGGGGCGGAGGGGTGGGGCGAGGGGCGGAGGGGTGGGGCGAGGGGCGGAGGGGTGGGGCGAGGGGCGGAGGGGTGGGGCGAGGGGCGGAGGGGTGGGGCGAGGGGCGGAGGGGTGGGGCGAGGGGCGGAGGAGTGGGGCGAGGGGCGGAGGGGTGGGGCGAGAGGCGGAGGGGTGGGGCGAGGGGCGGAGGGGTAGGGCGAGGGGCGGAGGGGTGGGGCGAGGGGCGGAGGGGTGGGGCGAGGGGCGGAGGGGTGGGGCGTGGGGCGGAGGGGTGGGGTGAGGGATGGGGTGAGGGGCAGAGGCGTGGGGCGAGGGGTGGGGCGAGGGGTGGGGCGAGGGGTGGGGCGAGGGGCGGGGTGAGGGGCGGGGCAAGGGGCGGGGCGAGGTCAGTGCACGAGATCCAGTGCCTCTCAGCACACAGGTTCCAGTGCCCCCAGGGCACAAGATCCAGTGCCCCTCAACACACTGGATAAACTGCCCCTCCATCTGCCATTTCTGCGCCCAATTTTCCAGCCTATCTATATCCTGCTGTATTGTCCGACAATGTTCATCGCTATCCGCAAGTCCAGCCATCTTCGTGTCATCTGCAAACTTGCTGATAACACCAGTTACACCTTCTTCCAAATCATTTATATATATCACAAATAGCAGAGGTCCCAGTACAGAGCCCTGCGGAACAGCACTGGTCACAGACCTCCAGCCGGAAAAAGACCCTTCGACTGCTACCCTCTGTCTCCTGTGGCCAAGCCAGTTTTCTACCCACCTAGCCACCGCTCCTTGTATCCCATGAGCCTTAAGCTTCTTAACCAACCTGCCATGAGGGACTTTGTCAAATGCCTTACTGAAATCCATATAGACGACATCCACAGCCCTTCCTTCGTCAACCGTTTTTGTCACTTCCTCAAAAAACTCCACCAAATTTGTAAGGCACGACCTCCCTCTTACCATGCTGTCTGTCACTAATGAGATTGTTCCGTTCTAAATGCGCATACATCCTGTCTCTAAGAATCCTCTCCAACACCTTCCCTACCACGGACGTCAAGCTCACCGACCTATAATTACCCGGGTTATCCCTGCTACCCTTCTTAAATAACGGTACCACATTCGCGATCCTCCAATCCTCAGGGACCTCACTTGTGTCCAATGAAGAGACAAAGATTTCCGTCAGAGGCCCAGCAATTACATCTCTTGTCTCCCTGAGCAGTCTAGGATAGATGCCATCAGGCCCTGGGGATTTGTCAGTTTTAATGTTACCGAAAAAACCTAACACTTCCTCCCTTGTAATGGAGATTCTCTCTAACGGGAGGGGCACTGGATCCCATGTGTTAATGGGCACTGGATCCCGCGGGGGGGGGGCAGCGGATCCCGCGTGTGGGGGGGGGCAGCGGATCCCGCGTGTGGGGGGGGGCAGCGGATCCCGCGCGTGGGGGGTGGGGGGCGCAGCGGATCCCGCGCGCGTGGGTGGGGGGGGCAGCGGATCCCGCGCGTTGGGGGGGGGCAGCGGATCCCGGGGGGGGGGGGGGTGCAGCGGATCCCCTCTGTGCACGGGACCCGCTGCCCCACAGCGCACGGGACCCGCTGCCCCGCAGCGCACGGGGCCCAGTCAGTCCAAATCAGAAATGGTGTTGGAATGGTAACATGTTGTGACCGATTAGCGTTCATTTAACCATTTCTTTGTTCAGCCCTTGGCCCACAAGTCCACAAAAAACCTAGTTTATGTCACAGGCTTATACGTATGCATGTTTAGGAGGGCATGTCTGCATATAAGAGGGGGTGTGTGCGTTTATGGGGCCATGTGTGCGTGTAGGCAACATATGGGCTTGTACATGTTGACGTGTGGCATGTTTGTGTGTGTATAAGCATGCTGGTTTGTGTGCAGGCATGTTGGTGTGTGTGTGTAGGCATGTTGGTGTGTGTATGTAGGCATGATAGTGTGTGTCAAGATGCATTTGTCTGCAGGCATGTGCATGTGTAGGTGGGTGGATGTGCATGTGTAGATGTACATGTAGATGTTTGTGTGGGGTGTTTGCGTGTAGGCATGTGTGGATGATTGTGTATGTCAGTTGTGAGGGTGTGTGTGTAACGTCTATATCTGTGTGCTTGTGTAGGGGTGTGTGTGCATGTGAGTGGGTGTGTGGGGTGTGGTTGTGCGTGTATGGTGTGGTAAGTGTGTGCGTGCGTGATGTGTGTGGTGTGGTTGTACGTGTGTGTGGTGTGCTTGTGCGTGTATGTGTGGTGTGCTTGTGCATGTGTGAGTGTATGTGGTGTGGTGCGTGTGCATGTGTGGTGTGGTACATGTGTATATGTGGTGGTATGTGTGGTGGTCTGTGTGTGTGTGGTGGTGATGTGTGTGTGTGGTGTGTTTGTGTGTGTGTAGTGTGATGGTGGTGTGTGGGTGTGGTGGTGTGTGTGGGGTAGTGTGGTGGTGTGTGTGTGTGTGAGTATGCACAAGTGAACCTGTGCAGTCTTTGGGCGTGGGGGGATCAGTTTGTGTTGCTGAAACACGAGTGTGCTCACACCTGGGGAATGGCCATTTGGTTAGGGAGTGAAAGAGGCCAGTCTGGGATCTGGAGCTCAGAGGAAGTCCAGACTTTCACTCAGCAGCAGGGATGAATAAATGATACTGAAACCAGGCCCAATTAGGGAGGATACAGAGAGTTAACAATCAGCAATGTTTCTGTGGGAATCTAATCCACGAAGCACAGCCAGGCTTTTCCCAGAACATTCTCTATTCTTTTTATAACAGCTGATCTGTGGGTCCCTATTTTCCATGAGAGGCAGGTCAGCCACTGTTACTTTGTCCCGTCTCTTTAAATTGGGAAGAAGTGCATAGGTCAAAGAGCCTGGAATCACCGGGGAAGGAATGAGTTTGCAAAGATCTTGAAGAAAGGGATATTTTAAGTGATGGCTGAATACCAAAACCATCAAAAACTCCTGGATGAAAGGGTTTGGGGAGAAACAGGAAATACCACACTGAAAGACCCCTCATTCAGCTCCTTACCCACCCGCTTCAACAGGAGGTGTTAACTGTGTCTAACACAGCACATGCACCATGCCCCTACCCCCTCGGCGCCCCCCCCCACCCCCTCGGCGCCCCCACCCCACCCCCTCTGCGCCCCCCCCACCCCCTCGGCGCCGCCACCCACCCCCTCAGCGCCCCCCCCTGCCCCCTCGGCGCCCCCCCTGCCCCCTCGGCACGCCCCCCCTTCCCCCTCGGCACGCCCCCCCCTTCCCCCTCGGCGCGCCCCCCCCTTCCCCCTCGGCGCGCCCCCCCCTTCCCCCTCGGCGCGCCCCCCTGCCCCCTCGGCGCGCTCCCCTGCCCCCTCGGCGCCCCCCACACACACATGCAGACACGCCTGCGCATAGGCGCGCACACGCACATATGCATGCATGCACACACACACACACACACATTCCTATGGGTTGTAAGCAGTTAAATAACAGATGGAGTGCAATTTATGATTCTGCAAATGGATAGTCAGATGCTCTTTCCTAGGGTAGAAAGGTCAAGTACTAGGCGACATAGGTTTAAGGTGCATGGGGAAAAGTTTAGAGGAGATGTGCGAGGCAAGTTTTTTTACACAGAGGGTGTTGAATGTCTGGAACGCGCTGCCCGGGCGGGCAGGTGGTGGGAGCAGGTATATTAGCAGCATTTAAGGGGTAACTAGACAAATACATGAATAGGATGGGCATGAAAGGATACGGACTCTGTAAGTGCGTACGGTTTTAGTTTAGGCAGGCAACATGCTCGGCACAGGCTTGGAGGGCCGAAGGGCCTGTTCCTCTGCTGTACTGTTCTTTGTTCTTTGACTCAGTAAAGGCTGCTTTATGTGGCATGGACAGTCTCAGGGGACTGTTCCCTGTCTATGTTTAATTAGTTCATCTCAGCATTTGGCCTCAATTACTCCAGTTCTGGAAGTGAGTTACATCTGAGAAATCATCGACGGGTTCTGAGAGGGTGGGGTGTGTTTTCTGTTTCGAATAGTTGAATTTAATGGAGTGGTTCAGGGCCTTTAAGTATGGAGTGAGAGAGAACTGCAAATGACTGGCAGACTAGAATCTGGTTTTTTAATGGATTAAATTTCTCTCTACAGACTACAGCTCAGTTGGTTAACTGGCTAGTATGTGGTTAACTCCAGCAGCATGGGTTCAATTCCTGTTTCAGCTGAGCTAGAATTAGGAGCTGCCTCCAGGACCTGCTCTTTGCCCTGTCCCGGAGAGTGGAAAACAATGATGAACCCCCACCGTCAAAAACTGCCAACAAAACCAGCTCAGCATCTGCACACATGAAGCTGAGGAACCATCAGGCAGAGCCATCTCTCTGATATATTGAGGCTTGCAGATACACTTCCTGTAAACATCATTCACTTCCTGTCATTTGTTGGACATCTGCACCAATAAAGCGGATTGTTTTGACAGTGTTCAAAACAAAGCAATTTATTTGATTGGCACCAATCCATCACCTTCCCCGTATATTGGTGCACACTGGCAGCAGTGTGCTATCTACAAGAAGCATTGCAGCAACTCACCAAGACTCATTCTAAAACCGTGAGCTCTATCACCTCAAATGACACACGGAGAACACCACAACCTGCAAGTCCTCCTCTGCATCTCACACCATCCTGACTGAAATATATTGCCATTCCTTCACTGTCACTGTGGTGTAGGTAAACGTGATGTGGAGATGCCGGCGTTGGACTGGGGTGAACACAGTAAGAAGTTTAACAACACCAGGTTAAAGTCCAACAGGTTTATTTGGTAGCAAATGCCATTAGCTTTCGGAGCGCTGCTCCTTCGTCAGATGGAGTGGAAATCTGCTCTCAAACAGGGCACAGAGACACATAATCAAGTTACAGAATACTGATTAGAATGCGAATCCCTACAGCCAGCCAGATCTTAAAGATACAGACAATGTGGGTGGAGGGAACATTAAACACAGGTTAAAGAGATGTGTATTGTCTCCAGACAGGACAGCCTGCAAGTCCAGGAGGCAAGCTGTGGGGGTTACTGATAATGTGACATAAATCCAACATCCCGGTTTAGGCTGTCCTCATGTGTGCAGAACTTGGCTATCAGTTTCTGCTCAGCGACTCTGTGCTGTCGTGTGTCATGAAGGCCGCCTTGGAGAACGCTTATCTGAAGATCAGAGGCTGAATGCCCGTGACTGCTGAAGTGCTCCCCCACAGGAAGAGAACAGTCTTGCCTGGTGATTGTCGAGCGGTGTTCATTCATCCGTTGTCATAGCGTCTGCATGGTTTCCCCAATGTACCATGCCTCGGGACATCCTTTCCTGCAGCGTATCAGGTAGACAACGTTGGCTGAGTTGCAAGAGTAGGTACCGTGTACCTGGTAGATGGTGTTCTCACGTGAGATGATGGCATCCGTGTCGATGATCCGGCACGTCTTGCAGAGGTTGCTCCCGAGGCTTCCCGCAATCCTCCGGAACCTCTCCTGTCTCCATTGATGACGCAAAGATCATCACCAGAGGCTCAGCAATCTCTTCCCTCGCCTCCCACAGTAACCTGGGGTACATCCCATCCGGTCCCGGCGATTTATCTAACTTGATGCTTTTCAAAAGCTCCAACACATCCTCTTTCCTAATGTCCACATGCTCAATCTTCTCAGTCCACTGCAAGTCTTCACTGCAACTACCAAGATCCTTTTCCACTATGAATACTGAAGCAAAGTATTCATTGAGTACATCTGCTATTTCTACCGGTTCTATACAGACTTGCCCACCGTCACATTTGATAGGTCCTACTCCTTCACATCTTAACTTCTTGCTCTTAACATACTTGTGGACTGCCTTGGGGTTTTCCTTTATCCTATCTGCCAAGGCCTTTTCATGACCCCTTCTTGCTCTTCTAATTTCCCTCTTAAGTTCCTTCCTACTAATCGTATTCTCTTCTAGATTTCTAACATTACCTAGCTCCCTGAACCTTTTGTCGGCTTTTCTTTTCCTCTTGACTAAATTCGTTACAGCTTTCGTGCACCATGGTTCCTGTAACCTACCATAATTCCCCTGTCTCATTGGAACGTTGCTGTGCAGAGCTCCAGACACATTTTCCTTGAAAACTTTCCACATTTCTTCTGTACATTTCCCTGAGAAAACCTCCTTCCAATTTATGCCTCTAATTTCCTGTCTAATAGCCTCATAATTGCCCTTACTCCAAATAAACACTTTCCTAGCTTAACTGATCCTATCTCTCTCCAATGCTAATGTAAAGGAGATAGAGTTATGATCACTATCCCCAAAATGCTCTCCCACTGAGAGATGCATCATGGAGGATGCTGGGGATTTATGAAAGGGAACTTTCAGTGGTTGTGTTTGAACAGGGAATGCTGTTCCTGGCATCTTTTGTCTTCAACACTTCACTATCACGTGGAAGACAAAGAAGAAGACAGCAAAGGAACAGGCCCTTTGGCCCTCCAAGCCTGTGCTAATCATGATGCCCCAACTAAACTAAAAAAGAACCTTCTGCCCTTACTCAGTCTCTATCCCTCTATTCCCTCCCTATTCATGTGCCCATCTAGATGCCTCTTAAATGTTGCTAATGTGCCTCCTTCCGCCAACTCCTCTGGCAGCACGTTCCAGGCACCCATGCCTCTCTGTGTGAAAAACTTTCCCCACACAACTCCCTTAAACTCTCCCCCTCTCACCATGAACCTGTGCCCCCTTGTAATTGACACTTCTACTCTGGGAAAAGACTCTTACTATCCACCCTATCTATGCCTCTCAGGTCTCCCCTCAGCCTCTGTCTTTCCAGTGAAAACAATCCTGGTTTATTCAACCTCTCCTCATAGCCAGTGCCTTCGAGACAAGGCAACATCCTGGTGAACCTTCTTCATGGCGACCAGAACAGCACGCAATACTCCAAATGTGGCCTAACCGAAGTTTTATATAGCTGCAACATGGTTTCCCAACTCTTGTACTCAGTGCCCCGGCTGATGAAGGCAAGCATGTCATATTCCTTGATAATCACCTTGGTCACCTGTGTTGCCTCTTTTAGGGAACTGTGGACCAGCACGCCCAGATCCCTCTGTATGTTAATGTTCCTAAGGGTTCTGCCATTTACAATACAATTCACACCTAAATTTGATCCTCCAAATGCATCACCTCGCATTTGTCCGGATTAAACTCCATCTGCCATTTCTGTGCCCAAGTCTCCAATCCACCTCTATCCTGTTGTATCCTCTGACAATCCCTGGCACTATCAGAAACTCCACCAATCTTCGTGTCATCCGCAAACTTACTGATCAAACCCCCCCATATTTCCCTCCAGATCATTTATATATCATACAAACAGAGGTCCCAGCATTGATCACTGTGGAACACCACCAGCTACAGATCTTCATTCTGTCTTCGACAACCAAGCCATTTCTGTACCCACCTAGCCAACCCACCCTGAATCCCATGTGATGATAGATTCAAGCATTTTCCCCACTACAGAAGTTAAGCTAACCGTTACCTGCCTTTTGTCTACCTTTTTTTAAACAGTGGTGTCACATGTGGTGTTTTCCAATCTGGGGGAACCACCCCAGAGTCCAGCGAATTTTGGTAAATTACCACGAGTGCATTTGTTGTTTCTCCCGCCATCTCTTAGTACCCTGGGATGCATTCCATCAGGAGCAGGAGACTTGTCTACCTTTAGCCCCATTAACTTGCCCACCACAACCCCTTTCGTAATAATGATAGTTGATGATAATGATGGTTGTGCCTGTATTAGTGGCCCTCACCCTTCCTCTCTCCCCTCCCTCTACCCTTCTCCCATACCTGTCCCTGCACCTCCTACAACCCACTCCCTCCCACCCCCCACTGCATCCTCCCCCACTCCTTCTTCTTGCCACTCTCCTTCCCCAATCTTGCCTGACCCCTCTTCATCTTCTCCAGGGCTCCCCTCCCCTTCTTGTCCCTCCCTGCCCTTTCCATCACACCTCTCGGCTACCTCTCATTTGGCCTAATGCTACCCTGTCCATCGCTAGCGCCTTCCCATCCCCGGCCGACTGATCCAGAGGCCCTACATTCCACTGCCCCATCACCAGGTCAGACCCACTCCTCACCCTCTTCTACCCCTCACCCCTGCCACATGCCCGCACATCGCCTCCATCTCCCCTCCTCCCCTCCTTCTCCGCTCCTCCCCATGCTCATGCCCAACCCACAACCCTCCCAAGCGCCAACCCTCCCTCCCACGCCCCACCCCTCCCTCCCACGCCCCACCCCTCCCTCCCACGCCCCACCCCTCCCACGCCCCACCCCTCCCTCCCACGCCCCACCCGTCCCTCCCTCGCCCCACCCCACCCGCTCGCCCCACCGGTCCTCCCTCGCCACAACCAAACCCTCGCCCCAACCTTCCCCCCTCGCCCCACCCTTCCCCCTCGCCCCACCCTTCCCCCTCGCCCCACCCTTCCCCCTCGCCCCACCCTTCCCCCTCGCCCCACCCCGCCCGCTCGCCCCACCCCGCCCCCTCGCCCCACCCCTCCCCCTCACCCCCCCTTCCCCCTCGCATCCCCTCCCCCCTCGCCCCCCCTTCCCCCTCGCCCCCCCTTCCCCCTCGCCCCTCCTTCCCCCTCGCCCCCCTTCCCCCTCGCACCCCCTTCCCCCTCGCCCCCCCTTCCTCCTCGCCCCACCCTTCCCCCTCGCCCCACCCTTCCCCCTCGCCCCACCCATCCCCCTCGCCTCACACCTCGCCCCACCCCTCCCCCTCGCCCCACCCCTCGACCTCGCCCCACCCCTCGACCTCGCCCCACCCCTCGACCTCGCCCCACCCCTCGACCTCGCCCCACCCCTCGACCTCGCCCCACCCCTCGACCTCGCCCCACCCCTCGACCTCGCCCCACCCCTCGACCTCGCCCCACCCCTCGACCTCGCCCCACCCCTCGACCTCGCCCCACCCCTCGACCTCGCCCCACCCCTCGACCTCGCCCCACCCCTCGACCTCGCCCCACCCCTCGACCTCGCCCCACCCCTCGACCTCGCCCCACCCCTCGACCTCGCCCCACCCCTCGACCTCGCCCCACCCCTCGACCTCGCCCCACCCCTCGACCTCGCCCCACCCCTCGACCTCGCCCCACCCCTCGACCTCGCCCCACCCCTCGACCTCGCCCCACCCCTCGACCTCGCCCCACCCCTCCCTCCTTCGCCCCACCCCTCCCTCCTTCGCCCCACCCCTCCCTCCTTCGCCCCACCCCTCCCTCCTTCGCCCCACCCCTCCCTCCTTCGCCCCACCCCTCCCTCCTTCGCCCCACCCCTCCCTCCTTCGCCCCACCCCTCCCTCCTTCGCCCCAACCCTCCCTCCTTCGCCCCACCCCTCCCTCCCTCGCCCCGCCTCTCCCTCCCTCGCCTCGCCTCTCGCTCCCTCGCCCTGCCCCTCCGCCCCTCCGCCCCACCACTCCACCCCTCTCCCCTCCCCTCCGCCCCTCGCCCCTCCCCTCCGCCTCTCGCCTCTCGCCCCACCCCTCCGCCACTCGCCCCACCCCTCCGCCCCGCCCCGCCACTCCGCCCCACCCTCCGCCCCTCGACCCATCATCCGCCCCTCGCCCCACCCCTCCGGCCCTCGCCCCACCCCTCCGCCCCTCGCCCCACCCCTCCGCCCCTCGCCCCGCCCCTCCGCCCCTCACCCCGCCCCACACCCCACCGTCCCTCACCCCACCCATCGGCTCCTTGCCCCACCCCTCCGCCCCTCGTCCCACCCCTCCGCCCCTCGTCCCGCCCCTCGCCCCGCGCCCCGCCCCTCACCCCACCGCCCCTCGCCCCACCCATCTGCCCGTCACCCCACCCCTCCGCCCCTCGCCCCACTCCTCCACCCCTATGCCCCTCGCCCCACCCCACCCCTCTGCCCCTCGCCCCACCCCTCGTCCCACTCATCCGCCCCTCGCCCCACCCCTCTACCCCTCGCCCCGCCCGGTTAAAACCTCCCTCTGAGACACTCCCAGTCAACAAGTCCCTCTCCTTTGTGAATACCGATGCAAAGTATTCATTTAGGATCTCCCCTATTTCCTTGGGTTCGAAGCATAATTCCCCTCCTTTGTGCGAGAGGTCCAACTTTTTCCCTGACAACTCTTTTGTTCCTAACATATGAATAAAATGCCTTAGGATTCTCCTTAATCCTGTCTGCCAAGAACAATTCGTGACCTCTTTTTGCCCTTCGAACTCCCCGTTTGAGTTCTTTCCTACTCTCTCTGTATTCCTCCTGAGCTGCATCTGTTTTCAGTTGCCTGGACCTAACGTACGCCTCTCTTTTCTTTGTGGTCAGATCCTCAATTTCCCTGGTTATCTACGGCTCTCGAATCCTACCTTTCCTATCCTTCCTTTTTACAGGCACATGCCTGTCCTGCAGCCTTATCAACTGTTCCTTAAAAGACTCCCACATGCCAGATGTGGATTTACCCCCGAACAGCCTCTCCCAATCAACGGCCACCAATTTCTGCCTAATCCGGCTATAGTTAGCCTTCCCCCAATTTAGCACCCTACCCTTAGGACAACACTCGTCCTTGTCTATTACTATCCTAAAGTTAACAGAGTTGTGGTCACCATTTGCCACATGTTCCCCTACCGAAACTTTGACGACCTGACCGGGCTCATTTCCCAGAACTACATCCAGTATCGCCCCCTCTCTAGTTGGGCTATCTACATACTGTTCCAAAGAACCTACCAGTACGCATTTTACAAATTCCTCCTCATCCTGACCCCCAGCCCTAAGCACTTTCCAGTCTGTACCAGGGAAATTGAAGTCTCCCACTACAACAACCCTATTTTTTCTGCACATATCCAGAATCTCCTGACATATCCGTTCCTCCACTTCCCGTGGGCTGTTGGGTGGCCTGTCATATACCCCCAGCATAGTGATTGCACCTTTCCTGTTTCTGAGCTCCACCCACAGCGACTCATTACTGTCCACCCTCTGCACCGCTGTAATATGCTCCCTAACTAATACCGCTACTCCCCCACCTTTTTTAGCCCCTCCTCTGCCTCACCTAAAACACTTATACCCTGGAATATTCAGCTGCCAGTCCTGTCTTTTAGATTGCTGAGCCTCTTTGCAGCATCAATGGAGACGGGAGAGGTTCCGGAGGATTGGAGGATTGCGGATGTTGTTCCCTTATTCAAGAAAGGAAGTAGAGATAGCCCTGGAAATTATAGACCAGTGAGTCTAACCTCAGTGGTTGGTAAGTTGATGGAGAAGATCCTGAGAGGCAGGATTTATGAACATTTGGAGAGGTATAATATGATTAAGAATAGTCAGTATGGCTTTGTCAAAGGCAGATCATGCCTTACGAGCCTGATTGAATTTTTTGAGGATGTGACGAAACACATTGATAAAGGAAGAGCAGTAGATGTAGTATATATGGACTTCAGCAAGGCATTTGATAAGGTGCCCCATGCAAGGCTAATTGAGAAAGTGAGGGGGCATGGAATCCAAGGGGACATTGCTTTGTGGATCCAGAACTGGCTAGACCAAAGAAGGCAAAGAGTGGTTATAGATGGGTCATATTCTGCATGGAGGCCGGTCACCAGTGGAGTGCCCCAGGGATCTGTTCTGGGACCCTTACTCTTTGTGATTTTTATAAATGATCTGGATGAGGAAGTGGAGGGATGGGTTGGTAAGTTTGCTGATGACACAAAGGTTGGAGGTGTTGTGGATAGTGTGGAGGGATGTCAGAAGTTGCAGCGAGACATTGATCGGATGCAAGACTGGGCGGAGAAGTGGCAGATGGAGTTCAACCCAGATAAGTGTGAGGTGGTTCATTTTGGCTGGTCAAATAGAATGGTGGAATATAATATTAATGGTAGGACTCTTGGCAGTGTGGAAGATCAGAAGGATCTTGGGGTCCGAGTTCATAGGACGCTCAAAGCAGCTGTGCAGGTTGAGGCTGTGGTTAAGAAGGCGTATGGTGTACTGGCCTTCATCAATCGAGGAACTGAGTTTCGGAGTCGTGAGATAATGTTGCAACTATATAAGACCCTGGTCAGACCACACTTGGAGTACTGTGCTCAGTTCTGGTCGTCTCATTACAGGAAGGATGTGGAAGCCATAGAAAGGGTGCAGAGGAGATACAAGGATGTTGCCTGGGTTGGGGAGCATGCCACATGAGGATTGGTTGAGTGAGCTCGGCCATTTCTCCTTGGAGAGACGAAGGATGAGGGGTGACCTGATAGAGGAGTATAAGATGTTGAGAGGTATTGATCGAGTGGATAGTCAGAGGCTTTTTCCCAGGGCTGAAATGGTTGCCACAAGAGGACACATGTTTAAGGTGCTGGGGAGTCGGTACAGAGGAGATGTCAGGGGTACGTTTTTCACTCAGAGGGTGGTGGGTGCGTGGAATGGGCTGCCGGCAACAGTGGTGGAGGCGGATTCGATAGGGTCTTTTAAGAGACTTTTAGATAAGTACATGGAACTTAGTAAGATAGAGGGTTATAGGTAAGCCTAGTAATCGCTAAGGTAGGGACATGTTCGGCACAACTTTGTGGGCTGAAGGGCCTGTATTGTGCTGTAGTTTTTCTATGTTCTATGTTTCTAAATGGTCTACCCTGAATCCTCAGATTGTGACCGCTGGTTCTGGATTCCCCCACCATCAGGAATATCCTCCCTGCATCTACCCTGTGTAGACTTGTTAGAATTGTATAAGTCTCTATGAGATCCCCCCTCCGTCATCTGAACTCTAGCGAAAACAATCCTAACCTCGTCAATCTCCCCTCATACATCAGTCCCACCATCCCCGGAATCAGCCTGGTAAACCTTCGCTGCATTCCCTCGAGAGCAAGAACATCCTTCCTCAGAAAAGGAGACCAAAACTGCACACAATACTCTAGGTGTGGCCTCACCGAGGCCCTGTATAATTGCAACAACACATCCCTGCTCCTGTACTCAAATGAAGGCCAACATGCTATTTGCCTTCTTTACCACCTGCTGCACCTGCATGCTTACCTTCAGTGACTGGTGCACAAGGACACCCAGCTCTCACTGCACAAGGACACCCAGCTCTTGCTGCACACTCCCCTCTCCCAATTTACAGCCATTCAGGTAGTAATCTGCCTTCTTGTTTTTGTTTCCAAAGTGAATAACCTCGCACTTATCCAAATTATACTGCATCTGCCATTGATTAGCCCACTCACCCAACCTGTCCAGATCATTCTGAAGGATCTTTGCATCCTCGTCACAGTTCACCCACCCACCCACCCAACTTGGTATCATCTGCAAACTTTGAGATGTAACATTTTGTTCCCTCATCCAAGTCATTAATATATTTTGAATAGTTGGGGTCCCAGCACCGATCCCTGTGGCACCCCACTAGTTACTGCCTGCCAATTTGAAAAGCACCCATTAATTCCTACTCTTTGTTTCCTCTCTGCCAACCAGTTTTCTGTCCATCTCGATACAAAGAACAACAAAGAACAAAGAAAAGTACAGCACAGGAACAGGCCCTTTGGCCCTCCAAGCCCGTGCCGAAAATGATGCCTCAACTAAACTAAAAAAAATTCCTGCCCTTACTCGGTCCACATCCCTCTATTCCCTCCCTATTCATGTACCCATCCAGATGCCTCTTAAATGTTGCTAATGTGCCTGCTTCCACCACCTCCTCTGGCAGCGTGTTCCAGGCACCCACCACTCTCTGCATGAAAAACTTCCCCTCACATCTCCCTTAAACTTTCCCCCTCTCCACATGAACCTGTGTCTCCTTGTAATTGACACTTCCATCCTGGGAAAACAGTGAAAACAATCCTAATTTAGTCAACCTCTCCTCATTGTCAACACCCTCGAGACCAGGCAACATCCTGGTGAACGTTCTTTGCACCCTCTCCAAAGCTTCCATGTCCTTCTGATAGTGTGGTGAGCAGAACTGCACACAATACTCCAAATTCCGCCTAACCAAGGTTTTATAAAGCTGCAATATAATTTCCCAACTCCTGCACACAATGCCCCAGTTGATGAAGGCAAGCATGTGATATGCCTTCTTAATCACCTTGGCCATAACCCCTTTGCCATAACCCCTTCCATGCCAACTCACCTTTTTTTATTAGACAGTTCTTTGACAGTTCCAGCATAGTTTTTACAACTTGACGTGTTTCAGAGCTGGACAGCTCCTTAATGTTCCTTGACAGATGGACATTTACTTGACAGTTGGACAGTTCCTGGACAGCTCCATGACAGATGTAGAATCATAGAATCCCTACAGTGCAGAAGGAGGCCATTCGGCCCATCGAGTCTGCACCGACCACAATCCCACCCAGGCCCTACTCCCACATATTTTACCCGCTAATCCCTCTACCCTACGCATCTCAGGACTCTAAGGGGCAATTTTTAACCTGGCCAATCAACCTAACCCACACATCTTTGGACTGTGGGAGGAAACCGGAGCACCCGGAGGAAACCCACGCAGACACGAGGAGAATGTGCAAACTCCACACAGACAGTGACCCAAGCCGGGAATCGAACCCAGGTCCCTGGAGCTGTGAAGCAGCAGTGCTAAGCTAACCACTGTGCTACCGTGCCGCCCCAGCTGGAATTTTCGTAGACAGCTGGACATTTCCTTGACAACTGTTTAACAGCTTGACAATTCCAATATGTTTGTGCTCAAAAAGTGCATCATAGTGCATCATAAGATGGGAACAGAAACTGTCAGGGAAAGGCACTAATGAAAAGTGGAACTTTTTCAAGGAACAAATACTGGGTGTCCTTGATAGTTATGTCCCTGTCAGGCAGGGAGGAAATGGCCGAGTGAGGGAACCATGGTTCACGAAAGAGGTGGAATGTCTTGTGAAAAGGAAGAGGGAAGCTTATGTAGGGATGAGGAAACAAGGTTCAGATGGCTCGATTGAGGGTTACAAGTTAGCAAGGAATGAGCTGAAAAAGGGGCTTAGGAGAGCTAGGAGGGGACATGAGAAGTCCTTGGCAGGTCGGATCAAGGAAAACCCCAAGGCTTTTTACTCTTATGTGAGGAATAAAAGAATGACCAGGGTGAGGTTAGGGCCGGTCAAGGACAGTAGTGGGAACTTGTGTATGGAGTCAGTAGAGATAGGCGAGGTGATGAATGAATACTTTTCTTCAGTGTTCACCAAGAAAAGGGGCCATGTTTTTGAGGAAGAGAAGGTGTTACAGGCTAATAGGCTGGAGGAAATAGATGTTCGGAGGGAGGATGTACTGGCAGTTTTGAATAAACTGAAGGTCGACAAGTCCCCTGGGCCTGATGAAATATATCCTAGGATTCCTTGGGAGGCAAGGGATGAGATTGCAGAGCCTTTGGCTTTGATCTTTGGGTCCTCACTGTCCACGGGGATGGTGCCAGAGGACTGGAGAGTGGCGAATGTTGTTCCTCTGTTTAGGAAAGGGAATAGAAATGACCCTGGTAATTATAGACTGGTTAGTCTTACTTCAGTGGTTGGTAAATTGATGGAAAATGTCCTTAGGGATGGGATTTACGACCATTTAGAAAGATGCGGATTAATCTGGGATAGTCAGCACGGATTCGTGCCTCACAAATTTGATTGAATTTTTTGAGGAGGTAACTAAGTGTGTTGATGAAGGTAGGGCAGTTGATGTCATATACATGGATTTTGATAAGGTCACCCATGGTCGGCTTATGATGAAAGTAAGGAGGTGTGGGATAGAGGGAAAGTTGGCCGATTGGATAGGTAACTGGCTATCTGATCGAAGACAGAGGGTGGTGGTGGATGGAAAATTTTCAGACTGGAGGCAGGTTGCTAGCGGAGTGCCGCAGGGATCAGTGCTTGGTCCTCTGCTCTTTGTGATTTTTATTAACTTAGAGGAGGGGGCTGAAGGGTGGATCAGTAAATTTGCTGATGACACCAAGATTGGTGGAGTAGTGGATGAGGTGGAGGGCTGTTGTAGGCTGCAAAGAGACATAGATAGGATGCAAAGCTGGGCTGAAAAATGGCAAATGGAGTTTAACCCTGATAAATGTGAGGTGATTCATTTTGGTAGGACAAATTTAAATGTGGATTACAGGGTCAAAGGTAGGGTTCTGAAGACTGTGGAGGAACAGAGAGATCTTGGGGTCCATATCCACAGATCTCGAAAGGTTGCCACTCAAGTGGATAGAGCTGTGAAGGCCGCCTATAGTGTGTTAGCTTTTATTAACAGGGGGTTGGAGTTTAAGAGCCGTGGGGTTATGCTGCAACTGTACAGGACCTTGGTGAGACCACATTTGGAATATTGTGTGCAGTTCTGGTCACCTCACCATAAGAAGGACGTGGAAGCGCTGGAAAGAGTGCAGAGGAGATTTACCAGGATGCTGCCGGTTTGGAGGGTAGGTCTTATGAGGAAAGGTTGAGGGAGCTAGGGCTGTTCTCTCTGGAGCGGAGGAGGCTGAGGGGAGACTTAATAGAGGTTTATAAAATGATGAAGGGGATAGATAGAGTGAACGTTCAAAGACTATTTCCTGGGGTGGATGGGGCTATTACAAGGGGGCATAACGATAGGGTTCATGGTGGGAGATATAAGAACAAAGAACAAAGAACAATTAAGCACAGGAACAGGCCCTTCGGCCCTCCAAGTCCATGCCACTCCCTGGTCCAAACTAGACCATTCTTTTGTATCCCTCCATTCCCACTCCGTTCATATGGCTATCTAGATAAGTCTTAAACGTTCCCAGTGTGTCCGCCTCCACCACCTTGCCTGGCAGCGCATTCCAGACCCCCACCACCCTCTGTGTAAAATATGTCCTGATATCTGTGTTAAACCTCCCCCCCTTCACCTATCGCCTATAGGAAGGATATCAGAGGTAGGTTCTTTACGCAGAGAGTGGTTGGGGTGTGGAATGGACTGCCTGCAGTGATAGTGGAGTCAAGACACTTTAGGAACATTTAAGCCGTTATTGGATAGGCACATGGAGCACACCAGGATGATAGGGAGTGGATAGCTTGATCTTGGTTTCAGATAAAGCTCGGCACAACATCGTGGGCCGAAGGGCCTGTTCTGTGCTGTACTGTTCTATGTTCTATGTTCCAGCACTGCAGGTTCAGATGCAAGTACCTCAACCAAGTCAGGTAGCGAATTCCAAGTGCCCACAAGAAAAAGCTTTTCCTCATGTCCTCACTAATCCTTCTGTGTATTGAAGCTTTTGAAACGGGAAGAAAAATCGGGATAACATTGTGAAAGTGTACAGCTGACTGCTGGCGACAATCAAACGGTGACAAAGGCCATACTGGTTGATGAACTCAGGGCACCCACAAAGACGAAACAGGATCCATTGCCAAGGCCCCAATGAGAACGTGGGATTTGGTTTTTGCTAAACCTATCAGAGGAAGGCTGGGCCGGTCTGGAATCCGCTCGACTCCTGCTGGCAGTGAACTCCCAACACACCAGCTCCATCCCCCTGCAGTCCCAGAGTCCGAACAGACTGCCCCCATCAGAGTCAGGGAAAGCACTTTCATGCTAATCAATAAATTAAATCACCCATTCTGTCATTTAGCAACATATGCACTTGACAGCACTCCCCAAAACTACTGCCAGAGTGTACCCAATCACAGTGGCTAGCACTGCTGCGACACAGTGCCAAGGAACCGGGTTCAATTCCCGGCTTGGGTCACTCACTGTGTGGAGTTTGCACATTCTCCCCGTGTCTGTGTGGGTTTTCTCCAGGTGCTCCGGTTTCCTCCCACATTCTGAAAGACGTGCTGGTTAAGTGCATTGACCCAAACAAATGCTGGAGTGACGACAAGGGGATTTCATAGTAACTTCATTGCACTGTTAATATAAGCCTTGCTTGTGACTAATGAATAAACTTCAGTTAAAACAAAAGCTCCCCAAATCCTCAGTGCCAGACTATACCCAATCCAAACCATCAGACAGACTGTACCCAATCCCCCCCACACCCTCACTGACAGACTGTTCCCAATCCCCCCAAACACTCACTGACAGACTGTACCCAATCCCCCCAAACACTCACTGACAGACTGTACCCAATCCCCCCCCACACCCTCCCTGCCAGACTGTTCCCAATCCCCCCAAACACTCACTGACAGACTGTACCCAATCCCCCCAAACACTCACTGACAGACTGCACCCAATCCCCCCCCACACCCTCCCTGCCAGACTGTTCCCAATCCCCCCAAACACTCACTGACAGACTGTACCCAATCCCCCCCACACCCTCCCTGCCAGACTGTTCCCAATCCCCCCGAACACTCACTGACAGACTGTACCCAATCCCCCCAAACACTCACTGACAGACTGTTCCCAATCCCCCCAAACACTCACTGACAGACTGTACCCAATCCCCCCCACACCCTCCCTGCCAGACTGTTCCCAATCCCCCCAAACCCTCACTGACAGATTGTACCCAATCCCCCCAAACACTCACTGACAGACTGTACCCAATCCCCCCCACACCCTCCCTGCCAGACTGTTCCCAATCCCCCCAAACCCTCACTGACAGACTGTACCCAATCCCCCCAAACACTCACTGACAGACTGTACCCAATCCCCCCCCACACCCTCCCTGCCAGACTGTTCCCGATCCCCCCAAACACTCACTGACAGACTGCACCCAATCCCCCCCCACACCCTCCCTGCCAGACTGTTCCCAATCCCCCCAAACACTCACTGACAGACTGTACCCAATCCCCCCCCACACCCTCACTGCCAGACTGTTCCCAATCCCCCCAAACACTCACTGACAGACTGTACCCAATCCCCCCCACACCCTCCCTGCCAGACTGTTCCCAATCCCCCCAAACCCTCACTGACAGACTGTACCCAATCCCCCCAAACACTCACTGACAGACTGTACCCAATCCCCCCCCACACCCTCCCTGCCAGACTGTTCCCAATCCCCCGAAACACTCACTGACAGACTGCACCCAATCCCCCCCCACACCCTCCCTGCCAGACTGTTCCCAATCCCCCCAACACTCACTGACAGACTGTACCCAATCCCCCCAAACACTCACTGACAGACTGCACCCAATCCCCCCCACACCCTCACTGCCAGACTGTTCCCAATCCCCCCTAACCCCCACTGACAGACTGTACCCAATCCCCCCAAACCCTCACTGCCAGACTGTACCCAATCCCCCCCAACACCTTCCCTGCCAGACCGTTCCCAATCCCCCCAAACACTCACTGACAGACTGTAACCACTCTCCCCAAACCCTCACTGCCAGACTGTACCCAATCCCCCCCAACACCCTCCCTGCCAGACTGTTCCCAATCCCCCCAAACACTCACTGACAGACTGTAACCACTCTCCCCAAACCCTCACTGACAGACTGTTCCCAATCCCCCCAAACACTCACTGACAGACTGTAACCACTCTCCCCAAACCCTCACTGCTAGACTGTACCCAATCCAACCTGTCACTGCCAGACTGTACCCAATCCACCAACTCTCACCGCCAGACTATACCCAATCCAACCGCTCACTGCCAGACTGTACCCAACTAACCCGTCACTGCTAGACTGTACCCAATCCAACCCCTCACTAACAGACTGTACCCAATCCAACCCTCACTGCCAGACTTTACCTAATCCCCCCAAACCCTCACTGCCAGACTGTACCCAATCCACCAACTCTCACCGTCTGACTATACCCAATCCAACCGCTCACTGCCAGACTGTACCCAACTAACCCGTCACTGCTAGACTGTACCCAATCCAACCCCTCACTGACAGACTGTACCCAATCCAACCCTCACTGCCAGACTTTACCCAATCCCCCCAACCCCTCACTGACAGACTGTACCCAATCTAACCCGTCACTGATAGACTGTACCCAATCCAACCCTCACTGCCAGACTGTACCCAATCCCCCCAAACCCTTACTGCCAAACTGTACCCAATTCAAACTGTCACTGACAGACTGTACCCAATCCAAACCGTCACTGAGACTGTACCCAATCCACCAACCCTCACTGCTAGACTGTACCCAATCCAAACCCTCATTGCCCGACTGTACCCAATCACAACCTCACCGACAGACTGTACCCAATCCCCAAAAACCTCACTGACAGACTGTACCCAGTCCTCCCAAATCCTCACTGCCAGACAGGCTGAATTCTCTGTCTCTCCGTGGTGCATTTTCTCTCTCTCTCCCCATGCTCTATTTTATTTATCTCCAGAGCAGTACTGCATTTTCTCCTCTCCTGTTCCTAACATTTCTCTTTGTGCTTCCTTTCCCCAGTGAATGCTGTGGATCCTAATCAGCAAATGAAGTGATTGCTGTTTCTGAGCGAGTTCAGAATGTCATACGGTGCCTGGCGATTTGCAATGTGCCTGGCCTTTTTCCCATTTCTGACACACTGCTCATTGTGTCTGCTTCATAAGGGAAGTGGGAGTAGGCCGCAGGGGATTCTGGGAGATTGTGTTTTTTTAGTATAAAGGTCGCTCTATACAGTGGGCAGCGGAGTGAGTGGGGAGTAGAGTGTGAACTGGCTTTGGCTCACAGGGCTTCGGCAAGGACAGGCAGAGGCAGGGTAGGGTTTCACTTTTAAATTACACCAACTCATACAAGGTAAATTGGTATGGAGGGATATGTGATGTGCTGTTTCTGCATGATGTGGGAACAAGTCGACCCCAAGGTGGACCCCAGGGACCATCTCTGCAGTAAGTGCTGGTTGCTGGAGGATCTCCAGCTCAAGTTAGATGAACTGGACTCTGAGCTACAGACACTAAGGCTTATCAGGGAAGGGGAGAGCTATCTGGATAATGTGTATAAAGAGAACGTCACGCCCCTTAGACTGACTAACTTAGCTGGGGGTCAGGGACAACAGGGAGTGGCTGCGGGTGAGGCGGGCAATGGGGGGAAGAAGGCGGGCAGAGGGGGGAAGAAGGGAAGTAGTGTGCGGGAGGTCAAGTCCCAAGAACGTCAGCCCTTAAATCTTTGTAACAGATTTGAGGTTCTTGCCACCAGTGTAGATGGGAAAAATGACTGTTAGAAGGACGAGCAAACTGTCAGCAGTACCAGGGTGCAGGGTGCTGCTGCAACAGAGAAATCAAAGAGAAATGTAGTAGTAATTGGGGATAGTGTAGTTAAGGGCATAGACACTGTTCTCTGTGACCAGGAGAAGCAATACCGTAGGTTGTGTTGCCTGCCTGGGGCTCAGGTCCAACATGTATCATCTGGGCTGCAGAGGAATCTCGAGTGGGAGGGTGAAAATCCAGTTGTCGTGGTCCATGTAGGTGCCAATGACATAGACAAAACAGGAACTAAGGATCTACAGAGGGAGTACGAAGAGCTGGGGAACAAATTAAAAAGCAGAACCAACAAGGTGGTAATCTCTGGATTACTACCTGAGCCACGTGCAAATTGGCGCAGGGTTAATAGGATTAAGGAGATGGATGCATGGCTCAAGGATTGGTGTGGGAGGAATGGGTTCGAATTCATGGGGCATTGGCACCAGTATTTGGGCAGATGGGACCTGTGTAGATGGGATGGTCTCCGTTTGAACCGTGCTGGGACCAGAGTCCTAGCGAATTGTATCACTAGGGCTGTAGATAGGGCTTTAAACTAATTTATGGGGGGGGAGGGTGCAGAGGTAAGAGGAATTACGAAATCAATGGTAGAGGAGAGGGAGCGAGTGCAAGTGAATGAGGGCATTCAAGTAGTTAAAGGAGTAGAGGGCGAGGGAGAGGTTGATAGCGTTTCATCAAATCGGGTCCAGATAAAAGCTGGAATAAAGACACTTTGCCTGAATGCAAGAAGCATTCGGAACAAAGTTAATGAGTTGATGGTGCAACTCAGCACTAATGGGTATGATCTAGTGGCCATTACAGAAACGTGGCTGCAGGGAGACCAGGACTGGGAGATGAATATCCAGGGGTATCAGGCATTTAGGAAGAATAGACAGGAAGGAAAAGGTGGTGGGGTAGCTCTGTTAATAAAAGATAGTATCAGGGTAGTAGTGAGGGATGACATAGGCTCTAAGGAACAAAACGTGGAATCGTTATGGGTAGAGATAAGGAATAGTAGGGGGAGAAAGACACTAGTAGGCGTGGTCTATAGGCCCCCAAATAATAATGTTGAGGTGGGGAGGGCTATAAACAAGCAAATAATGGATGCGTGCAAAAACGGAACGGCAATAATCATGGGGGACTTCAACCTGCATATTGATTGGCTGACTCAAGTTGGAAGGGGTGGGATGGAGGAAGAGTTCTTAGAATGCTGTCGGGATAGTTACCTTGAACAGTATGTTACAGAACCGACGAGGGAACGAGTTATCTTAGATCTGGTAATGTGTAACGAGGCAGGTAGAATTAAGGATGTTCTTGTGAAGGACCCTCTTGGGTCAAGTGATCACAATATGGTCGAATTTCTGATACAAATGGAAGAGGAGAAAGTAGGGTCCCATACCACTGTCCTCTGTTTGAACAGAGGGAAGTACGATAGGATGAGGGCTGAATTGGCTAAGGTGGACTGGGAGAGCAGACTGGTAGGTAGGACAGCTGAGGAACAGTGGAGGGTTTTTAAGGAGATCCTTTTCAGTACTCAGCAACAATATATTCCGGTGATAAAGAAGGGCTGTAAGAAAAGGGATAACCAGCTGTGGATAACGAAGGAAATTAAGGAGAGTATTAAATTAAAGACCGGTGCGTACAGAGTGGCCAAAAATAGTGGAGAATCGGAAGATTGGGAAAACTTTAAGAAACAACAAAGAACGACTAAGAAAGCGATAAAGAAAGGAAAGATAGGTTATGAAGCTAGGCTAGCTCTAAATATAAAAAATGATAGTAAAAGCTTTTACAAATATATAAAAAGGAATAGAGTGCCAAGAGTGAATGTTGGACCCTTGGAGGACGAGAGGGGGGATTTAATAGTGGGAAATAAGGAAATGGCTGAAACTTTAAATAAGTTTTTTGTGTCGGTCTTCACGGTGGAAGACACAAATAGTTTACCGAATATTAACGATAGAGGGTTGGTAGGAGGAGAGCTCCTCAATACAATTAATGTTACCAGGGAGGCAGTGCTTGGTAGACTAACGGGACTGAAGGTGGACAGGTCCCCGGGCCTGGATGGAATGCATCCCAGGGTACTGAAAGAAATGTCAGAGGTAATAGCAAATGCGTTAGTGGCTATTTATCAAAATTAGTTGGATTCTGAGGTAGTGCCGGCGGATTGGAAAACGGCTAATGTTACGCCGCTGTTTAAAAAAGGAAATAGACAAAAGGCGAGTAACTACAGGCCGGTTAGCTTAACGTCTGTAGCTGGGAAAATGCTGGAATCCATCATTAAAGAAGAAATAGCAGGCCATCTGGATAAGAATGGTTCGATTAAGCAGACGCAGCATGGATTCATGAGGGGAATGTCGTGCTTGACGAACTTGTTGGATTTTTATGAAGATGTGACTAGTGCGGTTGACGGAGGGGAACCAGTGGATGCGGTGTTTTTGGATTTCCAAAAGGCGTTTGATAAGGTGCCTCACAAAAGGTTCCTGAAGAAGATTGGGTCACACGGAGTTGGGGGTAGGGTGTTAGCATGGATTGGGGATTGGCTATCCGACAGGAAGCAGAGAGTCGGAATAAATGGGTGCTTTTTTGGTTGGCAGATGGTAACTAGTGGCGTGCCGCAGGGATCGGTACTGGGGCCTCAACTATTTACCATTTATATAGTCGATCTGGAGGAGGTGACTGAGTGTAGGGTAACAAGGTTTGCAGACGACACAAAGATAAGTGGAAGTGAATTGTGTGGAGGGCGTAGAAGGTCTGCAGAGAGATTTGGACAGGCTGTGAGTGGGCGAGGATCTGGCAGATGGAGTATAATGTTAACAAATGCGAGGTTATTCACTTTGGAGGAAATAATAGCAAATTGGATTATTATCTAAATGGAAAGAAATTACAACATGCTGCTGTGCAGAGGGACCTGGGGGTCCTTGTGCATGAGACGCAAAAACCCAGTCTGCAGCTGCAACAGGTGATCAAGAAGGCAAATGGGATGTTGGCCTATATCGCAAGGGGGATAGAATATAAAAGCAGAGATGTCTTGCTGCATCTGTACAGGGCATTGGTGAGGCCGCAGCTGGAATACTGTGTGCAGTATTGGTCCCCTTATTTGCGGAAGGATATATTGGCTTTGGAGGGAGTGCAGAGAAGGTTCACCAGGTTGATACCAGAGATGGGGGGTTTGATTATGAGGAGAGACTGAGCAGGTTGGGTTTGTACTCGTTGGAATTTAGAAGGCTGAGGGGGGATCTTATAGAGACCTATAAGATAATGAAGGAGCTGGATAGGGTAGAGGTGGAGAGATTCTTTCCACTTTAGAAAGGAAGCTAGAACTAGAGGGCACAGCCTCAAAATAAAGAGGGGTCAGTTTAGGACAGAGTTGAGGAGGAACCTCTTCTCTGAGGGTGGTGAATCTCTGGAATTCTCTGCCCACTGAAGTGCTGGAGGCTACCTTGTTGAATATGTTTAAATCACGGATAGATGGATTCCTGATCGGCAAGGGAATTAGGGGTTATAGGGATCAGGCAGGTAAGTGGAACTGATCCACTTCAGATCAGCCATGATCTTATTGAATGGCGGGGCAGGCTCAAGGGGCTAGATGGCCTACTCCTGCTCCTATTTCTTATGTTCTTATGTAACCCAATATCCTGGTTGAGGCCGTCCTCATGTGTGCGGAGCCTGGCTATCAGTCTCTGCTCAGCGACTCTGCGCTGTCGTGTGTCGTGAAGGCCACCTTGGAGAACGCATTGAGGACGGCCTCAACCGGGATATTGGGTTCATGTCACATTATCTGTAACACCCACAACCTGCCTCGGGATGTGCAAAATCTCACGAGCTGTCCTGTCTGGAGACAATACACATCTCTTTAACCTGTGCTTAATGCTCCCTCCACTCACATTGTCTGTACCTTTAAGACTTGATTGGCTGTAAAGACTCACATTCCAATCATTATTCATGTAAATTGCATTTGTGTCTTTGTGTCCTGTTTGTAATCAGAATTCCCACCCACCTGACGAAGGGACAGCCTGTTCCGAAAGCTAGTGGCTTTTGCTACCAAATAAACCTGTTGGACTTTAACCTGGTATTGTTAGACTTCTTACTGTGTTTACCCCAGTCCAACGCCGGCACCTCCACATCATGACTACTCCTGGCTCACAGATATTTAAAACTGAGCACAACCAGAATGGCAACATTATTTCTCAGGCTCTCACCCCACCCCTACACTGCAGGTCAGAATAAACACGATCCTAATCATCAACCAAGACAATCTCTTTCTTACTCCTTCTCAGTGAAATCTGAGAATCGACAGGACATTAGAATGAGTGCAGCTGGAAATGGGAACTGCTGACAGATTGACAGTGTGGAGGGCGCAAAGATCTCAGAAATACAGCCTTGTTAAAATAATCAAAAAAGAATTTCTGGAACTACTGTGTGCTTGTATGATCATGTCATTCTGTCTGTTGGCTTAGTGAGTCAATCCATTTGGATTTGATGATATTAATCTAAAACAGCTTCACCTGTATTTTGGGGAGCAGATTATGCAATTATTCCCATCTTTCTGTGGGAAATGTAAATCAGCGGCCTTGTTAACAGTCAGGAGGGAAAGATCCAAACATTCTGCATTGTTAGCCTGACCATCACGTTACACTTTCCACAACTGAGACATCCAGCGGCCAGAGCAAGTCTGAACACACAGCGTGACAACTGAAGAGTGTGTGACCAGAGTGCACTCAGAAGCAAGTGGCCCAGTGGACACGTTCTGCTGTCCTTCCATCACCTGCGGGAACAGCAGGCCCGTACTCAGAGATTTGTTTAGCAGCCAGAAGAAGCAAAACTGAGAAAACTTCTGAATTTCCTGTACAACCACACTGTATCAGCTACACTATCCTTATATCATAGAATCATAGAATCCATAAATGCAGGAGGCCATTCGGCCTATAGGGCCTGCACCGACCACAATCCCACCCAGGCCCTATTCCCGCAACGCCATATATTTACCCTGCTAATCCCCTGACACTAGGGGCAATTTAATATGGCCAATCTACCTAACCCACACATCTTTGGACTGAGGAGGGAAACCGGAGCACCCGGAGGAAACCCACGCAGACACGGGGAGAATGTGCAAACTCCACACATATAGTGACCCGAGGCCGGAATTGAACCCAGGTCCCTGGTGCTGTGAGGCAGCAGTGCTAAACACTGTGCCAGATAAACTGTCATTAGTTACAAGCTACACTATCTGTACGTTATGAAATTCTATCAAATTCTATTAGGACGAGACAGGGTAGATGCAGGAAGGATGTTCCCGATGGCGGGGGAGTCCAGAACCAGGGGGCGCAGTCTGAGGATATGGGGTTAACTATTCAGGACAGAGATTCACAGAGAGCGGTCAGCCTGTGGAAATTGCTATCACAGAAAGCAGTTGAGGACCAAACATTGAATGTTTTCAAGAAGCAGTTAGATATAGGACTTGGGGTGAAGCGGAACAAATGATATGGGGAGAAGGGGGATCAGGCTATTGAGTTGGATGATCAGTTATGATCATAATGAATGGCGGAGCAGGCTCAAAGGGCCAAATGACCTCCTCCTGCTCCTACTTTCTATGTTATAGAATAAACTCTCGTACGTTATAAGCGACACTATCCTTTCGTTGCAGGATTAAATGTTAGAGGCTACACTCTCCATTCATAATAAGATACACTGTTGGAGAATACACTGTCTGTACATTCAGTGGTTCTCAACCTTTTCAATAACATGGCACACTTCAATGAGACAATCAATTCCGTGGCACACCACTTTATTTTCAATAAATTGGTTGCTCACAAGCACTCCACAATGTAGTCGTGAACCGACAGTGGCCAATCGCATATGGGAGGGGGAGGATAGGTTGCACCACAATTCACCGATTCACTACAAAGGAAGTGTTCCCATGGTAAGCAGCCATTTAAGAACATAAGAACATAAGAAATAGGAGCAGGAGGAGGCCATCTAGCCCCTTGAGCCTGCCCCGCCATTCAATAAGGTCATGGTTGATCTGAAGTGGATCAGTTCCACTTACCTGCCTGATCTCCATAACCCCTAATTCCCTTACCGATCAGGAATCCATCTATCCGTGATTTAAACATATTCAACAAGGTAACCTCCACCACTTCAGTGGGCAGAGAATTCCAGAGATTCACCACCCTCTGAGAGAAGAGGTTCCTCCTCAACTCTGTCCTAAACTGACCCCCTCTATTTTGAGGCTGTGCCCTCTAGTTCTAGCTTCCTTTCTAAAGTGGAAAGAATCTCTCCACCTATCCAGCCCCTTCATTATCTTATAGGTCTCTATAAGATCCCCCCTCAGCCTTCTAAATTCCAACGAGTACAAACCCAATCTGCTCAGTCTCTCCTCATAATCAACACCCCTCATCTCTGGTATCAACCTGGTGAACCTTCTCTGCACTCCCTCCAAGGCCAATATATCCTTCCGCAAATAAGGGGACCTATACTGCACACAGTATTCCAGCTGCGGCCTCACCAATGCCCTGTACAGATGCAGCAAGACATCTCTGCTTTTATATTCTATCCCCCTCGCGATATAGGCCAACATCCCATTTGCCTTCTTGACCACCTGTTGCACCTGCAGACTGGGTTTTTGCGTCTCATGCACAAGGACCCCCAGGTCCCTCTGCACAGCAGCATGTTGTAATTTCTTTCCATTTAGATAATAATCCAATTTGCTATTATTTCCTCCAAAGTGAATAACCTCGCATTTGTCAACGTTATACTCCATCTGCCAGATCCTCGCCCACTCACAGCCTGTCCAAATCTCTCTGCAGACCTTCTACGCCCTCCACACGATTCACTTTTCCACTTATCTTTGTGTCGTCTGCAAACTTTGTTACCCTACACTCAGTCCCCTCCCCCAGATCATCTATATAAATGGTAAATAGTTGAGGCCCCAGTACCGATCCCTGCGGCACGCCACTAGTTACCATCTGCCAACCAAAAAAGCACCCATTTATTCCGACTCTCTGCTTCCTGTCGGATAGCCAATCCCCAATCCACGCTAACACCCTTCCCCCAACTCCATGTGACCCAATCTTCTTCAGGAACCTTTTGTGAGGCACCTTATCAAACGCCTTTTGGAAATCCAAAAACACCGCATCCACCGGTTCCCCTCCGTCAACTGCACTAGTCACATCTTCATAAAAATCCAACAAGTTCGTCAAGCACGACTTTCCCCTCACGAATCCATGCTGCGTCTGCTTAATCGAACCATTCTTATCCAGATGGCCTGCTATTTCTTCTTTAATGATGGATTCCAGCATTTTCCCAACTACAGACGTTAAGCTAACCGGCCTGTAGTTACCCGCCTTTTGTCTATTTCCTTTTTTAAACAGCGGCGTAACATTAGCCGTTTTCCAATCTGCCGGCACTACCCCAGAATCCAACGAATTTTGATAAATAACCACTAAGGTTAATAAACCTTAAACCTTAAAGGTTAACAAACTAAGGTTAATGAAGGTAATAACCACTAAGGTCAGGGCGGCACGGTAGCACAGTGGTTAGCACTGCTGCTTCACAGCTCCAGGGACCTGGGTTCGATTCCCGGCTTGGGTCATTGTCTGTGTGGAGTTTGCACATCCTCCTCGTGTCTGTGTGGGTTTCCTCCGGGTGCTCTGGTTTCCTCCCACAGTCCAAAGATGTGCAGGTTAGGTTGATTGGCCATGCTAAAATTGCCCCTTAGTGACCTGGGATGCGTAGATTAGAGGGATTAGCGGGTAAAATATGTAGGGATATGGGGGCAGGGCCTGGGTGGGATTGTGGTCGGTGCAGACTCGACGGGCCGAATGGCCTCTTTCTGTGCTATAGGGTTTCTATGATTCTAACGCATCCGCTATTACCTCTGACATTTCTTTCAGTACCCTGGGATGCATTCCATCCGGGCCCGGGGACCTGTCCACCTTCAGTCTCGTTAGTCTACCAAGCACTGCCTCCCTGGTAACATTAATTGTATCGAGTACCTCTCCTCCTACCAACCCTCTATCGTTAATATTCGGTAAACTATTTGTGTCTTCCACCGTGAAGACCGACACAAAAAACGTATTTAAAGTTTCAGCCATTTCCTCATTTCCCACTATTAAATCCCCCCTCTCGTCCTCCAAGGGTCCAACATTCACTCTTGCCACTCTATTCCTTTTTATATATTTGTAAAAGCTTTTACTATCATTTTTTATACTTCGAGCTAGCCTAGCTTCATAACCTATCTTTCCTTTCATTATTGCTTTCTTAGTCGTTCTTTGTTGTTTCTTAAAGTTTTCCCAATCTTCCGATTCTCCACTATTTTTGGCCACTCTGTACGCACCGGTCTTTAATTTAATACTCTCCTTAATTTCCTTCGTTATCCACAGCTGGTTATCCCTTTTCTTACAGCCCTTCTTTATCACCGGAATATATTGTTGCTGAGTACTGAAAAGGATCTCCTTAAAAACCCTCCACTGTTCCTCAGCTGTCCTACCTACCAGTCTGCTCTCCCAGTCCACCTTAGCCAATTCAGCCCTCATCCTATCGAACTTCCCTCTGTTCAAACAGAGGACAGTGGTATGGGACCCTACTTTCTCTTCTTCCATTTGTACCAGAAATTCAACCATATTGTCATCACTTGACCCAAGCGGGTCCTTCACAAGAACATCCTTAATTCTACCTACCTCGTTACACATTACCAGATCTAAGATAACTTGTTCCCTCGTCGATGGTCTGTAAGAAAGTTTTGTATTGCGGGGAGGCAGATTTTATGAGGATAATATAAACGCAAATTGCTGCAGATGCTGGAATCTGAAATAAAAACAGAAAATGCTGAAAAATCTCAGCAGGTCTGACAGTATCTGTGAGAGAATAGAGCCAATGTTTCGAATCTGGATGACCCTTCGTCAGAGCTGATCCACAGGTGTCAGATCTGCTGAGATTTTCCAGCATTTTCTGTTTTTGTTTTATTAGAATAAGGCAGCTTCTGGTCAAAGTGGACTGGGAACAGCTTCTTGTGGGAAGGTTTACAGGGGGGGTGGCGTTCAAAAAGGAAATGGGGAGAATACAGGCCCAACATGTACCCTATGGGGTGAAACGTAGGAGCAACAAGCCCAGAGAACCCTGGATGTCCAGGAATATTCGGGACTGGATAAGAAAGAAAAGAGAGACTTAGAGCAGGTCCAAAGGGAACAAATCAGCAGAGGCCTCAGTGGAATACAGAAAGTGCCGGAGGGCGGGGGGAAGTTAGGAAAGCAATTAGAGAGCAAAGAGCACTGGCAGGTAAGAATAGGGAAAATCCCAAAGTATTCTATAAGTATATTGAGAAAAATATAACCAGGGAAAGAGTCGGGCCCATTCGGGACCAAGGGAGCATTGTGTGTGTGGAGCCGGAGGACATCGGTAGAATGAGTGTTTCACCTCTGTCTTCACTCGGGAGAAGGAGAATGTCGGTACAGAATTTGGGGAGAGGGCTCTGAGGTGCTTGAACAGTTTGACATAGGGAGTGAGGAGATATTGGAGGTTTTACAAGGCTTAAAAGTGGACTAATCTTCAACTCTGGAATGACTCGTATTGCACGCTGCTGTGTTTTTTAAAGTTTATTTATTAGTGCCACAAGTAGGCTGACATTAACACTGCAATGAAGTTACTGTGAAAATCCCATGGTCGCCACACTCCAGCGCCTGTTCAGATACACTGAGGGAGAATTTAGCACGGCCAATGCACCTAACCAGTCTTTCGGACTGTGGGAAGAAACTGGAGCACCCGGAGTAAACCCACGCAGACATGAAGAGAACTTGCAGACTCCACACACAGTGACCCAAACTGGGAATTGAACCCAAGTCCCTGGCGCTGTGAGGCAGCAGTGCTAACCACTGAGCCGAACAATGCCTCTCTGCACTGGCCAATCTAATCTACGGGACTTGGTGGAATGAGTACTATGAATGGTCTTTGTCAGATGGCAGACACTGAGAAACCTGGAGAATTGCGGTACTATGGTGAATGATCAGAGTTCAACGACAATGTTAGCAAATTTCAAACAATCTCCTGCAGTCTTCAAGGAATTTCACTTTCACCCATTTGGTGAGAAATGAATCAGCCTGTGGCCATGGCTTAACTCTTTGGGAAAGAGCACCATCTCAAAGCTACGTTTTCACACAGAGAACCAAACAATGACAAGATCATTTGCATCATAGGATTATACTTTCTCCTAAGTGTATGCAGAAGCTATATTATCAATGTTTAGCATCCACAACAAGAGCCAAGTAACTTTGGGTTGATGAGCAGCCAAGAAGAACTAACTGCAATCCAGCACGGTGAAGAGGCACACACTAAAAGAGAGGTCAGCTTAAAGCCTCAGGTGTGGTTCTAAGCAGTATCAAGGCTGTGGAACACCTTGGAATTGTGGGACCAGAGAACAAATGCTGGAAAGGATGAGATTTCAGACTATTTGGAAGTGCATGGTAAAATAGGGTAAAGTCAGCATGGTTTCATCAAGGGGAGGTCATACCTGTTGCAATTCTTTGAGGAAGTAATGAGCAGGTTAGACAAAGGAGAGGTGGATGTTATCTACTTGGATTTCCAGGTCTTTGACAAGGTGCCGCACAAGTGTTAGAGGGAATGTACTAGCATGGATAGAAGATTGGCTGACAGGCAGAAGGTAGGGAGTGGGGATAAAAGGGTTCTTTTCAGGATGGCAGCCAGTGACTAGTGGAGTTTTGCAGGGGTCAGTGTTGGGACCACAACTTTTCACTTGATATATCAATGATCTAGATGAAGGAACTGAGGGCTTTGTGGCTAGGTTTGTAGATGATACAAAGATAGATGGAGGGACATGTAGTATTGAGGAGGTGGGGAGGCTGCAGAAGGACTTGGACAGGTTAGGAGAGTGGGCAAAAATGTGGTGGATGGAATACAACATAGGAAAATGCAAGGGTGTGCAGTTTGGTGGGGTAGGAAGAATAGAGGCATAAACTATTTTCTAAATGGGGAGAGAATTCAGAAATCGGAAGCGCAAAGGGACTTGGGAATCCTAGTTCAGGATTCTCTTAAGATTAACTTGCAGTTGAGTTGGTAGTTAGGAAGGAAATGCAATATTTACATTCATTTTGAGAGGACTACAATGCAAAAGCAGGGATGCACTGCTAAAGCTTTATAACATTCTTGTTAGACCACATTTGGAATATTGTGAGCACTCTTGGGCCCCATATCGAAGGAAGGATTTCCTGGCCTTGAAAAGGGTCCAGAGGAGTTCACGAGAACGATCCCGGGAATGAAAGACTTGATGTATGAGGAGCGTTTGAGGACTCTGGGTCGATGGAGTTTAGAGAGATGATTAGAGGGATTCGCGGTGTAAATTTGTAGGGTTGCGGGGAAAGGACCTAGGTGGGATTGTTGTCAGTGCAGACTCGATGGGCCGAATGGCCTCCTTCTGCACTGTAGGATTCTATGATTTTATGATGAGGGGAGAATCTCATTGAAAATTACAGAATACTGAAAGGCCTTGGTAGAGTGGATGTGGGGAAGATGTTTCCATTAGTCGGAGAGACTAGGATCTGAGGGCACAGCCTCAGAGTGAACGGACGACCCTTTAGAACCGAGATGAGGAGGGATTTCTTCAGCCAGAGGGTGGCGAATCTATGGAATTCATTGTCACAGAAGGCTGTGGAGGCCGGGGTCATTGAGTTTATTTAAGACAGAGATAAATAGGTTCTTGATTGGTAAGGGGATCAAAGGTTACAGGGAAAAGGCAGAAGAATGAGGTTGAGAAATATATCAGCCATGATTGAATGATGGAGCAGATTCGAAGGGCCGATTGGCCTAATTCTGTTCCCATATCTTATGTTCTAAAATTGAAAGGGGGAGGGCAGGATCTCTAAGCACTGAGGCATGGGAAACAGGGGTACTGGGAGAGATATCCAAAAGTCTGGAAGCACTGGGAAAGAAATTTCAGAGTCTGGGATCACTGGAAGAGGTGACCCATACAAACATACAAAAGGGGAGCAGCATCCATCTTGCAGACCTCACTTTCATCCACACAGATTGTGAGCACCTCAAACCTGTTTGACAACAGCAAGGTCTGAGGTTTCTCCACCACTGTCTGCTCAGTCACTTTACCTGCATCACTCGCAATTACATCCTCCTGTCCCTTACTGCTATAAAACACAACGCTATTCTAAAAGGCGTGACTGTCTTCTGGAACTGAGTGTCCAGCTATGTCTCCTGTTGCTCAGTGTCGACAGTTCAGCTTCTAGATCAATCATCCTGATCGGGAATTCCTCACGTTGCTACACTTTCTCCACAAGCATTTGTCATGGACCGCCTTGGCATCCAAAACCTCCACATTCCATAGCTGCAACATAACACCTGTCCCATCATTGTTATTTATGTTATTTAGCTAATTTAATTACTCATTTAATCATTTCTAGGTCTTTCCCCCACGCATTGAATTCCCACATGAACGTAATTCGCTACTTATTCGTCCCTGTCTTACCGTACCCGCCAGTTTGATGTCTTTTTTATGGATCCTCTGATGGGTCACTAGCTAGTTTAACTTCCTACCATACTAATTAGTGCATCTTAAACCAACTGCTTTCAGGTGATTAACAGATAACTGCCACTACATGCTGTTCTCTACTTAACATGCTTAATTTACTTAGAGGTTGGTAAAACTCATCTCCAATCTCTGTGCTCAGCTCCTCTCTCTGCAACTGGATCCTTGACTTCTGAACCCACAGACGGCAGTCAGTAAGGATAGGCAACAACACCTGCTCGACGATCATCCTCAGCCCCCGACTATACTCATTACATACCTATGACTGTGTGGCCAAATTCTGTTCCAGCTCCATTTTCAAGTTAGCTGATGACACCACCATAGTGGGTCGGATCTCAAACAATGCTGAGATGGAGTACAGGAAAGAGATAGAGAATCGAGTCAATTGGTGCAATGACAAAAATCTCTCCTTCAGTGTCAGTAAAATGAAGGAGATAATTATCAATTTCAGGAAGTGTAGTGGAGGACATGCCCCTGTCTATGGTGAAAAAATGGAAAAGGTCGAGAGCTTTAGGTTTCTAGGTGTCCAGATCACCAACAACCTGTCCTGGTCCCTCACGCTGACGCCATAGCTAAGAAAGCCCACCATCGCCTCTCCTTTCTCAGAGGAAATTTGACATGTCCGCTCCGACTCTCAGCAATTTTTATAGATGCACCATCCTTTCCGGAATCACAGCTTGGTATGGCTCCTGCTCTGCCCAAGACCACAGGAAACTACAAAGGGTTGTTAATGTAGCCTGAGTCCATCATGCAAACCAGCTTCCCATCCATTGACTCCGTCTACACTTCCCGCTGCCTCGCCAGCATAATTAAGGATCCCATGCACCCCGGACATACTCTTTTCCACCTTCTTCCTTCGGGAAAAAGATACAAAAGTCTGAGAACACATACCAACCGACTCAAGAACAGCTTTTTCCCTGCTGCCATCAGACTTTTGAATGGACCTATCACACATTAAGCTGATCTTTCTCTGCATCCTAGCTGTGAGTGCAACACTATATTCTGCACCCTCTCCTTTCCTTCTCCCCTATCTACTCTATGAACAGTATGTTTTGTCTGTATAGCATGCAAGAAACAACACTTTTCACAATGAAAGGGACGACTTTTATGCTTAATATCAGGGACATTTTTACGCGTTTATATCGAATTTATTTTGCCCGGCAATGAATGATGGAAAATATTATCAGCAGCTCACAGCAATGCGATGACTCATGGAGAGGTTCCTTGCACCCTCTAATCACTACAGATAGTTTTAATCACTTTAGACTCCAGACAGGGAAACATAGACAATAGCTCAACTGATTAGATCATGCAAGGAGCTCAAATCACAAAGGAAACTCTCCAGAAAGAGATTGCCCCAGGAGAAATAGAATCACTTCACCATTAGCTACAGATCAACCCCACCTATCTATAATGGCTTTTCAATACTTCGCTATTGTGTCACCGCTTTGTGTTAATTGCTGATTGTTTTAGTAGATACTGATCGCGTAACTTGTAGGAAATGACAATAACCCACGTGGGTCCCATTCATGCTATCAGCAACCGCTTTGAATGAGCCCATTACCATACGTTTGGCGCGAAGTTCAAAACCCTATAAATTGTAAAGCGCACAATGGCCAGGGGAAGCAGTTGGCTAGCAGCTGTATTCCCCCAGGCCTGTGGTTTGTTATTTTGTAAGAGTTTTAACAACACCAGGTTAAAGTCCAACAGGTTTATTTGGTAGCAAATGCCATTAGCTTTCGGAGCCCTGCTCCTTCGTCAGATGGAGTGGATATCTGCTCTCAAACAGGGCGTACAGAGAGACTTTGTTATTTTGG
The DNA here is from genome assembly GCF_964213995.1 of Mustelus asterias. Lineage (NCBI taxonomy): Eukaryota > Metazoa > Chordata > Chondrichthyes > Carcharhiniformes > Triakidae > Mustelus > Mustelus asterias. The sequence continues at coordinate 50,947,599 of NC_135813.1, read as the reverse complement.
ACAGGGGATAAAGCTTGTGTTGCCTTTTGTACAGTACTCATGTCTGCTTGTCTTTTATGCTGGTAGGAAGCAAAAACTTCCCCTTACAGTTTGGTGCCGAAACCCGGGAGGACGAGACCACTCGCTGGACCCACGGTGACAAGGATCAAGTGGGTGAGAAGTCAATTTCAGACCGCCAGAGTCCGGAAGTATCCGAGCGCCGTCGGGACCACGAGGGGACTTCCTCCAACCTGGATACCAGCTGTAGACCGAGTGGGTACAAAACGTGCACTTACACTGACTGGCTACTGCACAAATTTCACTGATTGAGAACTTTAAATTTGTAACACGGTTAGGTACACTGCTGTCGGCTACCTATTGTGAGAGGGACTTGTAAGCGTCCGCAAGAGGTGGACCATTGTCATGGCAGGCCTTCATGTCCCTGCTAACCATCCGGTGCGCCAATAAGGGGGATAAAGAAAAAGGCCTTATTGGAAGGACGGATAGGTTAGGCATACCTCTGCGAGCCAGGAACTTAGGGAACCGAAAGGGTTGACAGATTTCAGAAACACTCACAATAGGAGCGGGGTACGGGCTAGGGGGAATGCGAAAGGTACAGAAAGCCAAGAGAGAGAGAAAGAGAGACAGAATGCCCCATGAAGGAGAGCCCGAGGAAAGAATACCCCAGGACAGAGATTCCGAAGTAGGTTGCGCATACGTAGGGGGAGGAAGGGAGCAAGAGGACAGCCTCTCCCTGGAACGGGGGCCAGAAGGATCTCTTAGCCGAGCATTTGGGATGCAACAGCAGAAACTAATCAGGAAAATTGCAAGGAGGGATGGGACCCCTGTGCGTCCTTCCCCCTACAAAGGGAATGGTGGAATAGCCACCAGCGGGACGCTTCTAAAAAGGCTGCAGTAATTTTAGTTAAACAGTTAGTGATAGCGGTACGTATGAACCAGGTTTACCAGAAAAAGATAAGAGGAAAAGAACAAGAATATTGCAAGTTTAGAGGATCAGATCACAGAGCTACGAGCCGAACCCCGTAAAATTAGTGCCCCGGAGACCACCATGTCTTCGGTATACCCCGCACTTCCCAGTGCACCACCCGAGTACGAACCCGGCAGCATCCAGAAATGTGCCCTGGTACAGAGGACAGCTAATGACAGCTAACAGAGGACAGCTAATGACAGCTAACCTCATGGGAGGTTAGTTAGGAAGGTTCAGTCGCTAGGTATACATGGGGAGGTAGTAAATTGGATTAGAAATCATAGAAACCCTACAGTACAGAAGGAGGCCATTCAGCCCATCGAGTCTGCACCGACCACAATCCCACCCAGGCCCTACCCCCACATATTTTACCCGCTAATCCCTCTAACCTACGCATCCCAGGACTCTAAGGGGCAATTTTTTTAACCTGGCCAATCAACCTAACCCGCACATCTTTGGACTGTGGGAGGAAACCGGAGCACCCGGAGGAAACCCATGCAGACACGAGGAAAATGTGCAAACTCCACACAGACAGGAATCGAACCCGGGACACTGGAGCTGTGAAGCAGCAGTGCTAGCCACTGTGCTACCGAGCCGCTGACACTGTTCTAGACACTAGTTCTAGACACTGGCTCAATGGAACCAGCCAGAGAGTGGTTGTGGAGGATTCATAGAAATCATAGAAACCCTACAGTACAGAAAGAGGCCATTCGGCCCATCGAGTCTGCACCGACCACAATCCCACCCAGGCCCTACCCCCATATCCCTACACATTTTACCCGCTAATCCCTCTAATCTACGCATTCCAGGACACTAAGGGGCAATTTTAGCATGGCCAATCAACCTAACCCGCACATCTTTGGACTGTGGGAGGAAACCGGAGCACCCGGAGGAAACCCACGCAGACACGAGGAGAATGTGCAAACTCCACACAGACAGTGACCCGAGCCGGGACTCGAACCCAGGTCCCTGGAGCTGTGAAGCAGCAGTGCTAACCAAGTACCGGATTGCTTCTCTGAGTGGAGGCCTGTGACTAGTGGTGTGCCGCAGGGATCGGTGTTGGGTCCATTGTTGTTTGTCATCTATATCAATGATCTGGATGATAATGTGGTAAATTGGATCAGCAAGTTTGCTGATGATACAAAGATTGGAGGTGTAGTGGACAGTGAGGAAGGTTTTCAAAGCTTGCAGAGGGATTTGGACCAACTAGAAAAATGGGCTGAAAAATGGCAAATGGAATTTAACGCAGACAAGTGTGAGATATTGCACATTGGAAGGACAAACCAAAGTAGAACGTACAGGGTAAATGGTAGGACTCTGAAGAATGCAGTTGAACAGAGGGATCTGGGAATACAGGTACAGAATTCCCTAAAAGTGACGTCACAGGTGGATAGGGTCATAAAGAGTGCCTTTGGTATATTGGCCTTTATAAATCGGAGTATTGAGTATAAAGGTTGGAGTGTTATGGTAAGGTTATATAAGGCATTGGTGAGGCCGAATTTGGAGTATTGTGTACAGTTTTGGTCACCTAGTTACAGGAAGGATGTAAATAAGATTGAAAGAGTGCAGAGAAGGTTCACAAGGATGTTGCCGGGACTTGAGAAGCTGAGTTACAGAGAGAGATTGAATAGGTTGGGACTTTCTTCCCTGGAGCGTAGAAGATTGAGGGGACATTTGATAGAGGTGTATAAGATTTTGATGGGTATAGATAGAGTGAATGCAAGCAGGCTTTTTCCACTGAGGCTAGGGGAGAAATAAACCAGAGGGCATGGGTTAAGGGTGAAAGGAGAAAAGTTTAAGGGGAATATTAGGGGGGGCTTCTTCATGCAGAGAGTGGTGGGAGTGTGGAATGAGCTGCCAGATAAAGTGGTAAATAAAGTGGTCACTTTTAACATTTAAGAAAAACTTGGACGGGTTCATGGATGAGAGGGGTGTGGAGGGATATGGTCCAAGTGCAGGTCAGTGGGACGAGGCAAAAAATGGTTCGGCACAGACATGAAGGGCCAAACGGCCTGTTTCTGAGCTGTAATTTTCTATGGTTCTAATGGCCAGGATCGCTATAAAGCATTCACTCCCTTAGAAAAGCAGACTATCCTAATCAGTGTGAATTTATCATTTTTTTGCCTTTCGTAGTTAATCAACTCACGTTATCTTTAACCCCATAAAGCCTGGTTAAATTGATTCCTTTTCAAATATAAATTTAGGACTGGGAAAAGGTACCTGCGAGAAGGGATCTTTTTAGATGAATCTTGTTGCGACCAGCAGAGGGGGTGAACAAAGAAAGGGAGTAAGTTTAATCCTCCTCACTCGGGCATAATAATTTGGGGGTATCCAGCCAGATGGTAATAAACTGAGGGATCTTGCATAGGTTAACAAATTTGGGGAACCTCATCCGGTTGTAATATATTGTAAATTTGAAAGGAAGATATGAACTTGCAACAGTTGTCAACCTGAACTTGAGGCAACTGTGCAACACAATGTCCTGAACTTCGGATATGGGCTGGTTGGTGTTTCGCAAATGTTTACCCTGCTGTCCTGCACACACAACTGACACTGGATGGAGCAGCATTGTCGAGCATTGGCCGAGGACAGGATTGGCCTTAGTGAGACTGTCCTCCACATCTCCAGCAAAGCTGTACAGTGACAAAACTGGCATCTCCCTGAGAATGTGGAAAATTGCTCAGATATGTCCTGCCCACAGAAAGTACGACAAATCCAATACAACCAATTGCTGGCCCATCAATCTCGTCCTAATCATCAGCAAAGTAATGGCATACATCATTGGGAGCGCCATCAAACCGGATATACCAATAACCTGCTTATCGCCTGCACAACACATTTAGGTCATAGAGACCTTCACCTGGAAGAATACTTGAGTTTCCATCTACCTGCTGCTGTAATTCTTTCCTACTATACACTAATCTGACCAGCTGAGGTAGTCTGTACCTAGGCTCCCCTCTAATCTCTTTGATAGCTCCTGTTCCTGTGCTGTACTTATCTATTCTTTGTAACAACATGTACATCTTAAAGTTTAAGTTTAAAGTTAAAGTTTTAAGTTTATTTATTACTGTTACAACTAGGTTTACATTAACGCTGCAATAAAGTTACTGTGAAAATCCCTAAGTCGCCACACTCCGGCGCCTGTTCAGGTACACTGAGGGAGAATTTAACATGGCCAAAGCACCTAACCTGCACGTCTTTCAGACTGGAAGGAAACCGGTGCACCCGGATGAAACCCACACAGACACGGGGAGAACGTGCAGACGCCCCACAGTGACCCAAGCCAGGGATTGAACCCACTGTCCCTGGCGCTGTGAAGCAGCAGTACTAACCATTGTGCCACCATGCCGCCCCTCATCTTTTCCATGTCTTTTTACCTTCATGTTAACCATCTTTTCAATGGCCACAAAGTCTGGTGTTTCTGTTTCTCTCTCCACAGATGCTACCAGAATATTTCCAGCATTTTCTGTTTTTATTTCAGATTTTGCTTTTGTCTTGCCACTTTACTGTGATCTACAGCATACTGCTGCTACAAGGACCAAAGGACAAACAGTAAAGAAACGAGACCAGAAGACAGCTCAGAGGCAGTCACCCACCACACCTTGTGGGGAGGACAGCGATCTATGTCCTCTCTCTATCTCTCATTCCGAGAGCTGGAATTTAATAACTTCATGGCACAAGATAAAAGAGACACTGCCAAATGCATCTGTAATCTATTCTACACTCGTAAAAGAACATATTCCTCATTTTCAACTTTCTCAAAACACAAAACCCTGACCTAAAATCCCTCACTTTTACTTTAGATTCATTATCCTTCTTTGAAAAATCTAAACTTGAGCAGGAACAGAAAGATAGGTTTTCAACACTCATTTTTGGACCTACATCAATAGTCAGTGAGGTGAAAAAAATACAGTCGGTGCTAGAAATCTAAATAAAAACAGAAAATGCTGAAAATATTCAGCAGATCTGGGAACATCTGGAGACAGAAAGAGCAAATTAACATTTTAGTTTGATGACCTTTCATCAGAAGTGGGAAAAACTAGGCAGTGGCAAGTGAAATAAAGAAGAAAGGGAGACGGGGAGATTGCATGCCACAACAGTGATGATTGGTGAACTCCAACTACACTTGAAGCTCTCCATTGGATCTCCACAACTCCCCACACTGATCCGCAAGCTGCCAGGAGCAAATGTACACTCACAGAGCACTGTCAGCCTGTTCATAGAACATAGAACATAGAACATTACAGCGCAGAACAGGCCCTTCGGCCCACGATGTTGCACCGACCAGTTAAAAAAAAAAACTGTGACCCTCCAACCTAAACCAATTTCTTTTCGTCCATGAACCTATCTACGGATCTCTTAAACGCCCCCAAACTAGGCGCATTTACTACTGATGCTGGCAGGGCATTCCAATCCCTCACCACCCTCTGGGTAAAGAACCTACCCCTGACATCGGTTCTATAACTACCCCCCCTCAATTTAAAGCCATGCCCCCTCGTGCTGGATTTCTCCATCAGAGGAAAAAGGCTATCACTATCCACCCTATCTAAACCTCTAATCATCTTATATGTTTCAATAAGATCCCCTCTTAGCCGCCGCCTTTCCAGCGAAAACAATCCCAAATCCCTCAGCCTCTCCTCATAGGATCTCCCCTCCATACCAGGCAACATCCTGGTAAACCTCCTCTGCACCCTCTCCAAAGCCTCCACATCCTTCCTGTAATGTGGGGACCAGAACTGCACACAGTACTCCAAGTGCGGCCGCACCAGAGTTGTGTACAGTTGCAACATAACGCTACGACTCCTAAATTCAATCCCCCTACCAATAAACGCCAAGACACCATATGCCTTCTTAACAACCTTATCTACTTGATTCCCAACTTTCAGGGATCTATGCACACATATACCTAGATCCCTCTGCTCCTCCACACTATTCAAAGTCCTCCCGTTAGCCCTATACTCAACACATCTGTTATTCCTACCAAAGTGAATTACCTCACACTTCTCCGCATTAAACTCCATCCGCCACCTCTCGGCCCAACTTTGCAACCTGTCTAAGTCTTCCTGCAAACTACGACACCCTTCCTCACTGTCTACCACACCACCGACTTTGGTGTCATCAGCAAATTTGCTAATCCACCCAACTATACCCTCATCCAGATCATTAATAAATATTACAAACAGCAGTGGCCCCAAAACAGATCCCTGAGGTACACCACTTGTAACCGCACTCCATGATGAATATTTACTATCAACCACCACCCTCTGTTTCCTATCCGCTAGCCAATTCCTGATCCAATTTCCTAGATCACCCCCAATCCCATACATCTGCATTTTCTGCAGAAGCCTACCATGGTGAACCTTATCAAACGCCTTACTAAAATCCATATATACCACGTCCACTGCCTTGCCCCCATCCACCTCCTTGGTCACTTTCTCAAAAAACTCAATAAGGTTAGTAAGGCACGACCTACCTGCCACAAAACCATGCTGACTATCACCTATCAATTCATTACTCTCCAAATAACTATAAATCCTATCCCTTATAATTTTTTCCAACATCTTGCCGACAACAGAAGTGAGACTCACCGGTCTATAATTCCCGGGGAAGTCTCTGTTCCCCTTCTTAAACAATGGGACAACATTCGCTAACCTCCAATCTTCTGGTACTATACCAGAGGCCAACGACGACCTGAAGATCAGAGCCAGAGGCTCTGCAATCACTTCTCTTGCCTCCCAGAGAATCCTTGGATAAATCCCATCCGGACCAGGGGATTTATCTATTTTCAGACCCTCCAGAATATCCTGCACATCCTCCTTATCAACTGTAATACTGTCTATTCTACTCCCTTGCAACCCAGTGTCCTCCTCAGCTATATTCATGTCCCCTTGCGTGAACACCGAAGAGAAATATTGGTTCAATGCTTCACCAATCTCCTCCGGTTCCACACATAACTTCCCTCTGCCATCTATAACTGGCCCTAAACTTGCCCTAACCAACCTTCTGTTCTTGACATACCTATAGAACGCCTTAGGATTCTCTTTAACCCTATCCGCCAAAGTCTTCTCATGTCCCCTTTTAGCCCTTCTAAGCTCGCTCTTCAACTCCCTCTTAGCCAATCTAAAGCTTTCTAGTGCACTACCCGAGTGCTCACGTCTCATCCGAACATAAGCCTCCTTTTTCTTTTTAACCAACAAAGAAACCTTTTTGGTGCACCACGGTTCCCTAGCCCTACCAATTCCTCCTTGCCTGACAGGGACATACCTATCACAGACTCGCAGTAGCTGCTCCTTGAAAAAACTCCACATGTCGGACGTTCCCAGTCCCTGTAATCTCCTAGTCCAACCTATGTTTCCTAATTCTCTCCTAATAGCCTCATAATTACCCTTCCCCCAGCTAAAACCACTGGCCCGAGGTTCATGCCTATCCCTTTCCATCACTAAGGTGAACGTAACCGAATTGTGGTCACTATCACCAAAATGCACACCAACTTCCAAGTCTAGCACCTGGTCTGGCTCATTTCCCAGCACCAGATCCAATATAGCCTCACCTCTAGTTGGCCTGTCTACATACTGAGTCAAAAAACCTTCCTGCACGCTTTGAACAAAAACTGACCCCTCTAACGAGCTAGAGCTATAACAATTCCAGTCAATATTAGTCAAGTTAAAATCCCCCATAACTCACAGAGCACTGTCAGCCTGTTCATGTACACTCACAGAGCACTGTCAGCCTGTGCATGGACACTCACATAGCACTGTCAGCCTATGCATGGACACTCACATGGCACTGTCAGCCTGTATATGTACACACACGTGGCACTGTCAGCCTGTACATGTACACTCACATAGCACTGTTAGTCTGTGCATGGACACTCACATGGCACTGTCAGCCTGTACATGTACACACACATGGCACTGTCAGCCTGTACATGTACACTCACATAGCACTGGAAGCCTGTGCATGGACACTCACATGGCACTGTCAGCCTGTACATGTACACTCACATGGCATTGTCAGCCTGCACATGTACACTCACATGGCACTGTCAGCCTGCACATGTACACTCACATGGCACTGTCAGCCTGCACATGTACACTCACATGGCATTGTCAGCCTGCACATGTACACTCTCATGGCACTGTCAGCCTGCACATGTATGCTCGCATGGCACTGTCAGCCTGTACATGTACACACACATGGCACTGTCAGCCTGTACATGTACACTCACATAGCACTGTTAGTCTGTGCATGGACACTCACATAGCACTGTCAGCCTGTGCATGGACACTCACATGGCACTGTCAGCCTGTATATGTACACTCACATGGCATTGTCAGCCTGCACATGTACACTCACATGGCACTGTCAGCCTGCACATGTACACTCACATGGCACTGTCAGCCTGCACATGTACACTCACATGGCATTGTCAGCCTGCACATGTACACTCTCATGGCACTGTCAGCCTGCACATGTATGCTCGCATGGCACTGTCAGCATGTACATGTACACTCAGCAGTGTCAGCCTGCACATGTGCACTCACATGGTACTGTCAGCCTGTACATATACATTCACATGGCACTGTTAGCCTGTACATGTACACTCAGCACTGTTAGCCTGTGCATGGACACTCATCACTGTCAGCCTGCACATGTACGCTCACATGGCACTGTCAGCCTGCACATGTACACTCACATGGCACTGTCAGCCTGCACATGTACGCTAACATGGCACTGTCAGCCTGCACATGTGCACTCACATGGCACTGTCAGCCTGCACATGTGCACTCACATGGCACTGTCAGCCTGTACATGTGCATTCACATGGCACTGTCAGCCTGTACACGTGCATTCACATGGTACTGTCAGCCTGTACATGTGCATTCACATGGTACTGTCAGCCTGTGCATATACACTTACATGGCTGTCTGCACCTGTACACTCACATGGCGCTGTCAGCCTGTACATATACACTTACATGGCTGTCTGCACCTGTACACTCACATGGCACTGTCAGCCTGCACACTTACGCTCACATGGCACTGTCAGCATGTACATGTACACTCAGCAGTGTCAGCCTGCACATGTGCACTCACATGGTACTGTCAGCCTGTACATATACATTCACATGGCACTGTTAGCCTGTACATGTACACTCAGCACTGTCAGCCTGTGCATGGACACTCACATGGTACTGTCAGCCTGCACATGTACACTCACATGGTGCTATCAGCCTGCACATGTACATTCACATGGCACTGTCAGTCTGCACATGTACGCTCAATGGCACGGTCAGCCTGCACATGGACGCTCACATGGCACTGTCAGCCTGCACATGTACTCACATGGCACTGTCAGCCTGTACATGTACAGTCAGCACTGTCAGCCTGTGCATGGACACTCATTACTGTCAGCCTGCACATGTTATTCCCTCGGACCTTGAAGGAGACTAGCGTTGAAATTGCAGGGGCCCTGGCAGATATATTGAAAATGTCGGTATCCATGGGTGAGGTGCCGGATGATTGGAGGATAGCTCATGTTGTTCCGTTGTTTAAAAAAGGCTCAAAAAGTAATGCGGGAAATTATAGGTCGGTAAGTTTGACGTCAGTAGTAGGTAAATTATTGGAAGGACTATTAAGAGATAGGATCTACAAGTATTTGGATAGACAGGGACTTATTAGGGAGAGTCAATTGTGGGCGGCACGGTAGCACAGTGGTTAGCGCTGCTGCTTCACAGCTCCAGGGACCTGGGTTCGATTCCCAGCTCGGGTCACTCTCTGTGTGGAGTTTGCACATTCTCCTCGTGTCTGCGTGGGTTTCGTCTGGGTGTTCCGGTTTCCTCCCACAGTCCAAAGATGTGCGGGTTAGGTTGATTGGCCATGCTAAAATTGCCCCTTAGTGTCCTGAGATGCGTAGGTTAGAGGGATTAGCAGGTAAAATATGTAAGGATATGGGGGTAGGGCCTGGGTGGGATTGTGGTCGGGGAAGACTCAATGGGCCAAATGGCCTCTTTCTGCACTGTAGGGTTCTATGGTTCAACATGGCTTTGTGTGTGGTAGGTCATGTTTAACCAGTCTATTAGAGTTTTTTGAGGAGGTTACCAGGAAAGTGGATGAATGGAAGGCAGTGGATGTTGTCTACATGGACTTCAGTAAGGCCTTTGACAAGGTCCCGCATGGGAGGTTAGTCAGGGAGGTTCAGTCGCGAGGTATACATGGAGAGGTAGTAAATTGGATTAGACATTGGCTCAATGGAAGAAGCCAGAGAATGGTAGTGGAGAATTGCTTCTCTGAGTGGAGGCCTGTGACAAGTGGTGTGCCACAGTGATCAGTGCTGGGTCCATTGTTGTTTGTCATCTATATCAATGATCTGGATGATAATGTGGTAAATTGGATCAGCAAGTTTGCTGATGTTACAAAGATTGGAGGTGTAGTGGACAGTGAGGAAGGTTTTCAAAGCTTGCAGAGGGATTTGGACCAACTAGAAAATGGGCTGAAAAATGGCAGATGGAGTTTAATGCAGACAAGTGTGAGGTATTGCACATTGGAAGGACAAACCAACGTAGAACATACAAGGTAAATGGTAGGACACTGAAGAGTGCAGTAGAACAGAGGGATCTGGGAATACAGATACAGAATTCCCTAAAAGTGGCGTCACAGGTAGATAGGGTCGTAAAGAGTGCTTTTGGTACATTGGCCTTTATAAATCAAAGTATTGAGTATAGGAGTTGGAATATTATAGTGAGGTTATATAAGACATTGGTGAGGCCGGATTTAGAGTATTGTGTGCAGTTTTGGTCACCTAATTACAGGAAGGATAGTAATAAGGTTGAAAGAGTGCAGAGAAGGTTTACAAGGATGTTGCTGGGACTTGAGAAACTGAGTTACAGAGAAAGGTTGAATAGGTTAGGACTTTATTCCCTGGAGCATAGAAGAATAAGAGGAGATTTGATAGAGGTGTATAAAATTATGATGGTATAGATAGAGTGAATGCAAGCAGGCTTTTTCCACTGAGGCTAGGGGAGAAAATAACTAGAGGACATGGGTTAAGGGTGAGGGGGGAAAAGTTTAAAGGGAATATTAGGGGGGGGCTTCTTCACACAGAGAGTGGTGGGAGTTTGGAATGAGCTGCCAGATGAGGTGGTGAATGCGGGCTCACTTTTCACATTTAAGAAAAACTTGGACAGGTACATGGATGAGAGGAGTGTGGAGGGATATGGTCCAGGTGCAGGTCAGTGGGACTAGGCACAAAAATGGTTCGGCACAGGCAAGAAGGGCCAAAAGGCCTGTTTCTGTGCTGTAATTTTCTATGGTTCTATGTACACTCACATGGCACTGCCAGTCTGCACATGCACACTCACATGGCACTGTCAACCCGCACATATACACTCACATGGCACTATCAGCCTGCACATGTACATTCACATGACACTGTCAGCCAGCACATGTATACGCACATGGCACTGTCAGCCTGCACAGGCACACTCTCCGGGTACTGTCAGCCTGCACATATACACTCACATAGCACTGTCAGCCTGCACATATACACTCACATAGCACTGTCAGCCTGCACATGCACATTCACATGGTAGTCAGTCTGCACATGTGCTCTCAGATAGCACCATGTCTGCCTGCACATGTACACTCACATGGAACTGTCAGCCTGCACATGTACATTCACATGGCACTGTCAGCCTGCACATGTACATTCACATGGCACCGTCAGCCTGCACATGTACATTCACATGGCACTGTCAGCCTGCACATGTACATTCATATGGCACTGTCAGCCTGCACATGTACATTCACATGGCACTGTCAGCCTGTACATGTACACTCACCAATGTCAGCCTGTACATGTACACTCACATGGCACTGTCAACCTGCACATGTACACTCACATTCCATGCTGTATGACTCTATGGCACTGTCAGCCTGTGCATGAACACTCACATGGCACTGTCAGCTTGCACCTGCACACTCACATGGTACTGTCAGCCTGCACAGGCACACTCACATGGTACGGTCAGCCTGTACATGTACACTCACACAGAACTGTCAGCCTGCACATGTACATTCACATGATACTGCCAGCCTGTATATGTTCACTCACATGGCACTGTCAGTCTGCACATGTACACTCACATGGTGATGCGCGACAATTAAGCACGTGGAACCAAGGCTTCGATATTGAAGGCTTTTATTGTGTAACAATGGAACTACTAACACGAATACACCAGTTCAGACTGAAGGGGTCCTGCCGGAGCAGAGGGTCTTATACCTCGCCACCGGAGGCGGGACCCCACTGGAATGTGCCATGATAACACTTATAACAGGTAAACACCCTAACCCAACAACATTGTACAACCCCCACAGTAACAACACCCTAGCCCAACAGTAACATAATAACAACCCCCAGTGGTGAACCAACGATGGTTCACCACATTCACCCCTCCTTTAAGAACAAAAGGTGGCGGGGTGCAAGAAGAAAACAGGTCATATAAACAGAATTCACAAGTCCAGACGGTCTGGAGGACCGCACCGACGCTGTGATCTCCTCAACACCGGTTGCGAAACCGGAGCAGGTGCTTGCGGTGGCGTTCTCTCCAAAACAACGTCCGGCTGTCCCCTCAAGGACTCCCGGGCCGGCTGGCCCTGGTGAGGCGATGGTGCAGGGGATCCTGGAACCTTTGGTGGTGGTGGTGGTGGTGATGATGGTGGCGCCGATCTCCGAGTCTCAGGCAAGCTGTACATGGGAGTAAAAGTGTTATGCACTGGTCCCGGTGCTGACCGCGCCACGTCTGGGGAAGCAATGAGGAGTAGTGGATTCGTGACTGGGGGAATAGGAGCGACAGGAGTTGCTACGTCCCCTGCGGGCGCCAGGTCTCTAATGGAGACAGTGTCCTCTCGCCCGTCAGGATATGCCACATAGGCATACTGAGGGTTGGCGTGGAGGAGTTGGACCGGTTCGACCAAGGGGTCGGACCTGCGAGCCCTCACATGTCGCCGCAGAAGGACGGGTCCTGGGTACGTCAACCAGGCTGGCAATGAGGTTCCCGAGGACGACTTCCGAGGGAATGAGAACATCCTCTCGTGGGGAGTAGCATTGGTTGCCGTACACAGGAGGGAGCGGATAGAATGGAGCGCATTTGGAAGGACCTCCTGCCAACGGGAGACTGGAAGGCCCCTGGATTTCAGTGCCAGTAGGACAGCCTTCCAGACTGTAGCATTCTCCCTTTCCACCTGTCCGTTACCCCTAGGGTTGTAGCTCGTGGTTCTACTAGAGGCAATCCCGAATGAGAGCAGGAATTGCCTCAAGTCGTTGCTCATGAACGACGAGCCCCTGTTGCTATGAATGTAGCAGGGGTACCCGAACAGGGTAAAAAGCTCACTGAATGCCTTGATGACGGTGGCAGTCGACGTGTCCGCACAGGGGACAACAAACGGGAACCGGGAGTACTCGTCTATTATGTTGAGGAAATAGACATTCCGGTCCGTTGAGGGAAGGGGGCCCTTAAAATCCACACTCAGCCTCTCAAAAGGGCGAGTGGCCTTGACCAATTGTGCCCGGTCTGGTCGATAAAAGTGTGGTTTGCATTCTGCGCAAATCCGACAGCTTCTCGTCACTGACCTGACATCCTCCACCGAGTAGGGCAGGTTGCGGGCTTTGACGAAGTGGTAGAGTCTGGTGACTCCAGGATGACACAGATCATTGTGGAGAGCCTTCAAGCGGTCCTCCTGCATGATGGCGCATGTTCCGCGCGAGAGGGCATCCGAGGGCTCATTGAGCTTCCCTGGACGATACATAATATTGTAATTATAGGTGGAGAGCTCAATTCTCCACCGCAAGATCTTATCGTTCTTGATCTTGCCCCTCTGCGTGTTGCTGAACATAAACGCCACGGATCGTTGATCCGTGATCAGGGTGAACCGCTTCCCTGCCAGGTAATGGCGCCAGTGTCTGACTGCCTCCACAATGGCCTGAGCCTCCTTCTCCACCGCTGAGTGCCGAATTTCGGGGCCTTGAAGGGTGCGGGAAAAGAACGCGACGGGCCTGCCTGCCTGGTTTAGTGTGGCGGCTAGGGCGAAATCAGATGCATCACTCTCCACCTGGAAAGGGATGGATTCATCCACCGCGTGCATCGTGGCTTTCGAGATGTCGCTTTTCAAAGCCTTGAAGGCCAATTGGGCCTCCGGCGTAAGTGGGAAGGTCGTGGACTTAATGAGCGGACGAGCTTTGTCCGCGTAGTTGGGGACCCACTGTGCATAATACGAAAAGAACCCGAGGCATCTCCTCAGTGCTTTCGTGCTAGCGGGCAAGGGAAGTTCAGTAAGTGGGCGCATACGGTCTGGATCAGGGCCAATGACCCCGTTTTCCACCACGTATCCGAGGATGGCTAACCTGCGCGTACGGAATACGCACTTCTCCCTGTTATAGGTCAGATTCAGGCGAGATGCAGTGCGCAGAAAGTGTTGGAGATTCGTGTCGTGGTCCTGCTGGTCATGGCCGCAGATGGTGACGTTATCCAGGTACGGGAAGGTAGCCCGCAACCCGTTCTGGTCCACCATTCGGTCCATAGCACGCTGGAAGACCGAGACCCCATTGGTGACACCAAATGGAACCCTGAGGAATTGGTATAGACGACCATCCGCCTCAAAAGCCGTATATTGTCGGTCCTCTGGGCGGATGGGGAGTTGATGGTAGGCGGACTTAAGGTCTATGGTAGAGAACACTTGGTACTGCGCAATCTGATTGACCATATCAGAAATGCGCGGGAGAGGATACGCATCCAGCTGCGTATAACGATTAATGGTCTGACTATAGTCGATGACCATCCGAGGTTTGTTCCCGCTTTTGACTACCACGACCTGCGCTCTCCACGGACTAGCGCTGGCCTGTATGATCCCTTCCTTGAGGAGCCGCTGAACCTCAGATCTAATAAAGATCCGGTCCTCAGCGCTGTAACGCCTACTTTTAGTAGCGATGGGCTTGCAGCCAGGTACCAGATTCTTAAAGAGGGATGGTGTAGTGATTTTCAGGGTGGATAGATTGCATGCGGGGCGCTTTGGGCAATTTGGAGGCTGCGGCTGATTCCCTACTGCCAGTGAAGGGAGTGGCCCACCGTACTGTAGGATCACACTCTTCATGTGGACCATAAAATTTAGTCCGAGGAGAATTGGCGCACAAAGGTGAGGTAACACAAGGAGCCTGTATTGCTCGTAAATTGTGCCCTGTACCTCAAGAGTTACCATACATCGTCCTTGGATCGGTACAGACCGGGACCGTGATGCCATGGAAATTGTCTGCTTGGCAGGGAGAACCCGGAGTCCACACCTTTTAGCAGTTTCAGGGTGTATGAAACTTTCGGTGCTCCCACTGTCAAACAGACAATTCACAGTTCGACCACTTACCTTTATATCCATCATGGAATTCTCAAGCCTGTGGTGCTTGGTCTGGTCCAGGGAGATCGACGCCACCGTTGGCCCCTGGGCATCACTGCATGCCGCCGATGTTGATGCTGAGGACCCCTGCTGGTCGCTCCTAGTCGTCGTGGACCATGATGGCCGCCCCCATGAATCGCACGTGGGCGAGGGCGCCAAACGCAGCGACTCCTGGTGGTCTTCCTCCTCCTCCGTCAGCCACGATGGCGCCGTCCTGGGTTCGCACGTGGTCGGACCTCGTGGGTACTGCGACGCCGAAGGAGATTGTCTCCGTTCTGGAGGGTTACAAGCTGCACTGCCGTTTTTAGACTTTGACCTGCAGACTTTGCCGTAGTGGCCTTTTTTACCGCACTGGCTGCAGATTGCCGTTCTTGCCGGACACTGTTGCCGTGGATGCTTGGCCCCACCACAAAAATAGCATCGCTGGCCACCTGGAGCTGCCGCCGTCGTCGGATCGATCTGGGAGCGCGGGTTAGCGGGGCGAGGAGGGAGCTGAGCTTGCTCCTGCCACGTTGACTGCACGTGGTCCTCGGGGTACAGCGCCAAGCTCTTCGACGCCGCTTCCAGCATCCCAGCCATCTCCATTGCTTGGGTCAAGTCGAGGTTCCCCTTTTCCAGCAATTGAAGCCTGATGTACGAGGACCCTACCCCTGCTACGAACGCGTCTCGGGCGAGGTCGTACATATATTGTTCGGCTGATACGTCTCTACAATCGCAACCCCTGGCAAGCTGCAGGAGCTCATTGGCGTAGTCCTCCATGGTTTCGCCCGACTGCCGACGTCGTGTAGCGAGGAGGTAACGAGCGTGTATCTCGTTGGGTGGCTTCGTGTATCGTTTTTTTAGGAGCTTGACGGCCCTCGGGTAAGTGGGAGCTGCACGAATGGCGAGATAAATCGTGTCGCTTACCCTTGCGTGGAGGACCTGGAGTTTATCACTATCTGTAGTGATAGCTACAGAGGCTGCCAGGTAGTCCTCGAAACACTTCCACCAATGGTCGAATGTGTTAGCGGCACCGACCGCACGTGGGTCCAGTGCCAGACGATCCGGTTTTAAGATCTGTTCCATACTCTTTTTTTTTGTACAGCTGCGAGTTTTCTGTTACACAATAAAATTGATGCGCGACAATTAAGCACGTGGAACCAAGGCTTCGATATTGAAGGCTTTTATTGTGTAACAATGGAACTACTAACACGAATACACCAGTTCAGACTGAAGGGGTCCTGCCGGAGCAGAGGGTCTTATACCTCGCCACCGGAGGCAGGACCCCACTGGAATGTGCCATGATAACACTTACAACAGGTAAACACCCTAACCCAACAACATTGTACAACCCCCACAGTAACAACACCCTAGCCCAACAGTAACATAATAACTCCTACAGGTAGGCGGAGCCAACCGGAGTGTACCACAGAATAATACCAACAGGTAGAACACCCCAACCCTAACCCCAACAGTAACAACAGTAACATATGTACAAGTATCCATAGTGGTAACCATCTATGGTTCACCACAATCAGATAATCAGAGACTTAGTCAGAGAGCCAGGTTTTAATGAGTGTAACAGAGGAAAACAAGATAGAGAGACAGACAATGTGGCAGACAATGTGGGGGGGGGTTTGTCGAGCGAAGGAGGTTACAGGATTGAGGGGAGAGGGGAACAAGGCCATGGAAGGATTTGAAAGCAAGATTAAAAATTCTTAACGCCAAGAAGTTGCTTGACTGGGAGCCAATGTCGATCAGCAAGCACAGAGGTGACAAGACTTATAGGAAATAGATCGCAGAGTTCTATTTGATTTCACAGAGAGTAGAATATGGGACACCAATAACCTTTCATAAGACACCTTATGAATTGCTTTTGGAGATCTAAATCATTCACTGACTCCCCTTTATTTATCTGGTTAGTTGCATCCACTGAGAGAATGATCAACTAAATATGAGGTAGGATCCCTTCAGAAGTCTGATGGCAGCAGGGAAGAAGCTGTTCTTCAGTCGGTTGGTAGAGAGGATGGTGAATGTCTGGAACACCTGGGGAGGTGGTGGGAGCAGGTATGATAGTGGAATTTTAGGGGCAACTAGACGAATACATGAATAGGATGGGAATGGAAGGATATGGACTCCATAAATGCATATGGCTTTAGTTTAGGCAGACATTATGATCGGCACAGGGATGGAGGGCCAAAGGCCTGTTCCTGTGCAGTACTGTACAATGAGGAGAGGTTGGAGAAACTTGGTTTGTTCTCACTGGAGCGACGGAGGTTGAGGGGAGACCCGATAGAAGTCTACAAGATTATGAGAGGCATGGACAGAGTGGATAGTCAGATGCTTTTTCCCAGGTGGAAGAGTCAATTACTAGGGGGCACAGGTTTAAGGTGTGAGGGGCATGTTTTAAAAGATGGGCGAGGCAGATTTTTTACACAGAGGGTGGTGAGTGCCTGGAACTTGTTGCCAGGGGAGGTAGTGGAAGCGGATACGGTAGTGACTTTTAAGGGGCATCTTGACAAGTACATGAATGAGTCCCTGGAAGCATAGGGGGTTTTAGTTAATTCGGGCAGCATGGTCGGTGCAGGCTTGGAGGGCCGAAGGGCCTGTTCCTGTGCTGTAATTTTCTTTCTTTGTTCTATGACCTCAGACTTTTGTATCTTTTTCCCAATAGAAGGAGGTGGAAGAGAGAATGTCCGGGGTGCGTTGGGTCCTTGATTATGCTGGCTGTTTTTCTGTGGCAGCGGGAAGTGTAGACAGAGTCAATGGATTGGAGGCTGGTTTAAGTGATCATAGAAATTATAGAAACCCTACAGTACAGAAAGAGGCTATTCGGCCCATCGAGTCTGCACCGACCACAATCCCACCCAGGCCCTATCCCCATATCCCTACATATTTTACCTGCTAATCCCTCTAATCTGCGCTTCCCTCGACACTAAGGGGCAATTTTAGTATGGCCAATCAACCTAACCCGCACATCTTTGGACTGTGGGAGGAAACCGGAGCACCCGGAGGAAACCCACGCAGACACGAGGAGAATGTGCAAACTCCACACAGACAGTGACCCGAGCCGGGAATCGAACCCAGGACCCTGGAGCTGTGAAGCAGCAGTGCTAACCACTGTGCTACCGTGCCGCCCGATGACAGGTGGAGAAGGTGGTGAAGAAGGCATATGGTATGCTTGCCTTTATAGGACGGGGTATAGAGTATAAAAGCTGGAGTCTGATGATGCAGCTGTATAGAACGCTGGTTAGGCCACATTTGGAGTACTGCATCCAGTTCTGGTCGCTGCACTACCAGAAGGACGTGGAGGCGTTAGAGAGAGTGCAGAGAAGGTTTACCAGGATGTTGCCTGCTATGCCCTAGCTATGAGGAGAGATTGGGTAAACTGGGGTTGTTCTCCCTGGAAAGACGGAGAATGAGGGGAGATCTAATAGAGGTGTACAAGATTATGAAGGGGAGAGATAGGGTGAACGGTGGGAAGCTTTTTCCCAGATCAGAAGTGACGTTCACGAGGGGTCACGGGCTCAAAGTGAGAGGGGCGAAGTATAACTCAGATATTAGAGGGATGTTTTTTACACAGAGGGTGGTGGGGGCCTGGAATGCGCTGCCAAGTAGGGTGGTGGAGGCAGGCACGCTGACATCGTTTAAGGCTTACCTGGATAGTCACATGAGCAGCTGGGAATGGAGGGATACAAACGATTGGTCTAGTTGGACCAAGGAGCGGCACAGGCTTGGAGGGCCGAAGGGCCTGTTTCCTGTGCTGTACTGTTCTTTGTTAAGCCGACTATGGGGGACCTTATCAAACGCCTTACTAAAATCCATGTATATGACATCAACTGCCCTACCTTCATCAACACACTTAGTTACCTCCTCAAAAAATTCAATCAAATTTGTGAGGCACGACTTGCCCTTCACGAATCCGTGCTGACTATCCCGGATTAATCCGCATCTTTCTAAATGGTCGTAAATCCCATCCCTAAGGACTTTTTCCATCAATTTACCAACCACCGAAGTAAGACTAACCGGTCTATAATTACCAGGGTCATTTCTATATTCATGTCCAAATCGTTAATATATGCCACAAAAAGCAGGGGACCGAATATTGAACTCTGTGTAATACCCACTGAAATGATTGATTATGGACACCAGAGACTCCAATCTGTAACCTTATATAACCTAACCCATATCCTAAATTCAGCCAAATTGCAAGTGCTGGAAATGCTGCTCTGCAGGCCTGACAGCATTGATAGCGAGAGAAACAGAGTTAATGTTTCAGGTTGATTTGTTTGATACTGCCAGATGTGCTGAATATTTCCAGCATTTTCTGTTGTTATTTCAGATTTACAGAATCTGCAGAATTTTATTTTTATAGCCCTATCTAAACCAACCCAACCCGATAATCGTAATCTGTAATAACCAGAGTCACAGATCAACTCCTAACTTGAGCTCCATCTAATCGAATCCAACCTCATAATCCTAACCTTATAACCAGCCTAACTCCAATGAGAATGGAGCTTTTCCTGAGGATATGACAGTGAAACTGCTGAACAGCTTCGAACCATAGAACATAGAACATAGAACATAGAACATTACAGCGCAGAACAGGCCCTTCGGCCCACGATGTTGCACCGACCAGTTAAAAAAAAAACTGTGACCCTCCAACCTAAACCAATTTCTTTTCGTCCATGAACCTATCTACGGATCTCTTAAACGCCCCCAAACTAGGCGCATTTACTACTGATGCTGGCAGGGCATTCCAATCCCTCACCACCCTCTGGGTAAAGAACCTACCCCTGACATCGGTTCTATAACTACCCCCCCTCAATTTAAAGCCATGCCCCCTCGTGCTGGATTTCTCCATCAGAGGAAAAAGGCTATCACTATCCACCCTATCTAAACCTCTAATCATCTTATATGTTTCAATAAGATCCCCTCTTAGCCGCCGCCTTTCCAGCGAAAACAATCCCAAATCCCTCAGCCTCTCCTCATAGGATCTCCCCTCCATACCAGGCAACATCCTGGTAAACCTCCTCTGCACCCTCTCCAAAGCCTCCACATCCTTCCTGTAATGTGGGGACCAGAACTGCACACAGTACTCCAAGTGCGGCCGCACCAGAGTTGTGTACAGTTGCAACATAACGCTACGACTCCTAAATTCAATCCCCCTACCAATAAACGCCAAGACACCATATGCCTTCTTAACAACCTTATCTACTTGATTCCCAACTTTCAGGGATCTATGCACACATACACCTAGATCCCTCTGCTCCTCCACACTATTCAAAGTCCTCCCGTTAGCCCTATACTCAACACATCTGTTATTCCTACCAAAGTGAATTACCTCACACTTCTCCGCATTAAACTCCATCCGCCACCTCTCGGCCCAACTTTGCAACCTGTCTAAGTCTTCCTGCAAACTACGACACCCTTCCTCACTGTCTACCACACCACCGACTGGTTGTGGGAGGTATTACATAAATTCAAGTTTACTTTCCTTTTTCAGAATTGTATTTCATGTAACGAACACCCCCTAATTCTGCACAGCAGCACTTGACACTGAGCAATGGTGGAAACACGTTCCATTCTGGGTGCTATCAGGTAGTTTCTTCCAAGGTGATTTGGGTCCAAAATGTGCTTGGGATTGCACTGGTTCGGCAAGTTCCAGCTAAAATTCATTGACATAATTACAATCATACCAGCTTTCCTGAACCAGTATCATTGGGCAGCTTAACAGAATGTAAATGTTTAATTCTTTTCCATTGTCAAGTGGGGAATCAGATGGAGATTTATTTATGAAAATCACCCATCAGCAAAAGTAAGTATTTTAATAAGGGTGTCCTGTCCACAGTCAGTGAATAACCTGATTGAAAGTTACTGAAATTACGTAATAAAACTTATGCTGAACAATTTAATATCATTAGTGTACACGAGCCAGTTTCTTGAATATTTTTTGATATGAATTTTTTTAAGGCGAGCCTAAAATCATTCGAAGAAGTGAGCACCATTTGCAGAGCTTTCCCGCAGCAGTCAGAACGATGGATGATCTCACAGGATTTCATCCTGTGGCCTTGGTCAGTTTAGTCAGTGGGGCCTGATCCAGATGAACCGACATTCGAACCGGCATTAAACAAATCACAGAAAACACAAGTGCTTCCAGATAAAATCTTTTGTGCTGGTTTAGTTGCATGTGCCTGAATTGCACTGATTTCACTGACAGAGACAAACTGACCCCTTTGACTCTGTGCACAGTCTGGGCAGCAGATGTGAGGGAAATTGGAGAATCATCCTGATATTTAGGGAAGGTCATGGCCTCCAGAAGGAGGAAGTACAACACAGGAAGAACATGGCAAAGAGAATGCAACAGTTAAAGTGACCAACAATCAGCTGAAATTACTGTTAGAGATTCTTCCGATCACTCCTAATGGCATACTCCTACATTTCTCACAATTTGACCGGCTGGTGAGTCTATCTAAACCCTCACAGTACCACGTCAAACGCAATGAAAGCAATTGTCGCGGCCTGAGATTTTCCTCACACAGTGACCTTCATGCTCCAGTGGCTTTCTTAAGACACTAAATTCTTGGCAAGAAACTTGAAGAGCTGTGGGAACTAGACTGTGCTGCCTGGGTTCTTGTGAGAACTAGGCCGGGGAGAGGCGTGGCAGGGTGCATACAGGATGTGGAGCTTTCTAGTTAACACCAAACTACCTTGCCGTTCCCTCCACATGCTTCCCGCAGACATCGTTATCAAACACCATCTGGTGCCACTGGTTTAATTTCATCTCTTTCTGGGACCCTGGGACCAAAGTAGTCAGAACCAGTAGGATTGGCAGTTTAGTCTGATAATCACCAGACAGTAACAAAACAGATCAAATTTATCATAGATAGGAAGATCAATTCATTCATCTATTTATTTAATGAGGTAGGAAAAACATTTTAACAGCATCCAGAAAACATGAAGCTGGGAGCATTAATCCAGCAACAAGTCAATAGATGAATTTACCTGGTGGTGGAGTGTCGGTGGGGGCGGATGCCAGAGTGAGGGCGGGGGTGGGGGCCGGGCGCGGGGGCAGGGGCCTGGAGCGGGGCCCGGAGCGGGGCGGGCAGGGGGGCCCCGCTCCGGGCCCCTGCTCCCACCCCGGGATGCACCGACTCTCATTGGGGCACTGTTATAGAGTCATAGAGGTTTACAGCATGGAAACAGGCCCTTTGGCCCAACTTGTCCATGCCGCCCTTTTTTTTTTAAAACCCCTAAGCTAATCCCAATTGCCTGCATTTGGCCCATATCCCTCTATACCCATCGTACCCATGTAACTATCTAAATGCTTTTTAAAAGACAAAATTGTACCCGCCTCTACTACTACCTCGAGCAGCTTGTTCCAGACACTCACCACCCTCTGTGTGAAAAATTTGCCCCTTTGGACACTTTTGTATCTCTCCCCTCTCACCTTAAACCTATGCCCTCTAGTTTTAGACTCCCCTACCTTTGGGAAAAGATATTGACTATCTACCTTGTCTATGCCCCTCATTATTTCATAGACTTCGATAAGATCACCCCTCAACCTTCTACGCTCCAGAGAAAAAAGTCCCAGTCTATTTGCCTCTCCTTATAACTCAAACCATCAAGTCCCGGTAGTATCCTAGTAAATCTTTTCTGCACGCTTCCTAGTTTAATAATATCTTTTCTATAATAGGGTGACCAGAATTGTATACAGTATTCCAAGTGTAGCCTTACCAATGTCTTGTGCAACTTCAACAAGATGTCCCAACTCCTGTATTCAATGTTCTGTCCAATGAAACTAAGCATGCTGAATGACGTCTTCACCAATCTGTCCACCTGTGACTCCACTTTCAAGGAGCTATGAACCTGTATCCCAAGATCTCTTTGCTCTGTAAATCTCCCCAACACCTGACCATTAATTGAGCAAGTCCTGCCCTGGTTCAATCAATCAAAATGCATCACCTCGCACTTATCTAAAATAAATTCCATCTGTCATTCGTCAGCCCACTGGCCCAATTGATCAAGATCCCGTTGAAGTCCAAGATAACTTTCTTCACTGTCCACTATGCCACCAATCTTGGTGTCATCTGCAAACTTACCAACCATGCCTCCTATATTCTCATCCAAATCATTAATATAAGTGACAAATAACAGTGGACCCAGCACGAGTCCCTGAGGCACACCGCTGGTCACAGGCCTCCAGTTTGAAAAACAACCCTCCACAACCAACCTCTGGCTTCTGTCTTCAAGCCAATTTTGTATCCATTTAGCTACCTCACCCTGGATCCCATGAGATTTAACCTTATGCAACAACCTACCATGCGGTAACTTATCAAAGGCCTTGCTAAAGTCCATGTGGACAGCATCAACTGCACTGCCCTCATCTACCAGCGGAGGTTGAAAGGGGACATGATAGAGGCACAGCTTTGGTGGATGGAAAAGCACGTTTTCTATTAGTAAAGGGGTCACTAACCAGGGGGCAGAGAAGGCTAAGAGGGGAGTTGAGGAGAATCCTTTTCACCCAGGGGCTGATGGGTGTCTGGAACTCTGCCTGAAAGGGCGGCTGAATCAGGAACCCTAGTCACATTTGAGAAATATTTAGATATTCGCTTGTGTTGCAGTAACCTCCAGGCTGATGAGCCAAGCGCTGGAAAATGGGATTAATGTGGTCAGATCTTTGTTGACCAGTGTGAACACAATGGGCTGAATGGCCTCCTGTGTTGCAAACACGTATGAATCGATGAAATGCATCATGAGCTACTGCCACACAGCACCTGCCCCTATTTCCTTGCCTCCCTCACTACTCTGACCTGTCGGGTCTGGGTGTTCAGGTTGAACAACAGTGGGACAATGTCAATCCTGTGCATGAATAAGCAATACATCATTGTCGCCATTACACCCTTGGGAGTGGCTGAAAATGCCACGGCAATGATTGCATGTGGATTTCGTTGGTCGTTTGAGGGTTCCATGTTCTTGGTCATAATTGAAGCAACTCAAAATAGCCGCAAGTTCATGGGACCTATCACAACTGAACAAACCACTCAAAGACCTGACAACATGTTTACAAGATTTGGTAAACCAGAATAGATTGGTCGCGATAATGGTTCACTGTTTACTTCACAAGAGTTTGAGCATCATCTCAATGTAAATGGTGTTCAGCATTTAAATTCCAAACCTTATCACCCACCAACCAATGGATTAGTTGAAAGACTCATACAATCCTTGACACATTCTTTAAAATCTTCAAAAGAGCAAAGTTCATTGTCACATTGTGTGAATAGCTTTTTGGCATCTTATAGAAACACTAGTCATGTGACTACCCAAAGTTCACCTGCATTACTACTCTTAAAGAGAAAGTTGAGAACTACATTTGGTTTGTTATAAACTGCAGAAACGCCAGATATAGTAGAACATCGACGACAATCTCAAGTTGCTGGACAGGAAGTGAGGGTAAAACAATGTTCATTTCAACAAAGAGATTGAGTGTTAGCATGTGATTATGCCATGAGTGAGAAATGGGTACCAGCCGTAATTTTAGTGAAAACAGGTCCAATTTCTTACACGGTTCAAACCAAAGCTGAACTATCTGGTGACAGTGTGCTGACCAATTGTTGTCATCTCAAGGCGATTTCTCAGAATTAGCTCCAGAAATACCAACTTCTTAGAAACATAGAAAAACTACAATACAGGCCCTTCAGCCCACAAAGTTGTGCCGAACATGTTCCTACCTTAGCGATTACTAGGCTTACCTATAACCCTCTATCTTACTAAGTTCCATGTACTTATCTAAAAGTCTCTTAAAAGACCCTATCGAATCGCCTCCATCACCATTGCTTGCAGCCCACTCCACGCACCCACCACCCTTTGAGTGAAAAACTTACCCGACATCTCCTCTGTACCTACTCCCCAGCACCTTAAACATGTGTCCCCTTGTGGCAACTATTTCAGCCCTGGGAAAAAGCCTCTGACTGTCCACTCGATCAATACCTCTCAACATCTTATATACCTCTATCAGGTCACCCCTCATTCTCCGTCTCTCCAAGGAGAAAAGGCTGAGCTCACTCAACCTATCCTCACAAGGCATGCTCCTCAACCCAGGCAACATCCTTGTAAATCTCCTCTGCACCCTTTCTATGGCTTCCACATCCTTCCTGTAATGAGGCGACCAGAACTGAGCACAGTACTCCAAGTGGGGTCTGACCAGGGTCTTATATAGCTGCAACATTATCTCATGACTCCTAAACTCAATTCCTCGATTGATGAAGGCCAGTACACCATATGCCTTCTTAACCACAGCCTCAACCCGCACAGCTGCTTTGAGCGTCCTATGAACTCGGATCCCAAGATCCTTCTGATCTTCCACACTGCCAAGAGTCCTACCATTAATATTATATTCCGCCATCCTATTTGACCTGCCAAAATGAACCACCTCACACTTATCTGGTTGAACTCCATCTGCCACTTCTCTGCCCAGTCTTGCATCCTATCAATGTCTCGCTGCAACTTCTGACATCCCTCCACACTATCCACAACACCTCCAACCTTTGTGTCATCAGCAAACTTACCAACCCATCCCTCCACTTCCTCATCCAGTTCATTTATAAAAATCACAAAGAGTAAGGGTCCCAGAACAGATCCCTGGGGCACTCCACTGGTGACAGACCTCCATGCAGAATATGACCCATCTATAACCACTCTTTGCCTTCTGTGGACCAGCCAGTTCTGGATCCACAAAGCAATGTCCCCTTGGATCCCATGCCCCCTCACTTTCTCAATAAGCCTTGCATGGGGAACCTTATCAAACGCCTTGCTGAAGTCCATATATACTACATCTACTGCCCTTCCTTCATCAATGTGTTTAGTCACATCCTCAAAAAACTCAATCAGGCTCGTGAGGCATGATCTGCCTTTGACAAAGCCATGCTGACTATTCTTAATCATATTATACCTCTCCAAATGTTCATAAATCCTGCCTCTCAGGATCTTCTCCATCAACTTACCAACCACTGAGGTTAGACTCACTGGTCTATAATTTCCAGGGCTATCTCTACTCCCTTTCTTGAATAAAGGAACAACATCCGCAATCCACCAATCCTCCGGAACCTCTCTCGTTTCCATTGATGATGCAAAGATCATCGCCAGAGGCTCAGCGATCTCCTCCCTCGCCTCCCACAGTAGCCTGAGGTACATCGCATCCGGTCCCGGCGACTTATCTAACTTGATGCTGTTCAAAACTTCCAACACATCCTCTTTCTTAATATCTACATGCTCAAGCTTTTCAGTCCGCTACATGTGTGCACTACAACCACCAAGATCCTTTTCCATCGTGAATACTGAAGTAAAGTATTCATTAAGTACATAGAACAGTACAGCACAATACAGGCCCTTTGGCCCTCGATGTTGTGCCGAGCTTTGTCCGAAACCAAGATCAAGCTATCCCACTCCCTATCATCCTGGTGCGCTCCATATGCCTATCCAATAACCGCTTGAAAGTTCCTAAAGTGTCCGACTCCACTATCACAGCAGGCAGTCCATTCCACACCCCAACCACTCTCTGAGTAAAGAACTTACCTCGGACATCCCTCCTATATCTCCCACCGTGAACCCTATAGTTATGCACCCTAGTAACAGCTACATTCACCCGAGGAAATAGTCTCTGAACGTCCACTCTATCTATCCCCTTCATCATTTTATAAACCTCTATTAAGTCGCCTCTCATCCTCCTCCGCTCTAAAGAGAAAAGCCCTCGCTCCCTCAACCTTTCCTCATAAGACCTACCCTCCAAACCAGGCAGCATCCTGGTAAATCTCCTTTGCACTCATAGAAATCATAGAAACCCTACAGTGCAGAAGGAGGCCATTCGGCCCATCGAGTCTGCACCGACCACAATCCCACCCAGGCCCTACCCCCACATATTTTACCCACTAATCCCTCTAACCTACACATCCCAGGACTCTAAGGGGCAATTTTTTAACCTGGCCAATCAACCTAACCCGCACATCTTTGGACTGTGGGAGGAAACCGGAGCACCCGGAGGAAACACACGCAGACACGAGGAGAATGTGCAAACTCCACACAGACAGTGACCCGAGCCGGGAATCGAACCCGGGACCCTGGAGCTGTGAAGCAGCAGTGCTAACCACTGTGCTACCGTGCCGCTCTCCAATGCTTCCACATCCTTCTTATAGTGCTCTCCAATGCTTCCACATCCTTCTTATAGTGAGGTGACCAGAACTGCACACAATATTCCAAATGTGGTCTCACCAAGGTCCTGTACAGTTGCAGCATAACCCCATGGCTCTTAAACTCACACCCCCTATTAATAAACGCTAACACACTTCAGGCCTTCTTCACGGCTCTATCCACTTGAGTGGCAACCTTCAGAGATCTGTGGATATGAACCCCAAGATCTCTCTGTTCCTCCACATTCCTCAGAACCCTGCCGTTGACCCTGTAATCCGCATTCAAATTTGTCCTACCAAAATGAATAACCTCGCACTTATCAGTGTTAAACTCCATCTGCCATTTTTCGGCCCAGCTCTGCATCCTATCAATGTCTCTTTGCAGCCTACAACAGCCCTCCACCTCAACCACTACTCCACCAATCTTGGTGTCATCAGCAAATTTACTGACCCACCCTTCAGCCCCCTCCTCCAAGTCATTGATAAAAATCACAAATAGCAGAGGACCCAGCACTGATCCCTGTGGTACACCGCTGGTAACTGGTCTCCAGTCTGAAAATTTTCCATCCACCACCACCCTCTGTCTTCTATGAGATAGCCAGTTACTTATCCAATTGGCCAAATTTCCCTCTATCCCACACCTCCTTACTTTCTTCATGAGCCGACCATGGGGGACTTTATCAAACGCCTTACTAAAATCCATGTATACGACATCAACTGCTCTACCTTCATCTACACACTTAGTTACCTCCTCAAAGAATTCAATCAAATTTGTGAGGCAAGATTTACCCTTCACAAGTCCATGCTGACTATCACGGATTAAGCTGCATCTTCCCAAATGGTCATGAATCTTTTCCATTAACTTACCGACCACTGAAGTAAGACTAACCGGCCTATAATTACCAGCGTCATTCCTATTTCCTTTCTTGAACAGAGGAACAACATTCGCCACTCTCC
The DNA here is from genome assembly GCF_964213995.1 of Mustelus asterias. Classification (NCBI taxonomy): domain Eukaryota; kingdom Metazoa; phylum Chordata; class Chondrichthyes; order Carcharhiniformes; family Triakidae; genus Mustelus; species Mustelus asterias. Next base: position 50,919,070 of record NC_135813.1, on the reverse strand, counting down.
AGTCCTCTGGCACTATCCCCGTGGACAGTGAGGACTCAAAGATCAAAGCCAAAGGCTCTGCAATCTCATCCCTTGCCTCCCAAAGAATCCTAGGATATATCCCATCTGGCCCAGGGGACTTATCGACCCTCAGGTTTTTCAAAATTGCTAATACACCTTCCCTCAGAACGTCTACCTCCTCCAGCCTCTCAGCCTGTATCCCATTCGCATCCTCAAAAACATGGTCCCTCTCCTTGGTGAACACTGAAGAAAAGTATTTATTCATCGCCTCTCCTATCTCTTCTGACTCCATGCACAAGTTCCCACTACTATCCTTGACCGGACCTAACCTCACCCTGGTCATTCTTTTACTTCTCACATAAGAGTAAAAAGCCTTGGGGTTTTCCTTGATCCGACCCGCCAAGGACTTCTCATGCCCCCTCCTAGCTCTCCTAAGCCCTTTTTTTAGTTCATTCCTTGCTACCTTGTAACCCTCAAGCGACCCAACTGAACCTTGTTTTCTCATCCTTACATACGCTTCCTTTTTCCTCTTGACAAGACAAATATAAACAAATACAAATGTAAAAAAAATACCTCTGCCATTTCTTCTGGTTCCATACAAACATTTCCACCGTCATAGAACATAGAACATAGAACATTACAGCGCAGAACAGGCCCTTCGGCCCACGATGTTGCACCGACCAGTTAAAAAAAAAAACTGTGACCCTCCAACCTAAACCAATTTCTTTTCGTCCATGAACCTATCTACGGATCTCTTAAACGCCCCCAAACTAGGCGCATTTACAACTGATGCTGGCAGGGCATTCCAATCCCTCACCACCCTCTGGGTAAAGAACCTACCCCTGACATCGGTTCTATAACTACCCCCCCTCAATTTAAAGCCATGCCCCCTCGTGCTGGATTTCTCCATCAGAGGAAAAAGGCTATCACTATCCACCCTATCTAAACCTCTAATCATCTTATATGTTTCAATAAGATCCCCTCTTAGCCGCCGCCTTTCCAGCGAAAACAATCCCAAATCCCTCAGCCTCTCCTCATAGGATCTCCCCTCCATACCAGGCAACATCATGGTAAACCTCCTCTGCACCCTCTCCAAAGCCTCCACATCCTTCCTGTAATGTGGGGACCAGAACTGCACACAGTACTCCAAGTGCGGCTGCACCAGAGTTGTGTACAGTTGCAACATAACGCTACGACTCCTAAATTCAATCCCCCTACCAATAAACGCCAAGACACCATATGCCTTCCTAACAACCTTATCTACTTGATTCCCAACTTTCAGGGATCTATGCACACATACACCTAGATCCCTCTGCTCCTCCACACTATTCAAAGTCCTCCCGTTAGCCCTATACTCAACACATCTGTTATTCCTACCAAAGTGAATTACCTCACACTTCTCCGCATTAAACTCCATCCGCCACCTCTCGGCCCAACTTTGCAACCTGTCTAAGTCTTCCTGCAAACTACGACACCCTTCCTCACTGTCTACCACACCACCGACTTTGGTGTCATCAGCAAATTTGCTAATCCACCCAACTATACCCTCATCCAGATCATTAATAAATATTACAAACAGCAGTGGCCCCAAAACAGATCCCTGAGGTACACCACTTGTAACCGCACTCCATGATGAATATTTACTATCAACCACCACCCTCTGTTTCCTATCCGCTAGCCAATTCCTGATCCAATTTCCTAGATCACCCCCAATCCCATACATCTGCATTTTCTGCAGAAGCCTACCATGGTGAACCTTATCAAACGCCTTACTAAAATCCATATATACCACGTCCACTGCCTTGCCCCCATCCACCTCCTTGGTCACTTTCTCAAAAAACTCAATAAGGTTAGTAAGGCACGACCTACCTGCCACAAAACCATGCTGACTATCACCTATCAATTCATTACTCTCCAAATAACTATAAATCCTATCCCTTATAATTTTTTCCAACATCTTGCCGACAACAGAAGTGAGACTCACCGGTCTATAATTCCCGGGGAAGTCTCTGTTCCCCTTCTTAAACAATGGGACAACATTCGCTAACCTCCAATCTTCTGGTACTATACCAGAGGCCAACGACGACCTGAAGATCAGAGCCAGAGGCTCTGCAATCACTTCTCTTGCCTCCCAGAGAATCCTTGGATAAATCCCATCCGGACCAGGGGATTTATCTATTTTCAGACCTTCCAGAATATCCTGCACATCCTCCTTATCAACTGTAATACTGTCTATTCTACTCCCCTGCAACCCAGTGTCCTCCTCAGCTATATTCATGTCCCCTTGCGTGAACACCGAAGAGAAATATTGGTTCAATGCTTCACCAATCTCCTCCGGTTCCACACATAACTTCCCTCTGCCATCTATAACTGGCCCTAAACTTGCCCTAACCAACCTTCTGTTCTTGACATACCTATAGAACGCCTTAGGATTCTCTTTAACCCTATCCGCCAAAGTCTTCTCATGTCCCCTTTTAGCCCTTCTAAGCTCGCTCTTCAACTCCCTCTTAGCCAATCTAAAGCTTTCTAGTGCACTACCCGAGTGCTCACGTCTCATCCGAACATAAGCCTCCTTTTTCTTTTTAACCAACAAAGAAACTTTTTTGGTGCACCACGGTTCCCTAGCCCTACCAATTCCTCCTTGCCTGACAGGGACATACCTATCACAGACTCGCAGTAGCTGCTCCTTGAAAAAACTCCACATGTCGGACGTTCCCAGTCCCTGTAATCTCCTAGTCCAACCTATGTTTCCTAATTCTCTCCTAATAGCCTCATAATTACCCTTCCCCCAGCTAAAACCACTGGCCCGAGGTTCATGCCTATCCCTTTCCATCACTAAGGTGAACGTAACCGAATTGTGGTCACTATCACCAAAATGCACACCAACTTCCAAGTCTAGCACCTGGTCTGGCTCATTTCCCAGCACCAGATCCAATATAGCCTCACCTCTAGTTGGCCTGTCTACATACTGAGTCAAAAAACCTTCCTGCACGCTTCACACTTCATAGGTCCTATTCTTTCACATCTTATCCTCTTGCTCTGCACATACTTGTAGAATGCCTTGGGGTTTTCCGTAATCCTGCCTGCCAAGGCCTTCTCATGACCCCTCCTGGCTCTCTTAATTTCCTTCTTAAGATCCTTCCTATTAGCCGTATACTCTTCTAGATCTCTAACATTACCTAGCTCCCTGAACCTCGTGTAAGCTTTTCTTTTCTTCTTGACTTGATTCATTACAGCCTTTGTATACCACGGTTCCTGTAACCTACCATAAGTAGGTTAGTCTTTTCTTCTTTCGTCCTTAGTGTTGTGAAAACGACTACAGAAGATTTGGTTGAATCTGAGTTGCCTGATGATTGTGAGTTTGCTACGATACCGCGTGAGAATGATACAGAATTAGCTCCAAGAGATGAAGTATCTGCTGAAATTCCAAATCATACTCCTAGGGTCAAGGACAGCCAAATTCCAGAATATCGTATACAACCAAAGAGGGATAAAAGAGGGATTGACTTTCTTATTGACTGTGTATAATGATTAATGATGCAAATTACTGTCTCTTGAATATTCTTGAGTCCAGAGGGGCAATTTTTTCAGCAGAGGGTGGTGAGTGTCTGGAACGAGCTGCCAGAGGTAGTAGTAGAGGTGGGTACAATTTTGTCTTTTAAAAGCATTTAGAAAGCATTTCTACAGTTGCATGGGTAAGATTGGTAGAAGGATATGGGCCAAACGCAGGCAATTAGGACCAGCTTATTGGTAAAAACTGGGCCGAAGGGGCTGTTTCCATGCTGTAAACCTCTCTGACTCTGAGTCTGGGATTACATATATACCAGATCAGGATGTGGAGATGCCAGCGTTGGACTGCAGTTGGCACAGTAAGAAGTCTCACAACACCAGGTGAGTTACCTGATGAAGGAGCAGTGCTCCAAAAGTTTGTGATTCCAAATAAACCTGTTGGACTTTAACCTGGTACTATGAGATCAATTGGAATACCATATTGAGCTACAATGGTTTGTTCATTCAGTACTTCTAAGCACAAACAGTATTCGTGGGCAGTCTGTCCTTGCAATATGCACTGTTGACAGGTGAAGGGTCTCGATGCAACCAAAACTTAGACCAAGGAAATTCTTGAGGTACCTCTGTTTTCTCAGGATATCGTGAGTCTGTGCTTCCACAGTAGTAATGAATGCTAGTTCTGGGATAATATGCAAGAATGCACTCACTCTCTCTTACAGCACAAGCCTTGGTTAAAATATGGTTCAGTGAAAAAATAATCTGAGGCCTGAACATTCTTCCTTACCTGACAGCGGCTGAAGATGTCTTTCGGAGTGACTTTCACATTGAAGTGTTTGAGCACAGTAACTGCCTGGTCCTTCGCCTTCTCGGAGCAGTTAAGAGTGAGACAGCGGTCTTCTCCAACCTGAGAACGCAGCTGAAGAGAAGATAAGAACATCAGCATCTGTCCAACACCGCCTGAAGGGCGGCACGGTAGCACAGTGGTTAGCACTGCTGCTTCACAGCTCCAGGGTCCAGGGTTCGATTCCCGGCTCGGGTCACTGTCTGTGTGGAGTTTGCACATTCTCCTCGTGTCTGCGTGGGTTTCCTCCGGGTGCTCCGGTTTCCTCCCACAGTCCAAAGATGTGCGGGTTAGGTTGATTGGCCAGGTTAAAAATTGCCCCTTAGAGTCCTGGGATGCGTAGGTTAGTGGGATAGCGGGTAAAATATGTGGGGTGGGATTGTGGTCGGTGCAGACTCGATGGGCCGAATGGCCTCCTTCTGCACTGTAGGGTTTCTATGATTTCTATGATATGAAAGCTGCAGTCCATTACCTTACTCCTCTTGTCCCTTGGTGCTGACTGTTAGGTATAAATTATACTGTAAATGGCAGAACCCTTAGGAAACATTAACATACAGAGGGATCTGGGCATGCAGATCCACAGTTCCCTAAAAGTGGCAACACAGGTGGCCAAGGTGATTAAGAAGGCATATGGTATGTTTGCCTTCATCGGCCAGGGCATTGAGTACAAGAGATGGGAAATCATGTTGCAGCTATATAAAACCCTGATTAGGCTGCTTTTGGAGTATTGCGTGCAGTTTTGGTCACCACGTGGAAGCTTTGGAGAGAGTGCAAAGAAGGTTCACCAGGATGCTGCCTGGTTTCAAGGGTGTTGGCTATGAGGGGAGGTTGAATAAACTAGGATTGTTTTCACTGGAAAGATGGAGGCTGACGGGAGACCCGGTAGAGGCCTGCAAAATTATGAGAGGCATAGACAGGGGTGGATAGTCAGAGGCTTTTTCCAAGGGTGGAAGTGTCAATTACAAGGGGACACAGGTACAAAGTGAGAGGGATAAATTTTGAGAGAGATGTGCAGGGGAGGTTTTTGACATATATAGTGGGTGCCTGGGACACACTGCCAGAGGACGTGGTGGAAGCAGGCACATTAGCAACACATAAGAGGCATCTGGATGGGTATGTGAATAGGGAGGAAACAGAGGGATACTGACTGAGTAAGGGCAGAAGAATTTATTTTTAGTTGGAGCATCATCATGTTAGGAACAAGCTTGGGAGGGCTGAAGGGCCTGTTCCTCTGCTGTCCTTTTCTTTGTTCTCTTTTCACTGAGTGTGGAGAGACCTTGTCCACACCTTTCGGGTATAAATACAGACAGTGAGAATATCAGCCTCTCACTGATCACAGCTGACTCCAGGAATAAAACTCAAGTTCTGACAGCTCTGCACAGGGACATTTTCGTCAGCCCCTTGTGAGAGGCCTGGCATGTCATTGCAGAAGCAGGTTCCATCTCAGACCTCATTCCAAACTCCCTTCCTGACAACACCTATTTGAAACAATATGAACATTCTGGAATCACACACTGTCCCCTTCCCACACACTTATTACACCCTGCATGTTGAATTATGCATGTTACCCGCTGACCGCACATTACCCCTTACACTCATGGTACCCCCATACTATGTTGTTGTGAAGTTGAATTTATAAAGTTGTAAAGAATGTTTATAAAGATGTAAAAGAATTGTAAAAACGATTAGAGGGAAAAAACATAAGAACAAGGAGCAGGAGATGGCCATTTGGCCTATCAAGCCTGATCCGCCATTCAATAAGATCATGGCTGATCTTTTCGAGGACTCAGCTCCACTTATCCACCCGCTCACCATAACCCTTAATTCCTTTACCGTTCAAAAATTTATCTATCCTTGCCTTAAAACATTCAATGTGGTAGCCTCAACTGCTTCATTGGGCAGGGAATTCCACAGATTCACTGCCCTTTGTGTGAAGAAGTTCCTCCTCAACTCAGTCCTAAATCTGCTCTCCCTTATTTTGAGGCCATGCCCCCAAGTTCTAGTTTCATCCGCCAGTGGAAACAACTTCCCTGCTTCTATCTTATCTATTCCCTTCATAATCTTATATGTTTCTATAAGATCTCCCTTCATTCTTCTGAATTCCAATGAATATAGTCCCAGTCTCTCCTCATAAGCCAACTCTTTCAACTCCGGAATCAACCTAGTGAATCTCCTCTGCACCCCCTCCAGTGCCAGCATATCCTTTCTCAAGTAAGGAGACCAAAACTGTACACAGTACTCCAGGTGTGGCCTCACCAGCACCTTATACAGCTGCAACATAACTTCGCTGTTTTTGAACTCCATCCCTCTGGCAATGAAGGACAAAATTCCATTTGCCTTCTTAATTACCTGCTGCACCTGCAAACCAACTCCTTGTGATTCTTGCACAAGGACACCCAGGTCCCTCTGCGCAGCAACATGCTGCAATTTTTTACCATTTAAATAATAGTCCATTTTGCTGTTATTCCTACCAAAATGGATGACTTCACGTTTACCAACATTGTACTCCATCTGCCAGATCCTCGTCCACTCACTTAGACTAACTATGTCCCTTTGAAGACTTTCAGCATCCTCTGCACACTTTGCTCTGCCACTCATCTGAGTGTCATCTGCGAATTTTGACACACTACACTTGGTCCCCAACTCCAAATCATATATTGTGGGCGGCACGGTAGCACAGTGGTTAGCACTGCTGCTTCACAGCTCCAGGGACCTGGGTTCGAATCCCGGCTTGGGTCACTGTCTGTGTGGAGTTTGCACATTCTCCTCGTGTCTGCGTGGGTTTCCTCCGGGTGCTCCGGTTTCCTCCCACAGACCAAAGATGTGCGAGTTAGGTTGATTGGCCATGCTAAAAATTGCCCTTAGTGTCCTGAGATGCGTAGGTTAGAGGGATTAGTGGGTAAATATGTAGGGATATGGGGGTAGGGCCTGGGTGGGATTGTGGTCGGTGCAGACTCGATGGGCCGAATGGCCTCTTTCTGTACTGTAGGGTTTCTATGATTCTATATGTAAATCGTAAACAATTACGGTCCCAACACTGATCCCTGAGGCACACCACTAGTCACTGATCACCAACCAGAAAAGCACCCATTTACCCCCACTCTTTGCTTTCTGTTAGTTAACCAATCCTCTATCCATACCAATACATTACCGTAACACTGTACACCTTTATCTTATGTAGCAGTCTTTGATGCGGCACCTTGTCAAATGCCTTCTGGAAATCCAGATCCACCACATCCACAGGTTCCCCATTATCCACTGCACATGTAATGCTCTCAAAGAATTCCACCAAATTAGTCAAGCATGACCTGCCCTTCATGAACCCATGGGTTCATGACCCATGGTCTTACCAATGGGACAATTTATATCCAAATGTCTCACTATTTCTTCCTTGATGATAGATTCCGCATTTAGAACGGAACAATCTCATTAGTGACAGACAGCATGGTTTTGTAAGAGGGAGGTCGTGCCTTACAAATTTGGTGGAGTTTTTTGAGGAAGTGACAAAAACGGTTGATGAAGGAAGGGCCGTGGATGTCGTCTATATGAATTTCAGTAAGGCATTTGACAAAGTCCCATATGGCAGGTTGGTTAAGAAGGTTAAGGCTCATGGGATACAAGGAGAAGTGGCTAGATGGGTGGAGAACTGGCTTGGCCATAGGAGACAGAGGGTAGTGGTCGAAGGGTCTTTTTCCGGCTGGAGGTCTGTGACCAGTGGTGTTCCGCAGGGCTCTGTACTGGGACCTTTGCTATTTGTGATATATACAAATGATTTGGAAGAAGGTGTAACTGGTGTAATCAGCAAGTTTGCGGATGACACGAAGATGGCTGGACTTGCGGATAGCGAAGAGCATTGTCGGGCAATACAGCAGGATATAAATAGGCTGGAAAATTGGGCGGAGAGGTGGCAGATGGAGTTTAATCCAGATAAATGCGAAGTGATGCATTTTGGAAGAAATAATGTAGGGAGGAGTTATACAATAAATGGCAGAGTCATCAGGAGTATAGAAACACAGAGGGACCTAGGTGTGCAAGTCCACAAATCCTTGAAGGTGGCAACACAGGTGGAGAAGGTGGTGAAGAAGGCATATGGTATGCTTGCCTTTATAGGACGGGGTATAGAGTATAAAAGCTGGAGTCTGATGATGCAGCTGTATAGAACGCTGGTTAGGCCACATTTGGAGTACTGCGTCCAGTTCTGGTTGCCGCACTACCAGAAGGACGTGGAGGCGTTAGAGAGAGTGCAGAGAAGGTTTACCAGGATGTTGCCTGGCATGGAGGGTCTTAGCTATGAGGAGAGATTGGGTAGACTGGGGTTGTTCTCCTTGGAAAGACGGAGAATGAGGGGAGATCTAATAGAGGTGTACAAGATTGTGAAGGGGAGAGATAGGGTGAACAGTGGGAAGCTTTTTCCCAGGTCGGAGGTGACGATCACGAGGGGTCACGGGCTCAAGCTGAGAGGGGCGAAGTATAACTCAGATATCAGAGGGACGTTTTTTACACAGAGGGTGGTGGGGGCCTGGAATGCGCTGCCAAGTAGGGTGGTGGAGGCAGGCACGCTGACATCGTTTAAGACTTACCTGGATAGTCACATGAGCAGCCTGGGAATGGAGGGATACAAACAATTGGTCTAGTTGGACCAAGGAGCGGCACAGGCTTGGAGGGCCGAAGGGCCTGTTTCCTGTGCTGTACTGTTCTTTGTTCAAGCATTTTTCCTACTACATTTTTCCTAAGCTAACCGGCCTATAGTTACCTGCCTTTTGTCCATCTCCTTTTTTCAACAGTGGCGTCACATTTGCTGTTTTCCAATCCGCAGGAACCACCCTAGAGTCCAGCGAATTTTGGTAAGTTACCACTAGCGCATTTGCTATTTCTCCCGCCATCTCTTTTAGTTGAGTGGTCCCTTTAAAAACCTGTTTTTGTGTTCAATGTTCGAATGTTTAAAATGCATGTATACAGAGTACACAAATGGCAACATTTGTTTCATACCAAAAGCATCAGGGTTGCCTTGGTAACTGGCTCTGCAGGTTTTTGCATTTCTGTTAGCCTAGGAGTTTAAAGAAAACACTCAACTATTAAGAACCTATCAAATTTGAATTTGGTAGTGCGGATAGCATCAAACCAATCGTGGTGTAAGAAAAGTGCAAGATCTTCACAGGTATAAAGGCAAAAGCAACAGGCATTTTGAGAGAGAACATTTTGGAAGCACATTCAGCTGCCAGGGCAGCCAGTGAAATAGCCAGCATTCCTCTCTAGAGCAGCATTTCACTCCGCCAGTTTAAATATCTCTTAAGAGAATTATCCAGCTATCTAACCGAAGGATACCAAGTCAGAAAGACCTGACAGACAGGGGACAACTACCGAAGATCTCTAAAAAACTTCAGAACGCTATCAGACCTGGGAGTATATATATTTTTTTGAGAGTGACTAAGATTCTGTTATTTCTGTTTTGATACTGAATGATCTTTGTCTTCATCTAAGCAGCATTTCAATCGAACTGTATGGTAGTTAAAGTTCCTGGTTATTTAAATAAAATACCTTGTTAATTATTCACTTAAAGCAAGTGTCAGGCCTTTATATTAATGAACCTCTAGCCGTTAATTAAGAACAGATAGCACTTTCCCAAATAATTGTTGCAAATTATGACGCAAGGTAAAGGGGATGAACCTCTGTGTCGTAACAACGTGCTGATCACAGAGCGCACAGTGCCCACATGTTGCTTTGATGGCACAATGCCAATTGCTGTATGTTGACTGTGCACTTCCTGCACCCTGCCCAATACCAATTGACCACTGCCAACCATATGCTGCCAGTATCATGTCCACTGCCCACACAAAACTCTATGACCATTATAGCGTGATAATATGCGCACTCACCGTCTGATAGGGTAAGCCACAGGTTAGAATAATTCGGTTTTCTTCACGAGCAATCTGAAATAAAGAAAGGTGCTCATGTTAATCATATTTCAAGCATTACTGGGTGTCTATTGTAATAAAATGGTATGTCACACTTTATGTGATACAAAGAACAAAGAACAATACAGCACAGGAACAGGCCCTTCGGCCCCCCAAGCCCGCGCCGCTCCCCGGTCCAAACTAGACCATTCTTTTGTATCCCTCCATTCCCACTCTGTTCATGTGGCTATCTAGATAAGTCTTAAACGTTCCCAGTGTGTCCGCCTCCACCACCTTGCCTGGCAGCGCATTCCAGGCCCCCACCGCCCTCTGTGTAAAATATGTCCGTCTGATATCTGTGTTAAACTTCCCCCCCTACACGTTGAACCTATGACCCCTCGTGAACGTCACCACCGACCTGGGGAAAAGCTTCCCACCGTTCACCCTATCTATGCCTTTCATAATTTTATACACCTCTATTAAGTCTCCCCTCATCCTCCGTCTTTCCAGGGAGAACAACCCCAGTTTACCCAATCTCTCCTCATAACTAAGCCCCTCCATACCAGGTAACATCCTGGTAAACCTCCTCTGTACTCTCTCCAAAGCCTCCACATCCTTCTGGTAGTGTGGCGACCAGAACTGGACGCAGTATTCCAAATGCGGCCGAACCAACGTTCTATACATCTGCAACATCAGACCCCAACTTTTATACTCTATGCCCCGTCCTATAAAGGCAAGCATGCCATATGCCTTCTTCACCACCTTCTCCACCTGTGACGTCACTTTCAAGGATCTGTGGACTTGCACACCCAGGTCCCTCTGCGTATCTACACCCTTTATGGTTCTGCCATTTATCATATAGCTCCTCCCTACATTATTTCTACCAAAATGCATCACTTCGCATTTATCAGGATTGAACTCCATCTGCCATTTCTTTGCCCAAATTTCCAGCCTCTCTATATCCTTCTGTAGCTTCTGACAATGCTCCTCACTATCTGCAAGTCCTGCCAATTTTGTGTCGTCCGCAAACTTACTGATCACCCCAGTTACACCTTCTTCCAGATCATTTATATAAATCACAAACAGCAGAGGTCCCAATACAGAGCCCTGCGGAACACCACTAGTCACAGGCCTCCAGCCGGAAAAAGACCCTTCCACTACCACCCTCTGTCTTCTGTGACCAAGCCAGTTCTCCACCCATCTAGCCACCTCCCCCTTTATCCCATGAGATCCAACCTTTTTCACCAGCCTACCATGAGGGACTTTGTCAAACGCTTTACTAAAGTCCATATAGACGATATCCACGGCCCTTCCCTCGTCAACCATTCTGGTCACTTCTTCAAAAAACTCCACCAGGTTAGTGAGGCATGACCTCCCTCTCACAAAACCATGCTGACTATCGTTAATGAGTTTATTCCTTTCTAAATGCGCATACATCCTATCTCTAAGAATCTTCTCCAACAACTTCCCTACCACGGACGTCAAGCTCACCGGCCTATAATTACCCGGGTTATCCTTCCTACCCTTCTTAAATAACGGGACCACATTAGCTATCCTCCAATCCTCTGGGACCTCACCTGCGTCCAGTGACGAGACAAAGATTTGCGTCAGAGGCCCAGCGATTTCATCTCTCGTCTCCCTGAGCAGCCTTGGATAGATTCCATCAGGCCCTGGGGATTTGTCAGTCTTTAAATTCTCTAACAAACCTAACACTTCCTCCTTTATAATGGAGATTTTCTCCAACAGTTCAACACTCCCCTCCGAGACACTCCCAGTCAACACATCCCTCTCCTTTGTGAATACCAACGCAAAGTATTCATTTAGGATCTCTCCTACTTCTTTGGGCTCCAAGCATAATTCCGCACTTTTGTCCCTGAGAGGTCCGATTTTTTCCCTGACAACCCTTTTGTTCCTAACGTATGAATAAAATGCCTTGGGATTCTCCTTAATCCTGTCTGCCAAGAACATTTCGTGACCCCTCTTTGCTCTTCTAATTCTCCGTTTGAGTTCTTTCCTACTTTCTTTAGACTCCTCCAGAGCTCCCTCTGTTTTTAGCTGCCTGGACCGAACATACGCCTCTCTTTTCTTTTTGACCAGTCCCTCAATTTCCCTGGTTATCCACGGTTCTCGAATCCTACCCTTCCTATCCTTCATTTTAAGAGGCACATGCCTGTCCTGTAGCCCTAACAACTGTTCCTTAAAAGACTCCCACATGCCAGATGTGGATTTACCCTCAAACAGCCTCTCCCAATCAAGAGCTGCCAATTTCTGCCTAATCCCACTAAAGTTAGCCTTTCCCCAATCCAACACCTTACCCTTGGGACACCACTCATCCTCTTCCATCACTATCCTAAAGCTAACAGAATTGTGGTCACTATTTGCCACATGTTCCCCTACCGAAACTTTGAAGACCTGACCGGGCTCATTCCCCAGTACGAGGTCCAGTGTAGCCCCCTCTCTAGTCGGGCTATCTACATATTGTTCCAAAGAACCCTCCTGTACGCATTTTACAAATTCCTCCCCATTCAGAGTCCCTGATCTCAGCGATTTCCAGTCTATACCAGGGAAATTGAAGTCTCCCACTACAACAACCCTATTTTTCCTGCACCTATCCAGTATCTCCTGACATATCCATTCTTCCACTTCCCTTGGGCTGTTGGGGGGCCTGTAGTACACCCCCAACATAGTGACTGCGCCCTTCCTGTTTCTAAGCTCCACCCAGAGTGACTCGTTACACGACCCCTCCGAATTGTCCTCCCTCTGCACCGCTGTAATATGCTCTCCAACTAATACTGCTACTCCCCCACCTCTTTTGGCCCCTCCTCTGTCTCGCCTAAAACACTTGTACCCTGGAATATTCAGCTGCCAGTCCTGTCCCTCTTTCAACCAAGTCTCTGTCACCGCAACCACATCCAAATTCCTCGTGAGCATTAAGGCCCTAAGTTCATCTGTCTTACCTGCTACGCTCCTTGCATTGAAGTACAAGCACTCCAGACCTCCAGGCCCAGTGCGGTCATCCTCCCCCAGAGTGTTCAATCACACTGACTGGTAGGCAGAGTTCTTCCAGCTGATTAGATCATATTCTACTGATGTTTTTAACAGCGCATCTTACACAATATTTGCAACATAGACATTTCTGTACAGCAAATTCTCTGCCTTATAAGAAGGTATAGATTGGGTGAAGTGGCAGATGGAATTTAATCCCGAAAAGTGTGAGGTGATACACTTTGGAAGGAGTAATTTGACGAGAAAGTATTCAATGAACGGCATGACATTAGGAGGTTCTGTGGAACAAAGGCACCTTGACGTATTTGTCCACAGATCTCTGAAAGCGGAAGGGCATGTTAGTAGGGTGGTGAAAAAGGCATATGGGACACTTGCCTTTATCAATCGGGGTATAGATTACAAAAGCAGGAAAGTCATGTTGGAGTTGTACAGAACTTTGCTGAGGTCGCAGCTGGAGTACTGTGACTGCGAAGGAACAACGATATATTTCCAAGTCAGGATGGTGAGTGGATTGGTAGAGGAGTGTGGAGATTTCAGTTCCGGTCGCCTCATTATAGGAAGGACATGATTGCACTGGAAGGGGTGCAGAGGAGATTCACCAGGATGGTGCCTGGGATGGAACATTTAAGTTATGAAGAGAGGTTGTGTGGCTTGGGTTGTTTTCGTTGGAGCAGAGAAGACTGAGGAGCGACCTGATCGAGGTGTACAAGATTATGAGGGATGTGGGCAGAGTGGACAAGGAGCAGCTGTTCCCCTTAGTTGAAGGGTCAGTCACGAGGGGACATAAGTTCAAGGTGAGGGGCAGGAGGTTTAGGGGGATGTGAGGAAAAACCTTTTACCCAGAGGGTGGTGATGGTCTGGAATGCGCTACCTAGGAGGGTTGTAGAGGCAGGTTGCCTCATATCCTTTGAAAAGTATCTGGATGAGCACCTGGCACATCATAACATTCAGGGATATGGGCCAAGTGCTGGTAAATGGGATTAGGTGGGAAGTCAGGTGTTTTTCACGTGTTGGTGCAGACTTGATGGGCCGAAAGGCCTCTTCTGTGCTATTTGATTCTATGCCCTCCTATGTACTGTCACTAATAAGAGACACTTTAACCACAGTCCCTTGACATTCAATGGTGTTACATCACTGAATCCCCCACTATCAACATCCTTGGGGTTACCATTGACCAGAAACTCAACTGGACTCACCACATAAACACAGTGGCTACAAGAGCAGGTCAGAGACGAGGAGTACTGCGGCCAGTAATTTACCTCCAGACTCTCCAAAGCCTGTCCACCATCTACAAGGCACAAATCAGGAGTGCGATGGTATACTCCCCACTTGTTTGGATGGGTGCAGCTCCAACAACATTCAAGGAGCTTGACACCATCCAGGACAAAACAGCCCGCTTGATTGGCACCACATCTACAAATATTCAATCCCTCCACCACCAACGTTCAGTCGTGGCAGTGTGTACTATCTACAAGATGCACTGCAGCAATTCACCAAAGATCCTTAGACAACACCTTCCAAACCCATGACCACTTCCATCTAGAAGGACAAGGGCAACAGATACATGGGAACACTGCAAGTTCCCGTCCAAGCCACTCACCATCCTGACTTGGAAATATATTGTTGTTCATTCACAGTCACTGGGTCAAATTCCCTACTTAACGGCATTGTAGGTCAACCCACAGCTTGTGGACTGCAGCGTTTCAAGAAGACAGCTCACCATCATCGTCTCAAGGGCAACTAGTGATGGGCGATAAATTCTGGCCAGCAAACGACGCCCATGTCCCACGAATGAATAAATAAAAACATTGTTTCCTGTACACTGGTATATACTGTTCTCCATATAGTATTTCTACTCTCCTATAAACTACCTGTACATTAGATTCCAGAACATATATATCTTCTACCCTCCTATGTACCGTTCACTTTAGTCTGTATCCTTTACCAATTCTATCTCTCTCTCCCCCCCCCCTCCCGCCCCAGGTCAAGGATGTCTGCAGGACATTCTGCAGGGGGAGGATGAACAGCCAATGGTCATGGTATACATCGGTACCAGTGACATAGGTTAAAAACAAGGGATGATGTCCTACAAGCAGAATAGGAACATAGAACAGTACAGCACAGAACAGGCCCTTCGGCCCACGATGTTGTGCCGAGCTTTATCTGAAACCAAGATCAAGCTATCCACACCCTATCATCCTGGTGTGCTCCATGTGCCTATCCAATAACCGCTTAAATGTTCCTAAAGTGTCTGACTCCACTATCACTGCAGGCAGTCCATTCCACACCCCAACCACTCTCTGCGTAAAGAACCTACCTCTGATATCCTTCCTATATCTCCCACCATGAACGCTATAGTTATGCCCCCTTGTAATAGCTCCATCCACCCGAGGAAATAGTCTTTGAACGTTCACTCTATCTATCCCCTTCATCATTTTATAAACCTCTATTAAGTCTCCCCTCAGCCTCCTCTGCTCCAGAGAGAACAGCCCTAGCTCCCTCAACCTTTCCTCATAAGACCCACCCTCCAAACCAGGCAGCATCCTGGTAAATCTCCTCTGCACTCTTTCCAGCGCTTCCACATCCTTCTTATAGTGAGGTGACCAGAACTGCACACAATATTCCAAATGTGGTCTCACCAAGGTCCTGTACAGTTGCAGCATAACCCCATGGCTCTTAAACTCCAACCCCCTTTTAATAAAAGCTAACACACTATAAGCCTTCTTCACAGCCCTATCCACTTGAGTGGCAACCTTTAGAGATCTGTGGATATGGACTCCAAGATCTCTCTGTTCCTCCATAGTCTTCAGAACCCTACCTTTGACCCTGTAATCCACATTTAAATTAGTCCTACCAAAATGAATCACCTCACATTTATCAGAGTTAAACTCCATTTGCCATTTTTCAGCCCAGCTTTGCATCCTATCTATGTCTCTTTGCAGCCTACAACAGCCCTCCACCTCATCCACTACTCCACCAATCTTGGTGTCATCAGCAAATTTACTGATCCACCCTTCAGCCCCCTCCTCTAAGTCATTAATAAAAATCACAAAGAGCAGAGGACCAAGCACTGATCCCTGTGGCACTCCGCTAGCAACCTGCCTCCAGTCAGAAAATTTTCCATCCACCACCACCACCCCCTGTCTTCGATCAGATACAGTAAGACGTTTAACAACGCCAGGTTAAAGTCCAACAGGTAGAACCTGGTGTTGTTAAACTTCTTACTGTGTTTACCCCAGTCCAACGCCGGCATCTCCACATCATTCGATCAGATAGCCAGTTACCTATCCAATCGGCCAACTTTCCCTCTATCCCACACCTCCTCACTTTCATCATAAGCCGACCATGGTGGACCTTATCAAACGCCTTACTAAAATCCATGTATATGACATCAACTGCCCTACCTTCATCAACACACTTAGTTACCTCCTCAAAAAATTCAATCAAATTTGTGAGGCACGACTTGCCCTTCACGAATCCGTGCTGACTATCCCGGATTAATCCGCATCTTTCTAAATGGTCGTAAATCCCATCCCTAAGGACCTTTTCCATCAATTTATCAACCACCGAAGTAAGACTAACCGGTCTACAATTACCAGGGTCATTTCTATTCCCTTTCTTAAACAGAGGAACAACATTCGCCACTCTCCAGTCCTCTGGCACCATCCCTATGGACAGTGAGGACCCAAAGATCAAAGCCAAAGGCTCTGCAATCTCATCCCTTGCCTCCCAAAGAATCCTAGGATATATTTCATCAGGCCCAGGGGACTTATCGACCTTCAGTTTATTCAAAACTGCCAGTACTTCCTCCCTCCGAACATCTAATTCCTCCAGCCTATTAGCCTGTAACACCTTCTCTTCCTCAAAAACATGGCCCCTCTCCTTGGTGCACACTGAAGAAAAGTATTCATTCATCACCTCGCCTATCTCTACTGACTCCATACAAAAGTTCCCACTACTCTCCTTGACCGGCCCTAACCTCACCCTGGTCATTCTTTTATTCCTCACATAAGAGTAAAAAGCCTTGGGGTTTTCCTTGATCCGACCCGCCAAGGACTTCTCATGTCCCCTCCTAGCTCTCCTAAGCCCCTTTTTCAGCTCATTCCTTGCTAACTTGTAATCCTCAATCGAGCCATCTGAACCTTGTTTCCTCATCCCTACATAAGCTTCCCTCTTCCTTTTCACAAGACATTCCACCTCTTTCGTGAACCATGGTTCCCTCACTCGGCCATTTCCTCCCTGCCTGACAGGGACATACCTATCAAGGACACCCAGTATTTGTTCCTTGAAAAAGTTCCACTTTTCATTAGTGCCTTTCCCTGACAGTTTCTGTTCCCATCTTATGCCCCCTAATTCTTGCCTAATCGCATCATAATTACCTCTCCCCCAATTGTAAACCTTGCCCTGCCATACAGCCCTATCCCTCTCCATTGCAATAACAAAAGACACCGAATTGTGGTCACTATGTCCAAAGTGCTCTCCCACAACCAAATCTAACACTTGGCCCGGTTCATTTCCCAGTGGGGATTTAGGATATAAATTCAAAAGTATGACCTCAAAGATAGGAATCTCAGGATTACTACGAGTCGGGAGGGATTCAGATTCCTGGGACATTAGGACCAGTCCTGGGGAAAGGTGGGACCGGTACAAGCAGAATGGGCAGGATCGGGAGCAATGTCCTTGGTGGTGTTTTTGCTGGTGCTGTTGGGGAAGGTTTCAACCAGAATGCCAGGGGGGTGTGCATCTAAGCATGGAGACAGAGGAGAGAGAAACAAAGAGAGAAACAAAAGACAGAAATGTAAGAAGCAAGAGTGAAGGCAGAAAAAACAAGGGTGAAAAACAAATGGGGCCAGAATGCAAAGTAAAGCTAAGATGACTAACAAGGTTAAAAAGACAAGTCTAAAGGTGCAGCAGGTAGTAAAGAAGACAAATGATATGTTGGCCTTCATAGCGAGAGGATTCAAGTGTAGGAACAGAGATGTCTTGCTGCAATTATACAGGACCTTGGTGAGGCCACACCTGGAATATTGTCTCCTTATCTGAAGAAGGGTGTTCTTGCTCTAGAGTGAGTACAGAGAAGGTTTACCAGACTGATTCCGGCAATGGCAGGACTGACTTTGTAGAAAGTGGAGCATTTGTAGAAACATGGAACAAAGAAAATAGGAGGAATAGACCATTTGGCCCTTCGAGCCTGTTCCACCAGTCATTCTGATCCTGGTTGATCATGCAACTCAATATCCTGATCCTGCCTTCCCCCCCATATCCTTTTATCCTCTTTAGCCACAAGGGCTATATCCAATTGTTTCTCGAAAACACGAGTTTTGGCCTCAAAAGCTTTCTGTGGTAATGAATTCCAGAGGCTTACTACTCTCTTGGTGAAGAAATTTCTTCTCATCTCAGTCCTAAAGGCCCGTATCCTTAGACTATGACCCCTGGTTCCACCATCAGGAATATCCTTCCTGCATCTACCCAGTATAGTCCTGTTAGAATTTTATGGGTTTCTATAAGATCCCCCCTCATTCTTCTGAACTCCAGTGAATATAATCCTAACCAACTCAATCTCTCCTCATAAGTCAGTCCTGCCATTGCCGGAATCAGTCTGGTAAACCTTCTCTGTACTCACTCTAGAGCAAGAACACCCTTCTTCAGATAAGGAGACAATATTCCAGGTGTGGCCTCACCAAGGCCCTGTATAATTGCAGCAAGACATCCCTGTTCCTACACTTGAATCCTCTCGCTATGAAGGCCAACATATCATTTGTCTTCTTTACTACCTGCTGCACCTGCATGCTTACCTTGAATGACTGGTGTATAAGGACACCCAGGTCTCATTTATGGTCATAAATTGTAAACATTTTATGAAATAGAGAATGAAAGAACGTTCAGCTTATTAAAAGTGGCAGTATGAATTGCTAAGGTGACGGGAAGACGATGGAAGAGATGGGAAGGCATTTATCTGCCTTCCTGTTTTTGCTGCCAAAGTGGATAACCTCATATTTATCCCCATCATACTGCATCTACAATGCATTTACCAAATCACCCAGCCTGTCCAAATCACACTGAATCATCTCTGCATCCTTCTCACAGCTCACCCTCCCACCCAGCTTTGTGTCATCAGCAGGATCCATCTTGTACGACAAAGCCCACCAATGCCTCTACTTTCTCAGGAGACCAAGGAAATTGATCATGCCCACTATGACTCTCACCAACTTTTACAGATGCACCAAGGAAGCATTCTTTCTGGTTCTATCACAGCTTGGTATGGCTCTTGCTCTGACCAAAACCACAAGAAACTACAAAGGGTTGTGAACGAAGCCCAGTCCATCGCGCAAACCAACCTCCCATCCATTGACTCCGTCTACGCTTCCCGCTGCCTCGGAAAAGCAGCTAGCATAATCAAGGACCCAAAGCACCCCAGACATACTCTCTTCCACCTTTGTCCGTCGGGAAAAAGAAACAAAAATGTGAAAACACGTTCCAACCGACTCAGCTTCTTCCCTGCTGCCATCAGACTTTTGAATGGACTTATCTCATATTAAGTTGATCTTTCTCTACACCCTATGACTGTAACATTACATTCTGCACTCTCTCCTTTCCTTTCCCCCATGTACTCTATGAATGGTATGCTTTGTCTCAATAGCTTGCAAGGAACAATACTTTTCACCGCATCACAATACATGTAACAATAATAAATCAAATCAAATCCAGTTGAAAACCCTAAATATCTCAATTTTGCCTTCACAGTTGCAACTATTCATCACTGATTGTCTCCCTTTCAACGACTTCCACATCCTTTCTTTCCAAGAGGATCCAAAGCTGTACTCAATGTCCCTAACTGCAGTTTCAAACAACGGTACAGTTTGGCAACATTCCTACTTTTGTATTCCATGACTCCAGATACAAAACTAAGAGTGTTGTTCATTTTCCCATCACCTTATCAATTCATACTGCCACTTTTAATAGGTTGAAAGTTCTTTCATTCTCTATTTCATAAAATGTTTACAATTCCATCTATTTCTTTCATTTGACCCTACATTACAACAGAGACCAAGTACTACAATGGCTATAAAGCATTTTGGAACATCCTGAATTTGTGAAAGGCGCTATATAAATTCAAGTATTTCATTTTTATTTTCCTAAGCTCTGCAGCCCATGCTTTAATGCACAGCAAGTCCCTGGGCTTGCTGACCCAGTCAAGCAATGTCTTGATATTAGAATTCTTATCCTTGTTTTCAAATATTTCCCTGACCTTTCCCCTCCCTATCTCTGTCCTCCAATCCCACTACTCTCTGGGATTGTCCAAAGATATACAGGTTAGGTTGATTGGCCATGCGAAATTGTCTCTTAGTGTCAGGGGGATTAACAGGGTAAATACGTGACGTTACAGGGATAGGGATTGGAAGGGATTGTTGTCAATGTAGGCTTATGGATCAAATGGCTTCCTTCTGCACTGTCGGGATTCTATGATTCAGTGATCTGTGCTCTTCTAATCCTAGCTCTTGTGCACTCCCATCATAATTGCTCCACCATTCATGTGCAAGCCCCAAGGTCTAGAATTCCCTCTCTGTTTCTCTACCTCACTTTCCTCATTTAAGACAAATTTTGAAACCTTATTTGACCAAACCATTGGTCATCTGACTGAACATCTGTGAATGTGGTTCAGTGTCAGACATTGTTCGGCAATGCTCTGTGAAGCACCTTAGAATATTTCATTATGGTAAAGGTGCTACGTTTTTGTTGTTGGAACCTGAACCCTTTCCTGTTACACCAAGCTGAAAAAGGGGCTTAGGAGAGCTAGGAGGGGACACGAGAAGTCCTTGGCGGGTCGGATCAAGGAAAACTCCAAGGCTTTTTACTCTTATGTGAGGAATAAAAGAATGACCAGGGTGAGGTTAGGGCCGGTCAAGGACAGTAGTGGGAACTTGTGTATGGAGTCAGTAAAGATAGGCGAGGTGATGAATGAATACTTTTCTTCAGTGTTCACCAAGGAGAGGGGCCATGTTTTTGAGGAAGAGAAGGTGTTACAGGCTAATAGGCTGGAGGAAATAGATGTTCGGAGGGAGGATGTCCTGGCAGTTTTGAATAAACTGAAGGTCGATAAGTCCCCTGGGCCTGATGAAATGTATCCTAGGATTCTTTGGGAGGCAAGGGATGAGATTGCAGAGCCTTTGGCTTTGATCTTTGGGTCCTTGCTGTCCACGGGGATGGTGCCAGAGGACTGGAGAATGGCGAATGTTGTTCCTCTGTTTAAGAAAGGGAATAGAAATGACCCTGGTAATTATAGACCGGTTAGTCTTACTTCAGTGGTTGGTAAATTGATGGAAAAGGTCCTTAGAGATGGGATTTACGACCATTTAGAAAGATGCGGATTAATCCGGGATAGTCAGCACGGATTCGTGAAGGGCAAGTCGTGCCTCACAAATTTGATAGAATTTTTTGAGGAGGTAACTAAGTGTGTTGATGAAGGTAGGGCAGTTGATGTCATATACATGGATTTCAGGAAGGCGTTTGATAAGGTCCCCCATGGTCGGCTTATGATGAAAGTGAGGAGGTGTGGGATAGAGGGAAAGTTGGCCGATTGGATAGGTAACTGGCTGTCTGATCGAAGACAGAGGGTGGTGGTGGATGGAAAATTTTCGGATTGGAGGCAGGTTGCTAGCGGAGTGCCGCAGGGATCAGTGCTTGGTCCTCTGCTCTTTGTGATTTTTATTAATGACTTAGAGGAGGGGGCTGAAGGGTGGATCAGTAAATTTGCTGATGACACCATGATTGGTGGAGTAGTGGATGAGGTGGACGGCTGTTGTAGGCTGCAAAGAGACATAGATAGGATGCAAAGCTGGGCTGAAAAATGGCAAATGGAGTTTAACCCTGATAAATGTGAGGTGATTCATTTTGGTAGGACTAATTTAAATGTGGATTACAGGGTCAAAGGTAGGGTTCTGAAGACTGTGGAGGAACAGAGAGATCTTGGGGTCCATATCCACAGATCTTTAAAGGTTGCCACTCAAGTGGATAGAGCTGTGAAGAAGGCCTATAGTGTGTTAGCTTTTATTAACAGGGGGTTGGAGTTTAAGAGCCATGGGGTTATGCTGCAACTGTACAGGACCTTGGTGAGACCACATTTGGAATATTGTGTGCAGTTCTGGTCACCTCACTATAAGAAGGATGTGGAAGCGCTGGAAAGAGTGCAGAGGAGATTTACCAGGATGCTGCCTGGTTTGGAGGGTAGGTCTTATGAGGAAAGGTTGAGGGAGCAAGGGCTGTTCTCTCTGGAGCGGAGGAGGCTGAGGGGAGACTTAATAGAGGTTTATAAAATGATGAAGGGGATAGATAGAGTGAACGTTCAAAGACTATTTCCTCGGGTGGATGGAGCTATTACAAGGGGGCATAACTATAGGGTTCGTGGTGGGAGATATAGGAAGGATATCAGAGGTAGGTTCTTTACGCAGAGTGGTTGGGGTGTGGAATGGACTGCCTGCAGTGATACTGGAGTCAGACACTTTAGGAACATTTAAGCGGTTATTGGATAGGCACATGGAGCGCACCAGAATGATAGGGAGTGGGATAGCTTGATCTTGGTTTCAGATAAAGCTCGGCACAACATCGTGGGCCGAATGGCCTGTTCTGTGCTGTACTGTTCTATGTTCTATGTTCTATCTCCACCTATCCTGCCCAAACAACCCCAGCTCCAGAATTGGTCATAATATTCTGGAACCTAAACCTGTCCCTCATATACCTTCTCTCCAGCCCAAACTGGCCCCAATGTCCCTGTCCTCTTGTGTCAATTCTCCAGTCACACATTTAAGAACAAAGAACAGTACAGCACAGGAAACAGGCCCTTCGGCCCTCCAAGCCTGTGCCACTCCTTGGTCCAACTAGACCAATCGTTTGTATCCCTCCATTCCCAGGCTGCTCATGTGACTATCCAGGTAAGTCTTAAACGATGTCAGCGTGCCTGCCTCCACCACCCTACTTGGCAGCGCATTCCAGGCCCCCACCACCCTCTGTGTAAAAAACGTCCCTCTGATATCGGAGTTATACTTCGTCCCTCTCAGCTTGAGCCCGTGACCCCTCGTGATCGTCACCTCCGACCTGGGAAAAAGCTTCCCACTGTTCACCCTACCTATACCCTTCATAATCTTGTACACCTCCATTAGATCTCCCCTCATTCTCCGTCTTTCCAAGGAGAACAACCCCAGTCTACCCAATCTCTCCTCATAGCTAAGACCCTCCATACCAGGCAACATCCTGGTAAACCTTCTCTGCACTCTCTCTAACGCCTCCACGTCCTTCTGGTAGTGCGGCGACCAGAACTGGACGCAGTACTCCAAATGTGGCCGAACCAGCGTTCTATACAGCTGCATCATCAGACTCCAGCTTTTATACTCTATACCCCGTCCTATAAAGGCAAGCATACCATATGCCTTCTTCACCACCTTCTCCACCTGTGTTGCCACCTTCAAGGATTTGTGGACTTGCACACCTAGGTCCCTCTGTGTTTCTATACTCCTGATGACTCTGCCATTTATTGTATAACTCCTCCCTACATTATTTCTTCCAAAATGCATCACTTCGCATTTATCTGGATTAAACTCCATCTGCCACCTCTCCGCCCAATTTTCCAGCCTATTTATATCCTGCTGTATTGCCCGACAATGCTCTTCGCTATCCGCAAGTCCAGCCATCTTCGTGTCATCCACAAACTTGCTGATTACACCAGTTACACCTTCTTCCAAATCATTTATATATATCACAAATAGCAGAGGTCCCAGTACAGAGCCCTGCGGAACACCACTGGTCACAGACCTCCAGCCGGAAAAAGACCCTTCGACCACTACCCTCTGTCTCCTATGGCCAAGCCAGTTCTCCACCCATCTAGCCACTTCTCCTTGTATCCCATGAGCCTTAACCTTCTTAACCAACCTGCCATGTGGGACTTTGTCAAATGCCTTACTGAAATCCATATAGACGACATCCACGGCCCTTCCTTCACCAACCGTTTTTGTCACTTCCTCAAAAAACTCCACCAAATTTGTAAGGCACGACCTCCCTCTTACAAAACCATGCTGTCTGTCACTAATGAGATTGTTCCGTTCTAAATGCACATACATCCTGTCTCTAAGAATCCTCTCCAACAACTTCCCTACCACGGACATCAAGCTCACCGACCTATAATTTCCTGGGTTATCCCTGCTACCCTTCTTAAACAACGGGACCACATTCGCTATCCTCCAATCCTCAGGGACCTCACCCGTGTCCGAAGAAGCGACAAAGATTTCCGTCAGAGGCCCAGCAATTTCATCTCTCGTCTCCCTGAGCAGTCTAGGATAGATGCCATCAGGCCCTGGGGCTTTGTCAGTTTTAATGTTCCCTAAAAAACCTAACACTTCCTCTCTTGTAATGGAGATTTTCTCTTACGGGTCAACACCTCCCTCCGAGACACTCCCGGTTAACACGCCCCTCTCCTTCGTGAATACCGATGCAGAGTATTCATTTAGGATCTCCCCTATTCCCTTGGGTTCTAAGCATAATTCCCCTCCTTTGTCCCTGAGAGGTCCGATTTTCTCCCTGACAACTCTTTTGTTCCTAACGTATGAATAGAATGCCTTAGGATTCTCCTTAATCCTGCCTGCCAAGAACATCTCGTGACCTCTTTTTGCCCTTCTAACTCCCCGTTTGAGTTCTTTCCTACTCTCTCTGTATTCCTCCAGAGCTCCATCTGTTTTCAGTTGCCTGGACTTAACGTACGCCTCCCTTTTCATTTTAATCAGATCCTCAATTTCCCTGGTTATCCACGGCTCTCGAATCCTACCTTTCCTATCTTTCCTTTTTACAGGCACATGCCTATCCTGCAGCCTTATCAATAGTTCCTTAAAAGACTCCCACATGCCAGACGCGGACTTACCCTCGAACATCCTCTCCCAATCAACATCCACCAATTCCTGCCTAATCCGGCTATAGTCAGCCTTCCCCCAATTTAGCACCCTGCCCGTAGGACAGCACTCATCCTTGTCCATTACTATCCTAAAGTTAACAGAGTTGTGGTCACTATTTACCACATGTTCCCCTACCGAAACTTTGACGACCTGACCGGGCTCATTTCCCAGAACTAGGTCCAGTATAGCCCCCTCTCTAGTCGGGCTATCTACATACTGTCCCAAAGAACCTTCCAGTATGCATTTTACAAATTCCTCTCCGTCCGGACCCCCAGCTCTCAGCACTTTCCAGTCTGTGCCAGGGAAATTAAAGTCCCCCACTACAACAACCCTATTTTTTCTGCATCTATCCAGAATCTCCTGCCTCCTTTATTTTACTGGCCACTATATTAATGATCTGTAATTCAGAGCCTTCTAGCTCCTAAGCTTTAACTTCCATTTCCCTTTGTAGTGCTCTAGTTACATGTTTACCTCAGCTTCTACCGTTCCCATCCTTTTCAAAAAGCTTTTAGATCAACCCTTCTGTATCCCTTACCCCAGCAAATGGGAAGCAATACTTCATTCAGGACTCTCAGTTACAGCTGTCCTCCCAAGGGTCACTCTCCTTCGCAGCGCTGTTGTGGAACCATAACGTGTTGAATTCCAGAGAATGAGGGGTGCGGGTGCGAATCTCAGAAACCTATAAAATTCTAACAGGAATAGACAGGGTAGATGGAGGAAGGATTTTCCTGATGATGGGGGAGCCCAGAACCAGGGTTCACAGTCTGAGGATATGAAATAAAACTTTTAGGACTGAGATGAGGAGAAATTTCTTCACCCAGAGAGCAATATGCCTCTGGAATTTGCTGCCACAGAAAGCAGTTGAGGCCAAAACAGTGAGTGTTTTCATGGAGTTAGATAGGCGTTCAAAGGACATGGGGGGGAGGCGGGACCAGGCTACTGAGTTGGTGATTAGCCATGATCATAACAAATGGCAGAGTAGGCTCGAAACCACCTATTCTTGCTCCTATTTTCTATGTTTCCATCATATGGTGTCTCATGTTAAATCTCTCTAAAATGATATCCAGTGCATTCCATCTCCATAATGCCAGTGCCAAAAAATAGAATTGTCTGTCTACATGGGTGGCCAGAGCCTAAAGCAAGATCCCAACCCAACATACCAAGCAGTGAATCTGGACAGGACATTTGAAGAAAACACCAGCAAAGTTCAAAACTAGCAACAACTTTGTAACCAAGCCGCTGCATCCATCTGGAGAGCTGCCGCCACTCTGGACCACAGCATTTGTCTCATCCTATTCCACAGCACAGGGCCACGCACCAGTCATCACACTCACACACACACACACATCTTGTAGACACTCAGTTACACGCAACAATGTGCATCATAACTCGAACTGTCTCTCAGCACACCTCCCCTGGCTGCCTGTCGTCACAAACATCACTCCCCCCATATATCCCCAACTTAATGAAATCTCACAAGCTAGTTTTTCAGCCGTGCTGCATCTCACTTACTGCTCCAAGATGACTGTTCTACCTACCCAACAGCCCGTCTTCCATTTTGGTGCCCCATATGGAGTACCCTTCCTGAGCAAGATCTACCACCAAACATCCTTTGGGAAACAGGGAAAGAAACCAACCCGCAACTTGCGACAAACCTCATCTATCAAATGGCAGGCTTTGAGCTCCCATGTCAAGAGTATTCCTTGCTAAACTAGTTGACGACAGGCCGGGGCCTCTCTGTTGCCAACCTGGACTGCAGGGACATCAGTACAAATTCTTGTGCTTTGTACTTGTGGAAAGACATAAACAATTCTGCATATTACCAGGGAGTGCCCCCTCTGCAGACGAAGTGGGGGACTAATCACCTTGAATTCAGCAATGATGAGGCTGTCGCTTCCCTTCAGTGATTAGCAGTTGCATTGAATAATGTACAAACAAGGATAAAATTCAGCATGGACCAGACAAAGGAGGATTGGGTTGGCTTCTAAAATAGAGGGGACAGCAAAAAGCATGACTCCAAACCAGAACAATAACTGGCAAATGACAGAATTCCAAACCCAGCTGGTACAGGGAAGTGCTGCTAACTCCTCTCTGAATGTAGTGAAAGGCAAATCAAATTAAGACAAATCAAGCCACGTACAGTTGCATAGATGAGAATCTGCAGGAGGGAGCAGAGAAATTAATTGAGAGATTTACACGCACTGCCCCTCTTTGCCTCCACCCTAACTTTCCATCCATGTTACTGAGAGATGTTTGATTTCAATGGTAAGAATCAGCAGCCTCACACCAGGCAAACTGCAGGAATTTCGGCGTTTCCTCTGAGGTGGCTCTGGCGGATAACACCTGGTCCTTTATGGCCTGCACCAAATTAAAGTACCAACAAACACAAAACCGTTAGTGAGAAACCAGCTCTTAAAAAACAAACACTGAAAATGGACAAACAGAACCCATACGCATCAAGCCTCGAACAAACTCAATCCCAGAGGCACTCACCTCCAAACTCAATCCCGGAGGCACTCACCTCCAAACTCAATCCCGGAGGCACTCACCTCCAAACTCAATCCCGGAGGCACTCACCTCCAAACTCAATCCCGGAGGCACTCACCTCCAAACTCAATCCCAGAGGCACTCACCTCCAAACTCAATCCCAGAGGCACTCACCTCCAAACTCAATCCCAGAGGCACTCACCTCCAAACTCAATCCCGGAGGCACTCACCTCCAAACTCAATCCCAGAGGCACTCAACTTCAACAAACTCAATCGCACAGAAACTCAACTCCAAACTCAATCCCCCACTCACCTCCAAACTCAATCCCAGAGGCACTCAACTTCAACAAACTCAATTGCACAGAAACTCAACTCCAAACTCAATCCCCCACTCACCTCCAAACTCAATCCCGGAGGCACTCACCTCCAAACTCAATCCCGGAGGCACTCACCTCCAAACTCAATCCCGGAGGCACTCACCTCCAAACTCAATCCCGGAGGCACTCACCTCCAAACTCAATCCCGGAGGCACTCACCTCCAAACTCAATCCCGGAGGCACTCACCTCCAAACTCAATCCCGGAGGCACTCACCTCCAAACTCAATCCCGGAGGCACTCACCTCCAAACTCAATCCCGGAGGCACTCACCTCCAAACTCAATCCCGGAGGCACTCACCTCCAAACTCAATCCCGGAGGCACTCACCTCCAAACTCAATCCCGGAGGCACTCACCTCCAAACTCAATCCCGGAGGCACTCACCTCCAAACTCAATCCCGGAGGCACTCACCTCCAAACTCAATCCCGGAGGCACTCACCTCCAAACTCAATCCCGGAGGCACTCACCTCCAAACTCAATCCCGGAGGCACTCACCTCCAAACTCAATCCCGGAGGCACTCACCTCCAAACTCAATCCCGGAGGCACTCACCTCCAAACTCAATCCCGGAGGCACTCACCTCCAAACTCAATCCCGGAGGCACTCACCTCCAAACTCAATCCCGGAGGCACTCACCTCCAAACTCAATCCCGGAGGCACTCACCTCCAAACTCAATCCCGGAGGCACTCACCTCCAAACTCAATCCCGGAGGCACTCACCTCCAAACTCAATCCCGGAGGCACTCACCTCCAAACTCAATCCCGGAGGCACTCACCTCCAAACTCAATCCCGGAGGCACTCACCTCCAAACTCAATCCCGGAGGCACTCAACTCCAAACTCAATCCCAGAGGCACTCACCTCCAAACTCAATCCCAGAGGCACTCAACTCCAAACTCAATCCCAGAGGCACTCAACTTCAACAAACTCAATCGCACAGAAACTCAACTCCAAACTCAATCCCGGAGGCACTCACCTCCAAACTCAATCCCGGAGGCACTCACCTCCAAACTCAATCCCGGAGGCACTCACCTCCAAACTCAATCCCGGAGGCACTCACCTCCAAACTCAATCCCGGAGGCACTCACCTCCAAACTCAATCCCGGAGGCACTCACCTCCAAACTCAATCCCGGAGGCACTCACCTCCAAACTCAATCCCGGAGGCACTCACCTCCAAACTCAATCCCGGAGGCACTCACCTCCAAACTCAATCCCGGAGGCACTCACCTCCAAACTCAATCCCGGAGGCACTCACCTCCAAACTCAATCCCGGAGGCACTCACCTCCAAACTCAATCCCGGAGGCACTCACCTCCAAACTCAATCCCGGAGGCACTCACCTCCAAACTCAATCCCGGAGGCACTCGCCTCCAAACTCAATCCCGGAGGCACTCACCTCCAAACTCAATCCCGGAGGCACTCGCCTCCAAACTCAATCCCGGAGGCACTCGCCTCCAAACTCAATCCCGGAGGCACTCACCTCCAAACTCAATCCCGGAGGCACTCACCTCCAAACTCAATCCCGGAGGCACTCACCTCCAAACTCAATCCCGGAGGCACTCACCTCCAAACTCAATCCCGGAGGCACTCACCTCCAAACTCAATCCCGGAGGCACTCACCTCCAAACTCAATCCCGGAGGCACTCACCTCCAAACTCAATCCCGGAGGCACTCACCTCCAAACTCAATCCCGGAGGCACTCACCTCCAAACTCAATCCCGGAGGCACTCACCTCCAAACTCAATCCCGGAGGCACTCACCTCCAAACTCAATCCCGGAGGCACTCACCTCCAAACTCAATCCCGGAGGCACTCACCTCCAAACTCAATCCCGGAGGCACTCACCTCCAAACTCAATCCCGGAGGCACTCACCTCCAAACTCAATCCCGGAGGCACTCACCTCCAAACTCAATCCCGGAGGCACTCACCTCCAAACTCAATCCCGGAGGCACTCACCTCCAAACTCAATCCCGGAGGCACTCACCTCCAAACTCAATCCCGGAGGCACTCACCTCCAAACTCAATCCCGGAGGCACTCACCTCCAAACTCAATCCCGGAGGCACTCACCTCCAAACTCAATCCCGGAGGCACTCACCTCCAAACTCAATCCCGGAGGCACTCACCTCCAAACTCAATCCCGGAGGCACTCACCTCCAAACTCAATCCCGGAGGCACTCACCTCCAAACTCAATCCCGGAGGCACTCACCTCCAAACTCAATCCCGGAGGCACTCACCTCCAAACTCAATCCCGGAGGCACTCACCTCCAAACTCAATCCCGGAGGCACTCACCTCCAAACTCAATCCCGGAGGCACTCACCTCCAAACTCAATCCCGGAGGCACTCACCTCCAAACTCAATCCCGGAGGCACTCACCTCCAAACTCAATCCCGGAGGCACTCAACTCCAAACTCAATCCCGGAGGCACTCACCTCCAAACTCAATCCCGGAGGCACTCACCTCCAAACTCAATCCCGGAGGCACTCACCTCCAAACTCAATCCCGGAGGCACTCACCTCCAAACTCAATCCCGGAGGCACTCACCTCCAAACTCAATCCCGGAGGCACTCACCTCCAAACTCAATCCCGGAGGCACTCACCTCCAAACTCAATCCCGGAGGCACTCACCTCCAAACTCAATCCCGGAGGCACTCACCTCCAAACTCAATCCCGGAGGCACTCACCTCCAAACTCAATCCCGGAGGCGCTCACCTCCAAACTCAATCCCGGAGGCACTCACCTCCAAACTCAATCCCGGAGGCACTCACCTCCAAACTCAATCCCGGAGGCACTCACCTCCAAACTCAATCCCGGAGGCACTCACCTCCAAACTCAATCCCGAGACACTCAACTCCAACAAACCCTATCCCGGAGAAACTCAATTCCAACAAAAGCAAAACTAGAAACACTCAATTCCGACAAACTCCATCCCAGAGACACTCAATTCCAAACACAATCCCACAGACACACAACTCCAAATGCAATCCCAGAGACACTCAACTTTAATACATATAATCGCACAGACAATCAACTCCAAACTGAATCCCAGAGACACTCAACTCCAAACTGAATCCCAGAGACACTCAACTCCAAACTGAATCCCAGAGACACTCAACTCCAAACTGAATCCCAGAGACACTCAACTCCAAACTGAATCCCAGAGACACTCAACTCCAAACTGAATCCCAGAGACACTCAACTCCAAACTGAATCCCAGAGACACTCAACTCCAAACTGAGTCCCAGAGACACTCAACTCCAAACTCAATCCCAGAGACACTCAACTCCAAACTCAATCCCAGAGACACTCAACTCCAAACTCAATCCCAGAGACACACAACTCCAAACCCAATTTCAGAGACACTCAACGACAACTACCCAGTCACGGAGTCATCCAACTCCAACGAACCCAATCCGGGAGACATTCAATTCCAACAAACCCAATCCCGGAGGCACTCAACTCCAACAAACTCAATCCCACAGACACTCAACTCTGAATGCAATCCCAGAGACATTCAACTTTAATACATATAATCGCACAGACAATCAACTCCAAACTCAATCCCAGAGAGACTCAACTCCAAACTCAATCCCAGAGACACTCAACTCCAAACTCAATCCCAGAGACACTCAACTCCAAACTCAATCCCAGAGGCACTCAACTCCAAACTCAATCCCAGAGGCACTCAACTCCAAACTCAATCCCAGAGGCACTCAACTCCAAACTCAATCCCAGAGGCACTCAACTCCAAACTCAATCCCCGAGACACTCAACTCCAAACTCAATCCCAGACGCACTCAATGCCAAACTCAATCCCAGACAAATTCAACACCAAACTCAATCGAGAAGACACACAACTCCAAACCCAATTTCAGAGACACTCAACTACAACTACCCAGTCACGGAGTCATGCAACTCCAACGAACCCAATCCGGGAGACCTTCAATTCCAACAAACCCAATCCCGGAGGCACTCAACTCCAACAAACGCAATCCCAGAGGCACTCAACTCCAAACTCCATCCCAGAGACACTCAACTCCAAACGCAACCCCAGAGACACTCAACTCCAAGCGCAATCCCAGAAACACTCAATTCTAATACATATAATCGCACAATCAACTCCAAACTCAATCCTAGAGACACTCAACTCCAAATTCAATCCCAGAGACACTCAGCTCCAACAAACCCTGCTTGTTGTTCCCAATGTAGGATGTGGGAGGTCCTGGAGGCTCCTGGCCTCCCGGACGTCCATATCTGTGATGGGTGTATTGAGCTGCGGTTCCTACGGGACCGTGTTAGAGAACTGGAACTGCAGCTCGAGGATCTTCGTCTTGTTAGGGAAAATGAGGGGGTGAGAGACAGGAGCTATCAGCAGGTGGTCACACCAGGGCCACGGCAGGCAGACAAGGGGGTAACGTCCAGGAAGGGGAAAGCTCGGGTGATAGAGAGCACCCCAGTGGATGTGCCCCTTCACAATAAGTACTCCTGTCTGAGTACTGCTGGGGGGGACAGCCCACCGGGGGCAAGCAGCAGTGGCCGTGTCTCTGGAGCAGAGTCCGGCCCTGTAACTCAGAGGGCTAAGGAAAGGAGGAGGAAGGCAGTATTAATCGGGGAATCGACAGTAAGGAGGTTGGACAGGTATTTTGCAGAGGCAGACGGGAGTCTCGGATGGTGCTCTGCCTCCCTGGTGCCGGGATCCGGGATGTCTCTGATCGCGTCCCAGATATCCTGAGGTGGGAGGGAGAGGAGCCAGAGGTCGTGGTACATATTGGTACTGCTGACATAGGTAGGAAGATGGAAGGGGTCATGAAAAGGTAGTAATCTCAGGATTGCTGCCTGTGCCATGGGAAAGTGAGAGCAGGAATGGAGTGAGGTGGAGGATGACTGTGTGGCTGAGGGACTGGAGCGGGGGGCAGGCATCATTGGGACCTCTTTAGGGGAAGGTGTGACCTATACAAAAAAGACGGGTGGCACTTGAATCCCAGGGGGACCAATATCCTGGCAGGAAGGCTGGCTAAGGCTAGTGGGGAGACTTAAAACTAGAAAGGTTGGGGGGAGAGAATCGTGATGAGGTGACTGATAGCAAGGAGGTTAGCCTGCAAAGGGAGAAGGATTGTAGATAGTGTAAGAGGGAGAATAGACAGGTGATGGAGAAGGGAAAAGCTCAGACCAAAGGTTTGAGATGTGTCTATTTTAATGCCAGGAGTGTAGTGAATAAAGTGGATGAGCTTAGAGTGTGGATCGATGCTTGGAAGTGTGATGTGGTGGCCATTAAAGAGACTTGGGGACAGGGACAGGACTGAATACTTCAGGTGCCGGGTTTCAGATGTTTCAGAAAGGACAGAGAGGGAGGCAAAAGAGAGGGGGGGGGGGAGGGGGGGGGAGTGGCACTGCTGATCAGGGATAGTGTCACAGCTGTAGAGAAGGTGGAAGATGTGGAGGGATAGTCTACGGAGTCTCTGTGGGTGGTAGTTCGGAGCGGAAAGGGGTGGATAACTTTGCCGGGTGTTTTTTACAGGCCGCCCAATAGTAACAAGGATGTTGAGGAGCAGATAGGGAAACAGATCCTGGAGAGATGTAGGAATAACAGGGTTGTCGTGATGGAAGACTTTAATTTCCCAAACATCAATTGGAATATCCCTAGGGTAAGGGGTTTGAATGGGGAGGAGTTTGTTAGGTGTGTTCAGGAAGCTTTCCTGACACAGCATGTGGATAAGCCTACAAGAGGAGAAGCTGTACCCGATCTGGTACTGGCTAATGAGCCTGGACAGGTGTCAGATCTCTCAGTGGGGGAGCATCTTGGGGGTAGTGATCAGAACTCTATCTCCTTTACACTAGCATTGGAAAGAGATAGGATCAGGCAAGCTAGGAAAGTGTTTATCTGGAGTAAGGGGAAATATGAAGCCATCAGCCAGGAGATTAGAGGGGAAATTGGAAGGAGGCATTCTCGAGGAAAAGTACTGAAGTAAGTTGGCAGATTTTCAAGGAATGTTTGTCTGGAGTTCTGCATGACAACGTTCCGATGAGACAGGGAGGTGTTGGTAGGTTACAGGAACCGTGGTGCACGGAAGCTGCGCTGGACCTAGTCAAAAAGAAAAGGAAAGCGTACAAAAGGTTCAGAGAGCTAGGCGATGATAGGGATCTAGATGAGTATACGGCTTATAGGAAGGGACTTAAGAAAGAAATTAGGAGAGCCAGAAGGGGTCACGAGAAGGCCTTGGCAGGTAAGATTAAGGAGAACCCCAAGGCGTTCTATAAATATGTGAAGAGTAAAAGGATGAGATGTGAAGGAATAGGACCTATAAAAGATGAAGGTGAGATAGTCTGTACAGAACCGGAAGAAATAGCAGAGGTGCTTAATGAATATTTTACCTCGGTATTCATGGTGGAAAAAGACCTGGGTGGTTGTACTACAGGATTGAGGCGGACTGAAGAGATTGAGTATGTGGAAATGAAGAAAGAGGATGTGTTGGAAATTTTGAATAGCATCAAGATAGACAAGTCGCTGGGACTGGATGGGATGTACCCCAGGTTACTGTGGGAGGCGAGGGAAGAGATTGCAGAGCCTCTGGCGATGATCTTTGCGTCGTCGATGGAGACGGGAGAGGTTCCGGAGGATTGCGGATGTGGTTCCTATATTCAAGAGAGGGAATAGGGATAGCCCAAGAAATTACCGACCGGTGAGTCTAACCTCAGTGGTTGGTAAGTTGATGGAGAAGATCCTGAGGGACAGGATTTATGAACATTCAGAGAAGTTTAGTATGCTCAAAAGTAGTCAGCACGGCTTTGTCAAAGGCAAATCGTGCCTTACGAGCCTGGTGGAGTTCTTTGAAAATGTGACTAAACACATTGACGAAGGAAAAGCGGTAGATGTGGTTTACATGGACTTCAGCAAGGCGTTCGATAAGGTCCCCCATGCAAGACTTCTCGAGAAAGTGAGAGGGCATGGGATCCAAGGGGCTGTTGCCTTGTGGATTCAGAACTGGCTTGCCTGCAGAAGGCAAGTGGTTGTAGGCAAGTGGTTGTAGACGGGTCTTTTTCTGAATGGAGGTCGGTCACCAGTGGAGTGCCCCAGGGATCTGTTCTGGGACCCTTGCTGTTTGTCATTTTCATAAATGACCTGGATGAGGAAGTGGAGGGATGGGTTGGTAAGTTTGCAGACGACACGAAGGTTGGTGGTGTTGTGGATAGTTTGGAGGGATGTCAGAAGCTACAGCGTGACATAGATAGGATGCAAGACTGGGCGGAGAAGTGGCAGATGGACTTCAACCTGGATAAATGTGTAGTGGTCCATTTTGGCAGGTCAAATGGGTTGAAGGAGTATAATATCAAGGGTAAGACTCTTAGCAGTGTAGAGGATCAGAAGGACCTTGGGGTCCAGGTCCATAGGACTCTTAAATCGGCCTCGCAAGTAGAGGAGGTGGTTAAGAAGGCGTATGGTGTGCTGGCCTTCATCAATCAAGGGATTGAGTTTAGGAGTCTGGAGATAATGATGCAGCTTTATAAGACCCTCGTCAGACCCCACATCGAGTACTGTGCTCAGTTCTGGTCACCTCATTACAGGAGGGATGTGGAAATGATTGAAAGGGTGCAGAGAAGATTTAGAAGGATGTTGCCTGGATTGGTTGGCATGCCTTGTGAGGATAGGCTGAGGGAGCTCGGTCTTTTTTCCTTGGAGAGACGAAGGATGAGAGGTGACCTGAAAGAGGTGTACAAGATGTTGAGAGGTACAGATCGGGTGGATTCTCAGGGCTGAAACGGCTGCTACGAGAGGACACAGGTTTAAGGTGCTGGGGAGTAGGTACAGAGGAGATGTCAGGGGTACGTTTTTCACTCAGAGGGTGGTGGGTGAGTGGAATCGGCTGCTGTCAGTGGTGGTGGAGGCAAACTCGATGGGGTCTTTTAAGAGACTTCTGGATGAGTACATGGGACTTAATAGGATTGAGGGTTATAGGTAAGCCTATATATAAGCCTAGGTAGGTACGGACATGGCCGGCGCAACTTGTGGGCCGAAGGGCCTATTTGTGCTGTATTTTTTCTATGTTCTATAAATACGAGGGGTTATGGGGATAGGGCCTGGGTGGGATTGTTGTTGGTGCAGGCTCAATGGGCCGAGTAGCCTCCTTCAGCACGGTAGGTTTCTATGATTCTATGAAACTGAAAGCCTTATTTCTTGTAAAGAAAGTGACATTGACATTAACATTGAGTCGTTAAGACATTAACAATCTGAGGACGTCCCAAAGCACTCCACAGCCAGTTAAGTACTTTTGAAGCATTGTCACGAATGAAAGGGAGAGGGATGTGTTGACTGGGAGTGTCTCGGAGGGGAGTGTTGAACTGTTGGAGAAAATCTCCATTACAAGGGAGGAAGTGTTAGGTTTGTTAGAGAATATAAAGACTGACAAATCCCCAGGGCCTGATGGAATCTATCCAAGGCTGCTCAGGGAGATGAGAGATGAAATCGCTGGGCCTCTGACGCAAATCTTTGTCTCGTCACTGGACGCAGGTGAGGTCCCAGAGGATTGGAGGATAGCTAATGTGGTCCCGTTATTTAAGAAGGGTAGGAAGGATAACCCGGGTAATTATAGACCGGTGAGCTTAATGTCCGTGGTGGGGAAGTTGTTGGAGAAGATTCTTAGAGATAGGATGTATGCGCATTTAGAAAGGAATAAACTCATTCACGATAGTCAGCATGGTTTTGTGAGAGGGAGGTCATGCCTCACTAACCTGGTGGAGTTTTTTGAAGAAGTGACTAGAATGGTTGATGAGGGAAGGGCCATGGATGTCGTCTATATGGACTTTAGTAAAGCGTTTGACAAAGTCCCTCATGGTAGGCTGGTGAAAAAGGTTGGATCTCATGGGATAAAGGGGGAAGTGGCTAGATGGGTGGAGAACTGGCTTGGTCACAGAAGACAGAGGGTGGTAGTGGAAGGGTCTTTTTCCGGCTGGAGGCCTGTGACTAGTGGTGTTCCGCAGGGCTCTGTATTGGGACCTCTGCTGTTTGTGATTCATATAAACGATCTGGAAGAAGGTGTAACTGGGGTGATCAGTAAGTTTGCGGATGACACAAAATTGGCAGGACTTGCAGATAGTGAGGAGCATTGTCAGAAGCTACAGAAGGATATATAGATAGGCTGGAAATTTGGGCAAAGAAATGGCAGATGGAGTTCAATCCTGAAAAATGCGAAGTGATGCATTTTGGTAGAACTAACGTACGGGGGAGCTATACGATAAATGGCAGAACCATAAAGGGTGTAGATACGCAGAGGGACCTGGGTGTGCAAGTCCACAGATCCTTGAAGGTGACGTCACAGGTGGAGAAGGTGGTGAAGAAGGCATATGGCATGCTTGCCTTTATAGGACGGGGCATAGAGTATAAAAGTTGGGGTCTGATGTTGCAGATGTATAGAACGTTGGTTCGGCCGCATTTGGAGTACTGCGTCCAGTTCTGGTCGCCACACTACCAGAAGGACGTGGAGGCTTTGGAGAGAGTACAGAGGAGGTTTACCAGGATGTTGCCTGGTATGGAGGGGCTTAGTTATGAGGAGAGATTGGGTAAACTGGGGTTGTTCTCCCTGGAAAGACGGAGGATGAGGGGAGACTTAATAGAGGTGTATAAAATTATGAAAGGCATAGATAGGGTGAACGGTGGGAAGCTTTTCCCCAGGTCGGTGGTGACGTTCACGAGGGGTCATAGGTTTAAGGTGAAGGGGGGGAGGTTTAAACACAGATATCAGAAGGACATATTTTACACAGAGGGTCGTGGGGGCCTGGAATGCGCTGCCAGGCAAGGTGGTGGGGGCGGACACACTGGGAACGTTTAAGACTTATCTAGATAGCCATATGAACGGAGTGGGAATGGAGGGATACAAAAGAATGGTCTGGTTGGACCAGGGAGCGGCACGGGCTTGGAGGGCCGAAGGGCCTGTTCCTGTGCTGTATTGTTCTTTGTTCTTTGAAATATAGAAAATACAGCATCCAGTTTGTACATAGCAAGCTCTCATGAACAGCAATGAGATTAATGGCCAGATTTAATCTACTTTAATGATTAAAGGATGAATGTCCTTGAATAGAAATCATAGAATCAGAGAGCACAGAAGGAGCCTATTCAGCCCATCGAGCCTGCACCGATCACAATCCCACCCAAGCCCTATCCCCATAACCCCATGCATTTACCCGAACTAGTCCCCCTGACACTAAGGGGCAATTTAGCATTTAATCTCTTGCATTTAAGTTCTCTTACACTGGAACCACAGTGAAGGCTATGCAGTGATGCATAATCAGAACCTGAGCATCAGATCAACAATCAAAGCCTTGATGCACGAGAGAGACCATCACTCATTGACTCCCACATAGACAATTAATATCGAGTTCTGCTATCAACCTTAATCTACACAGTGATTTAATGTGTCACTCATTTGGAAACAGGAGGGATTAAATTACATCCATACCCTCCCTTTAGCCAGTTCCCCTCTCATTCTCCCAATTCCCCCCTCATCCTCTCTCTCTGTTTTCACCCTTTCTCCACACCCTGTCCCTCCTCACTTCCCTCTCCCACACTCCCCTTCCCCGTACTCTCGTCTTCCCTTCACTCTCTCCCTTCCCTCAACCCTCTCTCAATTTCCCCAGTCACCCTCTCTCCCGTCCCTCCCTTCCCTCACCCTCTCTTCCCTCTCCCTTACCTCTGTCCCCTCCACCCTTTCTCCCCTCCCTCACCCTCTCTTGCCTCCCCTTCACACTTTCCTTTTCCCACTCTCATTCCTCTCTCCTTCACCCTCACTTTCCTACCCCTCTCACCTTCCCCCTTCCCCAATCACCTCTCCTCCCTCCTCACCCTCTCTTGCCTCATTCTCACGCTCTTCCCTCTTCCCTCATTCTTGCCCTTTCCTTCAGGCTCTCTTACTCCCCCTTTCACCTCCCCTCACCATCTCTCCC
Source organism: Mustelus asterias (assembly GCF_964213995.1). Lineage (NCBI taxonomy): Eukaryota > Metazoa > Chordata > Chondrichthyes > Carcharhiniformes > Triakidae > Mustelus > Mustelus asterias. The sequence continues at coordinate 50,880,086 of NC_135813.1, read as the reverse complement.
CTCTGCCTCATTCCTCACCACCCTTACCTTCTCCCTTACTCTACCCCCTCACTCCTACACTCTCCTTTTCTCCTTTCTCTTTCCCATTAACATCCTCCCAACCCTCTGCGCCCCCCCCCCCAACCACCATTCACTCAAAGCTCTGTCTCACCTCTGCAGCCTTCCTGTGATCATCCTCATTCTCCAGAATCTTCACATCCACACCAAGACAGCGGAGGTATCGGCCCAACCCCTGCAACATGTTGTCACAGACAACACTGAATTCTGAGGGTGACACTGGAGGGAACGAAGATATCTTTCTTGGGGCTGGCTGAAGGGTCTGCACACACTGCACAAATAAAGAACATCAAAGTGTGGCTGAGAAGAAGCTTACAATATCCTGGGCACATTAAAGAATTTAGCAAGGCAAAATGAGCGGGAGATAGAACCATAGAACCATAGAAAATTACAGCTCAGAAACAGGCCTTTTGGCCCTTCTTGTCTGTGCCGAACCATTTTATGCCTAGTCCCACTGACCTGCACTTGGACCATATCCCTCCACACCCCTCTCATCCATGAACCCGTCCAAGTTTTTCTTAAATGTTAAAAGTGTTAAAAGCATTTACCACTTTATCCGGCAGCTCATTCCACACTCCCACCACTCTCTGCGTGAAGAAGCCCCCCTAATATTCCCTTTAAACTTTTCTCCTTTCACCCTTAACCCATGCCCTCTGGTTTTTTTCTCCCCTAGCCTCAGCGGAAAAAGCCTGCTTGCATTCACTCTATCTATACCCATCAAAATCTTATACACCTCTATCAATTCTCCCCTCAATCTTCTACGCTCCAGGGAATAAAGTCCCAACCTATTCAATCTCTCTCTGTAACTCAGCTTCTCAAGTCCTGGCAACATCCTTGTGAACCTTCTCTGCACTCTTTCATAGAACATAGAACATAGAACATTACAGCGCAGAACAGGCCCTTCGGCCCACGATGTTGCACCGACCAGTTAAAAAAAAACTGTGACCCTCCAACCTAAACCAATTTCTTTTCGTCCATGAACCTATCTACGGATCTCTTAAACGCCCCCAAACTAGGCGCATTTACTACTGATGCTGGCAGGGCATTCCAATCCCTCACCACCCTCTGGGTAAAGAACCTACCCCTGACATCGGTTCTATAACTACCCCCCCTCAATTTAAAGCCATGCCCCCTCGTGCTGGATTTCTCCATCAGAGGAAAAAGGCTATCACTATCCACCCTATCTAAACCTCTAATCATCTTATATGTTTCAATAAGATCCCCTCTTAGCCGCCGCCTTTCCAGCGAAAACAATCCCAAATCCCTCAGCCTCTCCTCATAGGATCTCCCCTCCATACCAGGCAACATCCTGGTAAACCTCCTCTGCACCCTCTCCAAAGCCTCCACATCCTTCCTGTAATGTGGGGACCAGAACTGCACACAGTACTCCAAGTGCGGCCGCACCAGAGTTGTGTACAGTTGCAACATAACGCTACGACTCCTAAATTCAATCCCCCTACCAATAAACGCCAAGACACCATATGCCTTCTTAACAACCTTATCTACTTGATTCCCAACTTTCAGGGATCTATGCACACATACACCTAGATCCCTCTGCTCCTCCACACTATTCAAAGTCCTCCCGTTAGCCCTATACTCAACACATCTGTTATTCCTACCAAAGTGAATTACCTCACACTTCTCCGCATTAAACTCCATCCGCCACCTCTCGGCCCAACTTTGCAACCTGTCTAAGTCTTCCTGCAAACTACGACACCCTTCCTCACTGTCTACCACACCACCGACTTTGGTGTCATCAGCAAATTTGCTAATCCACCCAACTATACCCTCATCCAGATCATTAATAAATATTACAAACAGCAGTGGCCCCAAAACAGATCCCTGAGGTACACCACTTGTAACCGCACTCCATGATGAATATTTACTATCAACCACCACCCTCTGTTTCCTATCCGCTAGCCAATTCCTGATCCAATTTCCTAGATCACCCCCAATCCCATACATCTGCATTTTCTGCAGAAGCCTACCATGGTGAACCTTATCAAACGCCTTACTAAAATCCATATATACCACGTCCACTGCCTTGCCCCCATCCACCTCCTTGGTCACTTTCTCAAAAAACTCAATAAGGTTAGTAAGGCACGACCTACCTGCCACAAAACCATGCTGACTATCACCTATCAATTCATTACTCTCCAAATAACTATAAATCCTATCCCTTTCAATCTGATTTACATCCTTCCTGTAACTAGGTGACCAAAACTGTACACAATACTCCAAATTCGGCCTCACCAATGCCTTATATAACCTTACCATAACACTCCAACTTTTATACTCGATACTCCGATTTATAAAGGCCAATGTACCAAAGGCACTCTTTACGACCCTATCCACCTGTGACGTCACTTTTAGGGAACTCTGTACCTGTATTCCCAGATCCCTCTGTTCAACTGCACTCTTCAGAGTCCTACCATTTACCCTGTACGTTCTACTTTGGTTTGTCCTTCCAAAGTGCAATATCTCACACTTGTCTGCGTTAAATTCCATTTGCCATTTTTCAGCCCATTTTTCTAGTTGGTCCAAATCCCTCTGCAAGCTTTGAAAACCTTCCTCACTGTCCACTAGACCTCCAATCTTTGTATCATCGGCAAACTTGCTGATCCAATTTACCACATTATCATCCAGATCATTGATATAGATGACAAACAACAATGGACCCAACACCGATCCCTGCGGCACACCACTAGTCACAGGCCTCCACTCAGAGAAGCAATCCTCCACAACCACTCTCTGGCTTCTTCCATTGAGCCAGTGTCTTATCCAATTTACTACCTCCCCATGTATACCCAGCGACTGAACCTTCCTAACTAACCTCCCATGAGGGTGGTGTAGTGGTGTACATGAGATGTGGTGTAGTGGTGTACATAGAACATAGAACATAACAGTGCAGTACAGGCCCTTCGGCCCTCAATGTTGCGCTGACCAGTGAAACCAATCTAAAGCCCCTCTAATCTACACTATTCCAATATCATCCATATGTTTATCCAATAACCATTTGAATGCTCCCAATGTTGACGAGTCCACTATTGCTGCAGGCAGGGCATTCCATGCCCTTACTACTCTCTGAGTAAAGAGCCTACCTCTAACATCTGTCCTATATCTCTCACCCCTCAATTTAAAGCTATGTTCCCTCATGTTAGCCAACACCATCCGAGGAAAAAGGCTCTCACTGTCCACCCTCTGATCATCTTGTATGCCTCTATTAAGTCACCTCTTAACCTTCTTCTCTCTAACGAAAACAACCTCAAGCCCCTCATACGATCTTCCCACCATACCAGGCAACACCCTGGTAAATCTCCTCTGCACCCTTTCCAACACTTCCACATCTTTCCTATAATGCGGCGACCAGAACTGTACGCAATACTCCAAGTACGGCCGCACCAGAGTCTTGTACAGTTGCAGCATGACCTCATGGCTCCGAAACTCAATCCCTCTACCAATAAAAGCTAACACACCGTATGCCTTCTTAACAACCCTATCAACCTGGGTGCCAACTTTCAGGGATCTATGCACATGGACACCCAGCTCCCTCTGTTTATCCACACTACCAAGTATCTTACCATTAGCCCAGTACTCTGTATTCCTGTTATTCTTTCCAAAGTGAATCACCTCACACTTTTCCGCATTAAACTCCATTTGCCACCTCTCAGCCCAGCTCTGCAGCTTATCTATGTCTTTCTGTAATCTGCCACTTCCCTCTGCACTGCCTACAACTCCACCGACTTTAGTGTCATCTGCAAATTTACTAATCCATCCTTCTGCGCCCTCATCCAGGTCATTTATAAAAATGACAAACAGCAGTGGCCCCAAAACAGATCCTTGCGGTACACCACTAGTAACTGAACTCCAGGATGAATATTTCCCATCAACTACCACCCTCTGTTTTCTTACAGCTAGCCAATTCCTGATCCAAACCACTAAATCACCCTTAATCCCATGTGTCCGTATTTTCTGCAATAGCTTACCATGGGCAACCTTATCAAATGCTTTGCTGAAATCCATATACACCACATCAACCGCTTTACCCTCATCCACCTCTTTGGTCACCTTCTCAAAGAACTCAATAAGGTTTGTGAGGCACGACCTACCCTTCACAAAATGGTGCTGACTATCCCTAATCAAATTATTCCTTTCTAGGTGATTATAAATCCTATGATGTGTAGATGTGATGTAATTCAGAGGCTCAGGCTGATGTGCTGGGGACACAGGCAGGGGTAAAATTTGAATGCAGCTAACAAAGTAGAAAAAGCTCATCTTTTTTATATTGACCACACATCTGGGTCACTGAAGCCCCTTCAGGGAAGGAAATCTGCCATCCTTACCTGGTCCAGCCTGCACATAACTCCAGAGCCACAGCAATGTGGTTGATTCTTAGCTACCCTCTGAAATGGCCTCGCACAGCAAGGGAAAGGGCAATTAAGGATAGGCAAGAAATTCTGGGCTTGCATGCGATGCCAGCGACCCAAACGCTGCTCTTTGACCCTTGTTGCCACTCCCTCTTGGAAAACATGGTGGCACCCCCATAGCCCTGTGCAGGCCCCATAATCTATCCTGCAACAAAAGCATTCATTTAAAGACTGCAACATTAACTATCCAGATGCTATTTCTGAAATCTTAACCCATTTTGCTCTGTATCAAATCCCTGCTCACCATCTCGACATCATTCTGTGCATCACTGCATCCCCCGTCTCCACTCTGCTCCTCCTCTGCCTGCCCATAATCATCACCCCAATCTCTGTGACACTGCAGTTTTCCCTCCCCTAATGAACCCACTAGTTCATCCCAGCCTGACTCCAGGTCCTCCCATCACACAGATGGTCTTGCTGCTTTCTACCTGAGCTGGGATGCTGGGACTGCTCTTGTTTCTCTTTGATTTCTTTTCCCTTCCACTCTTCATTTTCAACATCAGAAACTCTTCAAAACTGCCGCTCAGTCCAAAACGTTGTGGCTCTCGCTGCAAGGCATCATAAACATCCAGCAGGCAGTAGGCGTCGGCCGCTACCGAGAAAGAACAGAGCAAAACACATCAATTTACTCATTCTTCCTGCCTACATTTGCTTCTCATCTTTTCACTTCTTGAATGCACTGACTGTCACTGGGGACAAATCCTCACACACTGACTGTCACTGGGGTACAGTTCCACACACACTGACTCTCACTGGGGACAAATCCTCACACACTGACTCTCACTGGGATACAGTTCGACACACACTGACTCTCACTGGGGTACAGTTCGACACACACTGACTCTCACTGGGGTACAGTTCCACACACACTGACTCTCACTGGGGTACAGTTCCACACACACTGACTCTCACTGCGGGATAGTTCCACACACACTGACTCTCACTGTGCGACATTTCGATAAACACTGACTCTCACTGGGGGACAGTTCCACACACACTGACTCTTACTGGGATACAGGTCCACACACACTGACTCTCACTGGGGGACAGTTCCACACACACTGACTCTCACTGGGGGACAGGTCCACACACACTGACTCTTACTGGGATACAGTTCCACACACACTGACTCTCACTGGGGTACAGTTCCACACACATTGACTCTCACTGGGGTACAGGTCCACACACATTGATTCTCACTGGGGGACAGTTCTACACACACCGACTCTCTCTGGGGTACTGTTCAACGTCATGGGAAATGTTACCTTTATAATTTAGGACTTGTATAAGAGTATAATTTTTAGTGCGCTGTTCCTCCAGCATTGGGCAGCCACAGCCCTGCTCAGCTTAGCAGGTGAGTTGGTGATGGGTGGCGATGAGCGGTGAGATGCTGGAATGAGTTTTCACCCTGGCTTGGGCTGTGACCTCGTATACAGAACAGCAACACTATGCTGAGGCAATTGGCCAGTCACGTCCTGCATGCTGCTAACTGTACCAAACTAGGTGCCAATGTATACTGAGCCCTGGCACAGTAGTCACAATGTTATTGTTGTAGGTAATGGGAATTTGAAATCGACAGCCATTTTCTGCACAGCAAGATCCCACAAACAACTTCTATTCTCAGACAGTCCCTCTGAGTTGGGGTGGCTTGCTTCCACACTAAAAATGAGTTCCAATAAGACTGAGGAGACAAATGAGTGACCAATAGTTTCTATCACAAATGTGGCAGACAATGGTTGGAGGAGTGGGTGGGTGGGGTGCCCAGGTTGCCACACGCTCCTTTCACTATCAACGCTTGGCTTGAGCTTGCTCCCAGCGATGAAAGTCAAGGTGCTCAGCTCCTTCCCAGATGATTTTCCTCCACTTTGGGTGATGTTGAGCCAGGGATTCCCAGGTACCAGTGGGGATGTTGCCCTTTGTCTGTTTCCTCTGCTCTCCTGTCCTACAGTTTATCATGATAGATAAATCATAGAAACCCTACAGTACAGAAAGAGGCCATTCGGCCCTTTCAAGTCTGCACCGACCACAATCCCATCCAGGCCCTACCCCCACATATTTTTAGCCACTAATCCCTCTAACCTACACATCTCAGGACACTTAAGGGGCAATTTTAGCATCGCAAATCAACGTAACCCGCACATCTTTGGACTGTGGGAGGAAACCGGAGCACCCGGAGGAAACCCACGCAGACACGAGGAGAATGTGCAAACTCCACACAGACAGTGACCCAAGCCGGGAATCAAACCCAGGTCCCTGGAGCTGTGAAGCTGGAGCTGTGAAGCAGCAGTGCTAACCGCTGTGCTACCGCGCCGCCGAGTTTAGCTCTACCCCAGGGGGTGTTTGCTGAGGGCGAGATGGAGCATTGCAGCAAGGAACGCCGAGGAGAGCATTGGTGCAATGTCACAGCCTTGCTTGATTCCAGTCTGAATGTGAATTGGGTCTGTGGTGGATCTGTTGCACACCGAAGACGGTGCTGGTCTGTGGGTGGATCTGTTGGCCAGAATCACAGCTTGCATATCATCATGGAGCTGGCGGAGAAGGTGTCAAACGTTTGGAGGCAGCCAGCACGGAGAAGGACACTTTATAATCCCTTCTGCTTGACAGTGTTGAAAGCCTTTGTGAGGTTGAGGAAGGGCACGTACAAGGGTTGTTGCTATTTCCTGCATTTCTCTTGCAGCTGCTGCATGGTGAAGATCACGTTCACCATGCCCCTTAGAGACAGAATCCACATTGCATCTCTGCGAGGAGCTCTTCAGTCACAAGAAGGTGATTAAGGAGGACTCTCTCAATGACTTTCCCTTTGGCCGACAGCAGGGAAATTTCTCTTTAGCTAAAATTGTCCCTTAGTGTCCTGAGATGCGTAGATTAGAGGGATTAGTGGGTAAATGTGTAGGGATATGGGGGTAGGGCCTGGGTGGGATTGTGGTCGGTGCAGACTCGATGGGCCGAATGGCCTCTTTCTGTACTGTAGGGTTTCTATGATTCTACTCCAGGCAGGCTTGCTATCTTTCTTGAATATGATCACGATTACGGTATCTCTGTGATCACCTGGCCTGTTCTCCTCCTCTCTGATATAGAAACATAGAAAAACTACAGCACAAACAGGCCCTTCGGCCCACAAGTTGTACCGAACACATCCCTACCTTCTAGACCTACCCATAACCCTCCATCCTATTACGCTCCATGTACTCATCCAGAAGTCTCTTAAAAGACCCTATTGAGTTCGCCTCCACCACCACTGACGGCAGCCGATTCCACTCGCCCACCACCCTCTGTGTGAAAAACTTACCCCTAACATCTCCCCTGTACCTACCCCCCAGCACCCTAAACCTGCATCCTCTCGTAGCAGACATTTCCACCCTGGGAAAAAGCGTCTGAGAGTCCACCCGATCTATGCCTCTCAACATCTTATACACCTCTATTAGGTCTCCTCTCATCCTTCGTCTCTCCAAGGAGAAAAGACCGAGCTCCCTCAGCCTATTCTCATAAGGCATGCCACTCAATCCAGGCAACATCCTTGTAAATCTCCTCTGCACCCTTTCAATCTTTTCCACATCCTTCCTATAGTGAGGCGACCAGAACTGAGCACAGTACTCCAAGTGGGGTCTGACGAGGGTCTTATATAGCTGCATCATTATCCCCGGACTCCTAAACTCAATCCCTTGATTGATGAAGGCCAGCACACCATACGCCTTCTTAACCACCTCCTCCACCTGCGGGGCCGATTTCAGAGTCCTATGGACCCGGACCCCAAGGTCCTTCTGATCCTCTACAGTACTAAGAGTCTTTCCCTTTATATTGTACTCCTTCATCCCATTTGACCTACCAAAATGGACCACGACGCATTTATCTGGGTTGAAGTCCATCTGCTACTTGTCCACCCAGTCTTGCATGCTATCTATGTCCCTCTGTAACTTCTAACATCCCTCCAGACTGTCCACAACCCCACCAACCTTCGTGTAGTCGGCAAACTTACCAACCCATCCCTCCGCTTCCTCGTCCAGGTCATTTATGAAAATGACAAACAGCAAGGGTCCCAGAACAGATCCCTGGGGCACACCACTGGTGACCGACCTCCATTTAGAAAAAGACCCATCTATACCCACTCTCTGCCTCCTTTGGGCAAGCCAGTTCTGGATCCACAGGGCAGCAGCACCTTGGATCCCATGCCCTCTCACTTTTTCGAGAAGCCTTGCATGGGGGACCTTATCGAACACCTTGCTAAAATCCATATAAACCACATCTACCGCCTTCCCTTCGTCAATGTGTTTAGTCACATTTTCGAAGAACTCCACCAGGCTCATAAGGCATGATCTGCCCTTGACAAAGCCATGCTGAGTATTCTTGAGCATAATAAACCTCTCTAAATGCTCATATATCCTGTCCCTCAGGATCTTCTCCATCAGTTTACCAACCACTGAGGTTAGACTCACCGGTCGGTAATTACCTGGGCTATCCCTTCTTGAAAATAGGAACCACATCTGCAATCCTCCAATCCTCCGGCACCTCTCCCGTCTCCATCGACGATGCAAAGATCATCGCCAGAGGCTCTGCAATCTCTTCCCTCACCTCCCACAGTAACCTGGGGTACATCCCATCCGGACCCGGCAACTTATCTATCTTGATGCTATTCAAAGATTCCAGCACAACCTCTTTCTTAAAGTCCACATACTCAATCCTTTCAGTCCACCGCATGCCCGCAGTACATCCGCCCAGGTCCTTCTCCTCTGTGAAAACCGAGGCAAAATACTCATTGAGCACCTCTGCCATTTCTACTGGTTCCGTACAGACTTTCCCGCCTTCACCTTTTATAGGCCCTATTCCGTCACGTCTCATCCTTTTACTCTTCACATATTTATAGAACTCCTGGTTATTCTCATCGAACCAGTCTTGATGTTTCCTGGTCGAGTGACTGCAACGCACTGGTTCTGTGCCAGGGTGAGCCAATGGGTCATGATGTTCATTTATCCCGCAAGGAGAGTCTCTGACACAGCCAATTAAGGGTTCTCCTTAATCCTACCTGCCAGGGCCTTCTCGTGACCCCTTCTGGCTCTCCTAATTTCCTTCTTTAGTCCCTTCCTACAAGCCGTATACTCTTCTAAATCCCTATCTTCGCCAAGCTCTCTAAGCCTTTTGTACGCTTTCCTTTTCTTCTCGACTAGGTCCCGCACAGCTTTCGTGCACCACGGTTCCTTTAACCAACCAACACCTCCCTGTCTGCTCGGAACGTTGTCCTGTAGAACTCTAGACAGACATTCCTGGAAAAACTGCCACCTCTCTTCAGTACATTTCCCCGAGAATACCTCCTTCCAATTTACTCCTCTAATTTGCTGTCTAATGTCTTCATATTTCCCCTTACTCCATATGAACACTTTCCTAGCTTGCCTGATCTTTTGCCAATGCAAGCCTAAAGGAGATAGAGTTATGATCGCTATCCCCAAGATGCTCTCCCACTGAGAGATCTGACACCTGTCCAGGTTCATTGGTCAGTATATGGGAAATTAGGTTATGTATTTGTGTCAATAATACCTCTCCGTCATGTTTTAGCGCTTGGATAGGGATTCCTGCTGATGCCTTGTTGTTCTTTAGCTGTTGGATGGCCTTTTCTACTTCGTGCCGGGTTGGATGCCAAGATGGTGGGCAGCATGCTGCAAGATGGAGTCGAGGCCACTTGTGTTGAAGATTGAATCCCTGTTAAGGCGGTTTGCAAAGTGCTCTTTCCAGCGGGCGTTGACTGCCTCTCGTTTCTTGATGAACACCTCTCCGTTTCTGGCCAGTGGTGGGGTGATGGCACCTTGGGTGCTTGGGCCATAGGTGGTCCTGACTGCACCAAAAAAAAACCTCATGCGTCATGTTGTTTGGCTAATTGCTGAGTCTTCTGCATTTTCTCCACCTACCTATCTGTTCTTCAGCTCACTGATTTGTTGCTGGGCCTCAGCCGTCTGTGGAGCTGCATACTTGCTCTTGAGTTGGGTTGCCTTTTCAGATTCCAAAAAATCTCGGTTTGCAGCTTATCAGCTCCTGGATCTCCTGGTTATTCTCATCGAACCAGTCTTGATGTTTCCTGGTCGAGTGACTGCAACGCACTGGTTCTGTGCCAGGGTGAGCCAATGGGTCATGATGTTCATTTATCCCGCAAGGAGAGTCTCTGACACAGCCAACCTGTTTTTTTTAATGGCAAAGCCAAACCCTATAGAGGAGGCGATCTTCTTCTGGTTTACCTTTGCAAAATAACGTTGATTGGGAGAGCTGTTCGGGGGTAAGTCCACGTCTGGCATGTGGGAGTCTTTTAAGGAACAGTTGATAAGGCTGCAGGACAGGCATGTGCCTGTAAAAAGGAAGGATAGGAAAGATAGGATTCGAGAACCGTGGATAACCAGGGAAATTGACGATCTGATCACAAAGAAAAGAGAGGCGAACATTAGGTCCAGGCAACTGAAAACAGATGGAGCTCTGGAGGAATGCAGAGAGAGTAGGAAAGAACTCAAACGGGGAGTTAGAAGGGCAAAAAGAGGTCACGAAATATTCTTGGCAGACAGGATTAAGGAGAATCCTAAGGCATTTTATTCATATGTTAGGAACAAAAGAGTTGTCAGGGAAAAAGTCGGACCTCTCAGGGACAAAGGAGGGGAATTATGGTTAGAACCCAAGGGAATAGGGGAGATCCTAAATGAATACTTTGCATCGGTATTCACAAAGGAGAGGGACTTGTTGACAGGGAGTGTCTCAGAGGGAGTTGTTGACCCGTTAGAGAGAATCTCCATTATAAGGGAGGAAGTGTTAGGTTTTTTAGATAACATTAAAACTGACAAGTCCCCAGGGCCGAATGGCATCTATCCTAGACTGCACAGGGAGACAAGAATTGTAATTGCTGGGCCTCTGACGGAAATCTTTGTCTCTTCGTTGGACACAGGTGAGGTCCCTGAGGATTGGAGGATAGCGAATGTGGTACCGTTATTTAAGAAGGGTAGCAGGGATAACCCGGGTCATTATCGGCCAGTGAGCTTGTCGTCCGAGGTCGGGAAGTTGTTGGAGAGGATTCTTAGAGACAGGATGTATGCGCATTTAGAACGGAACAATCTCAGTGACAGACAGCATGGTTTTGTAAGGGGGAGATGGTGCCTTACAGATTTGGTGGAGTTTTTTGAGGAAGTGACAAAAACGGTTGACGAAGGAAGGGCCGTGGATGTCGTCTATATGGATTTAAGTAAGGCATTTGACAAAGTCCCACATGGCAGGTTGGTTAAGAAGGTTAAGGCTCATGGGATACAAGGAGAAGTGGCGAGATGGGTGGAGAACTGGCTTATCCATAGGAACAGTTTTAACAACACCAGGTTAAAGTCCAACAGGTTTATTTGGTAGCAAATACCATTAGCTTTCGGAGCGCTGCTCCTTTGTCAGATGGAGTGGAAACCTGCTCCACTCCATCTGACGAAGGATCAGCACTCCGAAGGCTAATGGTATTTGCTACCAAATAAACCTGTTGGACTTTAACCTGGCGTGTTAAAACTGTTACTGTGTTTACCCCAGTCCAACGCCGGCATCGCCACATCATTGGCTATAGGAGACAGAGGGTAGCAGTCGAAGGGTCTTTTTCCGGCTGGAGGTCTGTGACCAGTGGTGTTCCACAGGGCTCTGTACTGGGACCTCTGTTCTTTGTGATGCATATAAATGATTTGGAAGAAGGTGTAACTGGTGTCATCAGCAAGTTTGCGGATGACACGGAAGATGGCTGGACTTGCGGATAGCAATGAACATTGTCGGACAATATAACAGGATATAGATAGGCTGGAAAATTGGGCGGAGAAATGGCAGATGGAATTTAATCCGGATAAATGCGAAGTGATGCATTTTGGAAGAACTAATATAGGGGGTAGTTATACAATAAATGGCAGAGCCGTCAAGCGTATAGAAACACAGAGGGACCTAGGTGTGCAAGTCCACAAACCCTTGAAGGTGGCAGCACAGGTAGAGAAGGTGGTGAAGAAGGCATATGGTATGCTTGCCTTTATAGGACGGGGTATAGAGTATAAAAGCTGGAGTCTGATGTTGCAGCTGTATAGAACGCTGGTTAGGCCACATTTAGAGTACTGCGTCCAGTTCTGGTCACCGCACTACCAGAAAGACGTGGAGGCTTTAGAGAGAGTGCAGAGCAGGTTTACCAGGATGTTGCCTGGTATGGAGGGTCTTAGCTATGAGAAGAGATTGGGTAAACTGGGCTTGTTCTCCCTGGAAAGACGGAGAATGAGGGGAGATCTAATAGAGGTATACAAAATTATGAAGGGTATAGATAGGGTGAACGGTGGGAAGCTTTTTCCCAGGTCAGAGGTGACGATCACGAGGGGTCACAGGCTCAAGGTGAGAGGGGCGAGGTATAACTCAGATATCAGAGGGACATTTTTTACACAGAGAGTGGTGGGGGCCTGGAATGCGCTGTCAAGTAGGGTGGTGGAGGCAGACACGCTGGCATCGTTTAAGACTTACCTGGATAGTCACATGAGCAGCCTGGGAATGGAGGGATACAAACGAATGGTCTAGTTGGACCAAGGAGCGGCACAGGCTTGGAGTGCCGAAGGGCCTGTTTCCTGTGCTGTACTGTTCTTTGTGTAATCACCACTTTGATCCATTAGCTGGCCTTCCCTTGCCCACCGGATCTCAATCAGCTTGGCGATGCCAATGTTGAAATGTCTGAGCTTCTGGGTAATGCTGTTTCAGTCTGTCACTGCTGGGGCTGTCCATGAGGATCCTGACGTTCCAGGTCCGGAGTGGAAGACGACTGTGCGCAAGTGTTTTTAACGTGGAGTGGCTGTTGCACACCAGTTACCACACAGGCCTGACAGAGCAAGGCCTTGGTCCAGTACCAAAAGGGTCCAATCTGAGGATTCCTCCGTATACACAGGATCTGCTCGGATGAGGAGGATCGGAACAGATACCTCCACACGCTGAAAGATGCCCTCACAAGAACAGGATATGGCGCTCGACTCATCGATCAACAGTTCCGACGCGCCACAGCGAAAAACCGCACTGACCTCCTCAGAAGACAAACACGGGACACGGTGGACAGAGTACCCTTCGTCATCCAGTACTTCCCCGGAGTGGAGAAGCTACGGCATCTCCTCCGGAGCCTTCAACGTGTCATTGATGAAGACGAACATCTCGCCAAGGCCATCCCCACACCCCCACTTCTTGCCTTCAAACAACCACGCAACCTCAAACAGACCATTGTCCGTAGCAAACTACCCAGCCTTCAGGAGAACAGTGACCACGACACCACACAACCCTGCCACAGCAACCTCTGCAAGACATGCCGGATCATTGACACAGATGCCATCATCTCACGTGAGAACACCATCTACCAGGTACATGGTACCTCCTCTTGCAACTCGGCCAACGTTGTCTACCTGATATGCTGCAGGAAAGGATGTCCCGAGGCATGGTACATTGGGGAAACCATGCAGACGCTACGACAACGGATGAATGAACACCGCTCGACAATCATCAGGCAAGACTGTTCTCTTCCTGTGGGGGAGCACTTCAGTGGTCACGGGCATTCAGCCTCTGATCTTCGGGTAAGCGTTCTCCAAGGCAGCCTTCACGACACACAACAGCGTAGAGTCGCTGAGCAGAAACTGATAGCCAAGTTCCGCACACACGAGGACGGCCTAAACCGGGATCTTGGGTTTATGATACACTATCAGTAACCCCCACAGCTTGCCTCCTGGACTTGCAGAATCTCACTGGCTGTCCTGTCTGGAGACAACACACATCTCTTTAACCTGTGCTTAATGCTCCCTCCACTCACATTTGTCTGTACCTTTAAGACCTGGTTGGCTGTAGAGATTCGCATTCTAATCAGTATTCTGTAACTTGATTTTGTGTCTCTGTATGCCCTGTTTGAGAGCAGATATCCACTCCATCTGACGAAGGAGCAGCGCTCCGAAAGCTAATGGCATTTGCTACCAAATAAACCTGTTGGACTTTAACCTGGTGTTGTTAAAACTCTTACTGTGTTTACCCCAGTCCAATGCCAGCATCTCCACATAATGGATAATAATTAGCCAGAACACCAGCGAGATGTCCCTTCCCCATCTTCAAAAGGTGCCATAGTGTATTTTACAGCCACATAAATTGGCAGATGTTTAACATCTCAGCTGAAAGACGGCACAGTGGTTAGCACTGCTGCCTCACAGTGCCAGGGTTCAATTCCAGCCTCGGGTGACTGTATCTGAGGAGTTTGCACATTCTCCCTGTGTCTGCGTGAATTTCCTCTGGATACTTCGGTTTCCTCCCACACTCCAAAGATGTGCTGGTTAGGTTGGTTGGCCATGCTAAATTGCCCCTTAGGGTCAGGGGGAATAGCAAGTAAGTATGTGGGGTTATGTAGATAGGGCCTGGATGGGATACTTGTTGGCGCAGACTCGATGGACTGAATGGCCTCTTTCTGCACTATAGGGATTCTATGATTCTATTTCCCTATTTCTGATGTTAGACTAACTGGTCTGTAACTCCTTGTTATGGGGATAAGATGGAGGGGATCTGGACAGGATGCTCTTATGGAGACTCAATGCAAACTCAATGGGCTGAATGGCCTTCTTCTGCACTGTAGGAGCTCTATGGTTCTGTTTCTATTTGGCTAACTTTGTGTCAGATTATTACAATTCCAAGGAGGATCTTGCAGAGGTACAAGGGATTTCTGGGACAAGCCCATGCTGGTCTGGTTGTTTTTCTCAAGGAGCTGGTAACACTGGCACAGTGAGTTGACAGGAGCTGCTCACCTGCATAAATGATCTGTTGAAGTCGGAGAGGCCGTTTCTCCCAGTTAGATAACTGTTCCGTTTTATCCAGTGGTTTTCCCAACACACACTGCACAAGAAGACTGAGCCCCTTTTCCCGCCGTCTGTTCCCCGAGTTTGCATCATCCTCTCTTGACTCCAGCACATCCACCCCTCTTCTTTTGTCTTGTCTTCGAACTGACAGTCTCTGCAGCTGAACACAGAATTCATACATTTCAATCATTCAAAAACCACAGATGGTCTCAGCACAAGCTGTCTGTTCAGGTCCTACTGGATACAGGCTCCTGGCATTTACTCACTAATTCAGCATCAAATGACAATCTCACTCAGAGATTGAGCAAAAGCACCCGACCTGGGAAAGGCAGAAAGCTTGAGGCTGTTCCTCTTATTCTTCCTTTTCCTATTATTCTGCTTCTTTCCATGCTGCGATTGTTTCCTTTGACAGGAAGAATATCAACTTTACAGAATCACAGAATGATTACAGCACTGAAGGCCATTCAGCCCATCAAATCTGCTCTTTGAATGAGCAATGTGTCATTCCCCTGCCTTCTCCCCAAATCTCTGCACATTCTTCCTTTTACATAATTATATAATTTCCCCTCCAATGCCTCAAATGAACCTGCCTCCAGCACAATCTTGGGCATTGCATTTAGGATCTTAAACTCTCGCTGTGAGAAAAGGTTTCTCCTGATGCCTCCATTGCTTCTTTTATCAATTACCTGAAATCTACACCCTCTAGTTCTTGAGCCATTCGCATTTCTCCCTGTTGGCTCTGTCCAGACCTCTCATGATTTTGAATGCCTCCATCAAATCTCCTCCCCAAGGAAAACAGCCCCAACTTCTCCAATCTTTCCATGTAACTGTTTTTATTTAAGATTAAGAGGCTGTTAAGAGGCAAGAGATATCCACTCCATCTGACGAAGGGGCAGCGCTCCGAAAGCTTATGGCATTTGCTACCAAATAAACCTGTTGGACTTTAACCTGGTGTTGTGAGACTTCTTAGAGGCATGTTAGACATGGAGTAAATAAGGAGAGACTGTTTCCAGTGGCAGAAAGGTTAATAACAAGAGAACACAAATGTAAGTTGATTGGCAAAAGAACCAGAAGATGACAAAATAAAACATATTTTACACACCAAGGTCTCATGATCTGGAATGCACTGGCTGAAAAGAAGAAGATTCAATAATAACATTCAAAAAATGATTGGAATAGTACTTGAACGGAAAAGAAGAAAATATTGGGCCTTGGGAACACAATTGGCCAGCTCTACCAAAGGGCCAGCACAGACACAAAGGCTGAGTGTATCACTATAATTTGATCAAATTAAAGAGCTTGTATTTCTAGAGCCCTTTCACTCTCTCAGGAGGACACAAAGTGCCTCACAGCCAATGAAGTATCTTTGACGTGTAGTTTCTGTTGTAATGCAGTAAATATGACAAACCAGTTTGTGTATTGTAAAATCATAAGAACATAAGTAGTAGGAGCAGGAGTAGGCCATCTAGTCCCTCGAGCCTGCCCCGCCATTCAATAAGATCATGGCTGATCTGATAGTGGTTTAGTTCCACTTACCCGCCCATAACTCTTAATTCCCTTATTGATCAGAAATCTATCTACCTGTGACTTAAACATATTTAACGAGATAACCTCCACTGCTTCAATGGGCAGAGAATTCCAGAGATTCACTACCCTCTGAGAGAAGAAGTTCCTCCTCAACTCTGTTCCAAACTGACTCCCCCTTATTTTGAGGCTGTGTCCTCTAGTTCTTGTTTCCTTTCTAAGTGGAAAGAATCTCTCTGCCTCTACCCTGTCTAGCCCCTTCATTATCTTATATGCCTCTATAAGATCTCAGCCTTCTAAACTCCAACGAGTACAGGCTCAATCTACTCAATCTCTCCTCATAAGCTAACCCCCTCATCTCCGGTATCAACCTGGTGAACAAAGAACAAAGAACAATACAGCACAGGAACAGGCCCTTCGGCCCTCCAAGCCCGCGCCGCTCCCCGGTCCAGGATTGAATCCTGAATCCAGGATCCCCGCCCAATTTTCCAGCCTATCTACATACCAATATCCTATCCACCGAGCTGTCCCTCACAGCTACGATGCTTTGTTCATTACAACCTATTAACTCACCCCCACCCCCCCATTCCAGACCATGTGATCCCCAGGGAGAGGCGAAAACCCAGAGTGAAAAACCCCAGGGCCAATATGGGGAAAAAAAAAAATCTGGGAAATTCCTCTCCGACCCCCTGAGGCGATCGAAACGAGTCCAGGAGATCACAATGGCCCTGATCGGAAAATGCTTCCCAACCCTAGTCATTTCCACAATGAACCTTCTCTGTACTCCCTCCTTCCGCAAATAAGGGGACCAAAATTGCACACAGTACTCTAGTTGCGGCCTCACCAGTACCTTGTACAATTGCAGCAAGACCTCCCTGCTTTTATACTCCATCCCCTTCGCGATAAAGGCCAACATTCCATTTGCCTTCTTGATCACCTGCTGCACCTGCAAACTGAGCTTTTGCGATTCATGCACAAGGACCCCCAGGTCCCTCTGCACAGTAGCATGCTGTAATTTTTCACCATTTAAATAATAGTCCATTTTACTATTATTTCTTCCAAAGTGGATAACCTCACACTTGTCAACGTTATACTCCATCTGCCAGATCCTCGCCCACTCACTTAGCCTATGCAAATCTCTCTGCAGACTTTCCGCATCCTCCACGCAACTCGCTTTCCCACTCATCTTTGGGTCATCCGTAAACTTTGTTACCCTACACTCGGTCCCCTCCTCCAGATCGTCTATGTATATGGCAAACAGTTGAGGCCCCAGCCGATCCCTGCGGCACGCCACTAGTCACCAACTGCCAACTAGAAAAACACCCATTTATTCCAACTCTCTGCTTCCTGTTAGATATGATGATACTACCATTGACACCGCAAACTGCCGGCTCCAAGTGGAAAGGATCTCAAAGAAGATCGCGCATATCGACACAGACATCAAGTCTCTACAAAGATGCAAGAAAGCAGACAACATACCGAATGTCTTTATATGCCCTGTTTGTGAACAGAATTCCCACTCACCTGAGGGCTTAAGGCTCCGAAAGCTTGTGGCTTTTGCGACCAAATAAACCTGTTGGACTTTAACCTAGTGTTGTTAAACTTCTTATCCTGTTAGATAGCCAATCCTCAATCCACGCTAACACTTTACCCCCAACAAGAGAAGGTGTTACAGGCTAATAGGCTGGAGGAAGTAGATGTTTGGAGGGAGGATGTACTAGCAGTTTTGAATAAACTGAAAGTTGATAAGTCCCCTGGGCCTGATGAAATATATCCGAGGATTCTTTGGGAGGCAAAGGATGAGATTGCAGAGCCTTTGGCTTTGATCTTTGGGTCCTCACTGTCCACGGGGATGGTGCCAGAGGACTGGCGAATGTTGTTCCTCTGTTTAAGAAAGGGAATAGAAATGACCCTGGTAATTATAGGCCGGTTGGTCTTACTTCGGTGGTTGGTAAGTTGATGGAAAAGGTCCTTAGGGAGGGATTTACGACCATTTAGAAAGATGCGGATTAATCCGGGATAGTCAGCACGGATTCGTGAAGGGCAAGTCGTGCCTCACAAATTTGATAGTTACCTCCTCAAAAAATTCTAAGTGTGTTGATGAAGGTAGGGCAGTTGGTGTCATATACATGGATTTTAGTAAGGCGTTTGATAAGGTCCCCCATGGTCGGCTTATGATGAAAGTAAGGAGGTGTGGGATGGAGGGAAAGTTGGCCGATTGGATAGGTAACTGGCTATCTGATCGAAGACAGAGAGTGGTGGTGGATGGAAAATTTTCGGATTGGAGGCAGGTTGCTAGCAGAGTGCCGCAGGGATCAGTGCTTGGTCCTCTGCTATTTATGATTTTTATTAATGACTTAGAGGAGGGGGCTGAAGGGTGGATCAGTAAATTTGCTGATGACACCAAGATTGGTGGAGTAGTGGATGAGGTGGAGGGCTGTTGTAGACTGCAAAGAGACATAGATAGGATGCAAAGCTGGGCTGAAAAATGGCACATGGAGTTTAACCCTGATAAATGTGAGATGATTCATTTTGGTAAGACAAATTTAAATGTGGATTACAGGGTCAAAGGTAGGGTTCTGAAGACTGTGGAGGAACAGAGAGATCTTGGGGTCTATAACCACAGATCTCTTAAGGTTGCCACTCAAGTGGATAGAGCTGTGAAGAAGGCCTATAGTGTGTTAGCTTTTATTAACAGGGGGTTTGAGTTTAAGAGCCGTGGGGTTATGCTGCAACTGTACAGGACCTTGGTGAGACCACATTTGGAATATTGTGTGCAGTTCTGGTCACCTCACTATAAGAAGGATGTGGAAGCACTGGAAAGAGTGCAAAGGAGATTTACCAGGATGCTGCCTGGTTTGGAGGGTAGGTCTTATGAGGAAAGGTTGAGGCTGTTCTCTCTGGAGCGGAGGAGGTTGAGGGGAGACTTAATAGAGATTTATAAAATGATGAAGGGGATAGATAGAGTGAATGTTCAAAGACTATTTCCTCGGGTGGATGGAGCTATTACAAGGGGGCATAACTATAGGGTTCATGGTGGGAGATATAGGAAAGATGTCCGAGATAGGTTGTTTACTCAGAGAGTGGTTGGGGTGTGGAATGGACTGCCTGCAGTGATAGTGGAGTCAGACACTTTAGGAACATTTAAGCGGTTATTGGATAGGCACATGGAGCACACCAGGATAATAGGGAGTGGGATAGCTTGATCTTGGTTTCAGATAAAGCTCGGCACAACATCGTGGGCGGAAGGGCCTGTTCTATGCTGTACTGTTCTATGTTCAATGTTCTATCTCAGTATACCTTAATCTTCTGCAGCAACCTTTTGTGAGGCACCTAATCGAACGCCTTCTGGAAATCCAAAAACACCACATCCATCGGTTCCCCTCTGTCAACTGCACTCGTTACATCTTCATAAAAATCCAGTAAATTTGTCAAACACGACTTTCCCTTCATGAATCCATGCTGTGTCTGCTTGATCGAACCATTTTTTTCCAGGTGTCCTGCTATTTCTTCTTTAATGATGGATTCCAGCAATTTCCCAACTGCCAAAATCGCAAATTCCCAAAATCACAAGCAGAAATGCAATAATGATCAGATAGCGCACGGTAGCACAGTGGTTAGCACTGCTGCTTCACAGCTCCAGGGACCTCGGTTCGATTCCCGGCTTGGGTCACTGTCTGTGTGGAGTTTGCACATTCTCCTCGTGTCTGCATGGGTTTCCTCCGGTTTCCTCCCACAGTCCAAAAGATGTGCGGGTTAGGTTGATTGGCCATGCTAAAATTGCCCCTTAGTGTCCTGAGGTGCGTAGGTTAGAGGGATTAGCGGGTAAAATATGTAGGGATATGGGAGTAGGGCCTGGGTGGGATTGTGGTCGGTGCCGACTCGATGGGCCAAATGGCCTCTTTCTGCACTGTAGGGTTTCTATGATTTCTATGAGCTTGTTCTCATGCTGACGGTTGAGGAATAAATACTTTAGAAGATATTGAGACGAATTCACCACAATTGTTACAATTATGAAATGTCTTATGTTCTAGGACTATCTTTTAGATTAGAAATATGAGTATTACGAGTGTGGTGATCAGAACTGCAAACAGTACTCCAGCTGTGGTCTAAGCAGTGTTTTGTACAGCTTCATCATAACCTCCCTGCCCTTATATTCAATGTCTCGGTTAATGTGGCAAATTTGGTGTCTGCCTGACTGTAAACCTGGGTGATTTAATTGTTACAGATCAAAGACACCGATTGGTTTGTTGAGAGAGAGGTTGGAGACAGTGCCCACAGGTATTGGTTATACCATGAATAGACCTCAAGTCTCCAAAGATATAAAAAGATGTTAGAGCCATGAAGTTGTAAAAAATGGTGCTGTAAACTACATAAGTAGTTTAACAACACCGGGCTTGGGGCTCCGAAAGCTTGTGTGGCTTTTGCTACCAAATAAACTTGTTGTACTTTAACCTGGTGTTGTTAAACTTCTTATTGTGTTTACCCCAGTCCAACGCCGGCATATCCACATCATGGCTGTAAACTATCCCAGTTTTTAATTTCTTTTCTTTCCCCCTTCAGCTTGGCCTGGATAGAGTGGACATGGAGAGGATGTTTCCACTCGTAGGAAAAACTAGAACCAGAGGGCACAACCTCAGGCTAAAGAGACATGAAGAGGAATTTCTTCAGCCAGAGAGTGGTGAATCTGTGGAACTCTTTGCCGCAGAAGGCTGTGGAGGCCAGGTCATTGAGTGTCTTTAACACAGAGATAGATAGGTTCTTGATTGATAAGGGGATCAGTAATTATGGGGAAAAGGCAGGAGAATGGGAATGAGAAAAATATCAGCCATGATTGAATGGCGGAGCAAATTTGATGGGCGTAGTGGCCTAATTCTGCTCCTGTGTCTTATGGCTTGTAGATGAGGGTAATGACGCCTTTTCCTCATGGACTCTGACATTCTGCCATCCAGAAGCATACTCTCATTCACTTCCAGCAGGTCTGGGCCCATCCAGTCCCACAACTGAGTACAACTCAGCTGGTAAGCAGTCACTTCCGGGAGTTTTACTCATCACAAAAGGATTCGAGGGCCTTAGTCCCTTCTTACCTGATTCTTAGCTCATCTAGTGTTCGGGGATTGCCCAGACTCTCCCACTTGCTATCATCTAAGATCTACGTGATAGAGGAAAGGACAGGAAGCCATGCTGTCGGTGGGCCTCAGCTGATATAGTCCGGCATCAAATTCTAACAGGACTAGGCAGGGTAGATGTAGGGTGGATGTTTCCGATGGTGGGGGAGTCCAGAACCAGGGGTCACAGTCTGAGGATTCAGGGTAGACTATTTAGGACGGAGGTGAGGAGACATTTCTTCACCCAGAGAGTGATGAGCCTGTGGAATTCATTACCATAGGAAGTAGTTGATGCCAAAACATTGAACGTATTCAAGAGGCAGCTGGATATAGCACTTGGGGCGAATGGGATCAAAGGTTATGGGGAAAAAGCAGGATTAGGTTATTGAGTTGGATGATCAGCCATGATCGTAATGATCAGGGGCGGCACGGTAGCACAGTGGTTAGCACTGCTGCTTCACAGCTCCAGGGACCTGGGTTCGATTCCCGGCTTGAGTCACTGTGTGGAGTTTGCACATTCTCCTTGTGTCTGCGTGGGTTTCCTCCGGGTGCTCCGGTTTCCTCCCACAATCCAAAGATGTGCGGGTTAGGTTCATTGGCTATGTTAAAAAAAAATTGCCCCTTAGTATCCTGAGATACGTAGATTACAGGGATTAGCAGGTAAATATGGAGGGATATGGGGGTAGGGCCTGGGTGGGATTGTGGTCAGTGTAGACTCGATGGGCCAAATGGCCTCTTTCTGCACTGTAGGGTTTCTATGATTTCTATGAATGGTGGAGCAGGGTCGAAGGGCCAAATGGCCTCCTCCTGCTCTTCATCTTCTATGTTCCTATAAAAGGAGTTGCTGACCCTCAGAATGTCAGACTGTGATGACTTTACCAAGCCATCTTCTTCCTTTGGGCTACTGATCACAGACTTCTCTCTGTGCACCATTTGGAAGGCAAAACGTGAACACATATCATCCTGTTCCACAGAGCGGACTCTGGACCGGAAGATGATCTTGGAGGTCTTGGAGGTAAAGAGCGAGGCTAGCTGGCTTTACACCTCTTGGAGATCCTCCTTGACATTGACCCCCATCACATGCAGCTGCAGCAGATTCTGCATGGCTTCTGGAGTTGGGACATTTCCTTCTGTTCCTTTCTCGCCTTCTGAGCACCTTTGAGAATGAAAAACCTCGCAATGTTCTCCTTGATTGCTTTTCCACCAGAGTGACTGGAACTAAAGATGTGCAGGTTGAGTGGATTGGCCATGTTAAATTGTCCTTTAGTGACCCAAGATGTGTAGGTTAGGAGGATTAGCAGGGTAAATATGTGGGGTTATGGGGATCGGGCCTGGGTAAGATGCTTTCTTGGAGAGTCGGTGCAGACTCGATGGGCCAAAAGGCTGCACTGTCAGGATTCTCACATTGTCTGACTCAGTTCTCCAAACTTTGTAATCCTTTTTGAGATCTTCAATGTTTTCTGGGTTCACAGTTTCACGTTCAGCTTCCACATCCCCTGGCAACCTTCTGGTGTTCTTGTAAGTAACAGTCAGCCAGTAGGGGTAGGAGGCAGTTATCAGAGAACACTGGCTTGACAGCGGTGGATCTGACCATGAATGCTCAGGGCACAAGCAAGAAGTCTGTCCTAGAATGGATGGACCTGTCTGGCCATGACCAGCTGTATCTATGCTATGCTCTGTCTGCAGGATTGCTGAAGACATGGTGCAGCTGGACATCTTGTTTCCACCAGGAATCTGGAGCGAACGTCCAGTCTGCTGAGTTATCCAGCAGCATCATTGATGCAGTTGAAGTCACCACTGAGAATGACCAGCAGCAGTGGGAGCTGCTCAGGGAGAGCCAGCCACTCACTGTTTTGAGCTGGGGAATACATGTTCATTAACCAGAGCACAACATTCTTTTACAATATGTCTGCTATGAGGAGGTCACCACTCACACCTCGTTAACTCTGGAGATAGTGAAATTGCCCCCCTCCCGCCACAGAACACAAGGCCGGAGGAGTGAGAATCATTTACTCTTGACCAGATCCAAGACTCATGGTACCACCGTTGCTGATAGCCATTTTTAAAGTTTATTATTTATTTATTGAATCATACAGCACAGAACCAGGCCCTTCGGCCCACCATGTCTATGCCGATCATCAGATACCAATCTATACTAATCCCATTTACGAGCACTTGGACCATAAACTACAATGCCTTGGTGGTTTAAGTGCTTGTCCAGATGCTTCTTAAATGTTGTGAGTGTAACTGCCTCCACCACCCTCTCAGATAGCACGATCCATATTACCACCCTCTGGGTGAAAAAAACTTTCCTCAGTTCCCCTCTAAACCACTTACTTCTCACCTTGAACCTATGCCCTCTGGTCTAAGACACCTCTGCCGTTAGGAAAAGATTCTTCCGATCTAGCCTGTCTATGCCTCTTATAATTTTGAAACATAGAAAATAGGTGCAGGAGTAGGCCATTCGGCCCTTCGAGCCTGCACCACCATTCAATATCATCATGGCTGACCATGCACTTTCAGTATCCCACTCTCGCTTTCTCTCCATACCCCTTGATCCCTTTAACCACAAGGGCCACGTCCAGCTCCCTCTTGAACATATTTAACGAACTGGTCCCAACTGCTTTCTGTGGTAGAGAATCCCACAGGTTCACAATTCTCTGAGTGAAGAAGTTCTTCCTCATCTCAGTTCTAAATGGCTTACCCGTTATTCTTAGTCTGTGACCCCTAGTTCTGGACTTCCCCAACATCGAAACATTCTTCCCGCATCTAGCCTGTCCAGTTCCATCAGGATTTTATATATTTTTATGAATACCTCTATCAGATCCCTCTCAGCCTCCTCTGCTCCAGGGAAAACCACCCCAGACTATCCAGTTTCTCCTCATCGCTGAAACGTTCCATCCCAGGTAACATCCTGGTGAATCTCCTCTGCACCCTCTCACATCCTTCCAATAGTGTGGTGACCAGAACTGCACACAATACTCCATCTGTGGTCTAACCAATCTTTTATAAAGTTGTACCAAGACCTCCTTGTTCCTATATTCTATGCCCCGGCTCATGAAGGCAAGCATTCCGTACACCTTCTTCACCGCCATATCTGCCTGTGCTGCCACCTTCAGGGATCTACGGACTTGTACACAAAGATTCCTTTATTCCTCAATACTCTCTAGGGACCTACAATTCATGGTGTATATCCTACCATTATTAGACCTCCCAAAATGCATCATCTCACACTTATCAGGATGAAATTCCATCTGCCATTGCTCTGCCCAATTTATCAGCTGATCAATGTCAGTCTGTCGCCTCAGATTATCCTCCTCACTATCAACAACACCACTAATTCCCGTGGCACCTGCAAACTCACTAATTATACCTTCTACTTTCACATCCATGTCATTAATATATATAAAAACAGCAAAGGTCCCAGCGCCGACCCCTGTGATACACCGCTTGTCACAGGTTTCCAATCACAAAAGCAACTCTCTACCATCACCCTTTGCCTCCTATTAACAAGCCAATTTGCCAACTTGCTTTGGATCCTATGGGCTCTAACTTTTTGGACAGCCTTCCATGTGGGACTTTGTCAAAAGCCTTACTGAAGTCCATGTAAACCACATCAACTGTGCTAACCTCATCAATATATTTAGTTACATTTTCAAAAAAATTATTAAATTAGTCAGACAGGATCTCCCACCAACAACTCCATACTGACTATCCCTGATCAATCTCTGCCTTTTCAGCTTTGATTAATCCTGTCCCTCAGAATTCTTTCCAATTATTTCCCTACCACTGATGTTAGACTAACTGGCCTGTAATTACCTGGCTTATCCCTGCTGCCTTTTATGAATAAAAGCACCACATTGGCTATCCTCCAATCATCTGGCACTTCATCCCTGACCAGCGAAGATTTAAATATCTTAGTTAGGGCCCCTGCAATCTCTACCCTGCCTCCCATAGCAGTCTGGGATACATCTCATCAGGCCCTGGGGATTTATACACCTTTATGTCTGCTAAGACATCTAATACCTCCTCTTTATTAATCTTAATGTGGTCCAGAACTTCACCTTCCCAACTGAAATCTCCAGCTACAATGTCTTTCTCCTCAGTGCATACAGATGCAAAATATTCATCTAAGACCTCGCCCACATCCTTTGGTTCCACGCACAGATTGTCCCTTTGCTTTGTAATGGGTTCCACTCTTTCTCTGGTCATCCTCTTGCTATATTTCAGGAAAATTACAATCACCAGGGATTGGTACTGGAATGACTCCATGGAGGTGAAAGTCCTGTCACCAAGTTATTTTATTTACACCATACATTTATACACAGCCAGCTCTCCAGTTGCTCCCTGCTGAATGCAGGCTCGGAGTCTGACACATCTGCTTTAAATAGGGAGCATGAGGCTCCCTGATTTAACCATCAATTAGGACTCATCAGGTAGCTTTTTCGGCACCAATCAAGTAAACGAACTCAAATTAACTTAGGGACAAAGTAAAAGGGGCGGCTCCCCAAAAGGAAGGGGGGAACAGCCCGAACCAAAATCAAAGTCGAAAGGAAACTTAAAACGTCAAACCAAAAGGTGATTATCGGGGTCGATAATACACCCCAGCCCCTGCGGCGCCCAGCGGTCGCGGAAGGAGTCAACCGCACCCGTGGACACCGCATGCTCCCTCTCCAGAGACACCTGGCCGCGAATGTAGCTGCGGTAGAGGGGCAGACAGTCGGGATGGACGGCCCCGTCGATGACCCGCTGCCTGGACCTATTGATGGCGCGTCTCGCCAGGCCCAGGATCAGGTTCACGAGGAGGTCGGCATCCCGACCCGCCCCTCTCCGCACCAGGTGCCCGTAGATCAGGAGCGTGGGACTGAACTGCAAACAAAACATCAATAAGAGGTGTTTGAGGAAACCAAAAAGGGTGTGCAGCCTAAAACACAGAACGTAGACATGGTCCACGGACTCCACTAGGCCACAGAAAGGGCAGTCTTGGGAGCCCGTGTACCGGAAAAACCTACGGTTGCACGGCACTGCTGCGTGCAGCACCCTCCACCCCAGGTCCCCGAGATAATTGGGGGAGATCCCTCCGTAGAGGGACCTCCACTGGGGACCTCCGCCGCCCGACGGCAACAAGGCCCGCCAAGGTGTATCCGGGCGACGGGCGAGGACGCGGTAGTGAAAGGTGTGCAGCAGCAGCCCGTACAGGAAACGCCTCCGCGCGGTGGAAAAGGGCACGGAGGGCATTTCCGCGAGGCGGCACACGCAGTGGGGCACCTGACCTTGGCGGGGGGGGGGGGTCTAGGCTTTGGGCCAATGTGGAATTCCGTCCGAGCAGGGAAACGCTTGGGCGGGATCCCACCGCACGCCTGCGCCGCCTCCAGACCACGTGCGCACTTGGGGCCGAGCACGACCGTCCTAAGGTCTCGGATCGCTTTGGCCACGTGCCAGACGGCCACCCCCGCGCGCTCAGCCAGCACGTGGGGGCTCATCCAGCCCGCTCCTCCGCCATCCAGCACGTCCCCGATCCTGGTCACCCCGGTGTCCACGGCCCTCCTCTCCGCCAGCCACCTGAAGTCGTAAGGCTGAAGGTGCGGATTCCTGAGCAGCGGCTCTCGCACGAGAGCCGCTACTCCTGACGGGGGAGAGCTGCGTCGCGAGGCGACCGCGTTCCAGACTGTGAGGAGGTCCTGGTAAAAGACGGGCAACTCCCGCAGGGAGGTCGGAAAACGCCCCAGGTTGATGTGCAGGAGCTGCACGTCGTAATTGAGGCCGTGCAACTGGCGGAAAAAATACGTCGCCATCGCACGCCATCGTGGAGGAGGTTCGACGTAAAGGTATCGCTGCAGGGTCTGGAGGCGGAAGGTCGCTACCTGCGTGCGGAGGCACACCAGACCTTGTCCGCCCTCCTCAATCGGGAGATGCAGCACCTTGGCAGCGACCCAGTGCAGTCGGTTGTCCCAGAAAAACCGCACGAGGGCTTTCTGCATATCGGTGACAAAGCCAGGGGGAGGGGTCAAAGTGACCAGCCGGTACCACAGCATGGAGGCGACCAGCTGCTTTATGACGAGAACTCGCACTGACGAGAACGAGGACAGCACTCGGAGCAGTCCTGCCCAGCGACCCAGACGGGCGGAGACTTTGGCCTCCAACTCCCGCCAGTTCGCCGGCCAGGATTCCTCGGCTGGGCAGAGATGGTCCCCCAGGTAGAGGAGGTTGGTCCTGCTCCAGGTGAAAGGCCTGAGCTCCTCCGGAAGGGGGTTCGTCTCCCACGGACCGACCAGGAGTCCGGAGCACTTGGCCCAGTTGATCCTGGCGGAGGACGCGGCGGAGTACACCGCCTGGCATTCTCGCATCCTCCGCAGGTCAGCCGGGTCCGTGAACATGAGGAGCACGTCGTCGGCGTAAGCAGACAGGACCACCCCTACGTCCGGTCCGCGCAGGGCCAAACCTGACAACCTCCTCCGCAAGAGGCGCAGGAATGGCTCCACGCACACGGAATAAAGTTGGCCGGACAAGGGGCAGCCCTGCCGTACTCCTCTCCCAAAGCGAAGGGGCGCCGTCAGGGACCCGTTAACCTTAATCAGACACTCTGCGGCAGAGTAGAGTAATCGGATCCGGGCGACGAACTGCGTCCCGAACCCGAATGCCCGCAGAGTCCCGAGCAAATACTCGTGCTCCACCCTGTCGAACGCCTTCTCCTGATCTAAAGACAAGAAGGCGCTCGACAGACCAGCCCTCTGGGAATGGTGGATCAGGTCCCGGACCAGATGGAGGTTATCGTGGATCGATCGGCCCGGGACCGTGTAGGACTGGTCAGGGTGGATCATGTGGTCCAGCACGGACTCAAGGCGTGAAGCCAATGCCCTGGCAAAGATTTTATAATCCGTGCTGAGGAGGGAGACCGGGCGCCAGTTTTTAAGGCACTGGAGATCCCCCTTCTTTGGCAGCAGGGCAATGACAGCCCTGCGCCACGAAAGGGGCATCTCCCCGGTGGCGTTGCTCTCCTCCAGGACCCCCGCGTAGTCGTCCCCCAGGACGTCCCAGAACGCCCTGAAGAACTCTACCGTCAGCCCGTCCAGCCCCGGGGCCTTGCCCCGACCGAGGCCATTGAGGGCGCCGGTCAGCTCGGCCACGGCGATGGGGGCCTCGAGCCTGCCGACGCCCTCCGGGCTGACTTGCGGAAGGTCCTCCCACAGAAGTCTGCAGGCATCCTCGCTGGACGGATCCGGAGAGAAGAGCGAGGTGTAATACTCCCGGGCAATGGCCCGGATGCCCTCCGGATCCGAGACAGGGGAACCGTCGTCGGCCAGCAGCGTAAGGAGCTGCTGACGGTTAGCCCGCCCTTTTTCCAGCGAGTAGAAGAAGGGGGAGCCGCAGTCCAGGTTCACCCGGAACTGGAGCCGCGACCTCACGTACGCGCCGCGGGACCCGACCAGTTGCAGGTCCCGCAGCGCGCCCTTCTTCTCCCTGTACTCTAGCCGCAGGGCCGGGTCCACGTCGGGCTGACTGAGACGTGCCTCCAGGTCAAAAAGCTCCTTCTCCAACTCCTCGAGCCTGGATTTCCGCCTCCTCGTCGACCCCCTCGCGTACTCCTGACAGAAGGTCCGGACGTGAGTCTTGCCCACGTCCCACCATAGCCTCAAGGAGGGGAAGCCTCCCCGCTTCCTTCTCCAGCCGGCCCAGAATCGACGGAACGAGTCCAGGAAGCGCTCGTCCTCCAGCAGCGTGTTGTTGAAGTGCCAGTACGTGGACCCCCCCCGGACGCGAGACGGAGCAAACTCCGCCCACACCAGGTGGTGGTCCGTGCACGGCACCTGCCGTATGGAGGCCGACGGCACGCCGGACACGTGCGCCCTCGAAATGTAAAGGCGGTCGATTCTGGACGCTCCGCCTCCAGGCCTCACGAAACTGAAAGCTCTGGAGCCAGGATGGAGATGTCTCCAGGCGTCCACCAAGTCACGGGTCTCGAGCAGGTCCCGCAACTTCATCATCGCCGGGGTGCGCTGCCAGAAGCTGGCACGGTCCCGTGCCTCGAGGGTGCAGTTGAAATCCCCCCCGAGGATGATGCATTCGCCCCCAGCGATGGTGTCGAGGTGAGCGGACACTTTCTCGTAGAAAGTCGTTTGCTGCGGTCCGGCGCCCGGGGCGTAGACGTTCAGCAAGTGAATGACCACGCCCCCCACACGGACCGTCAAGTGCAGCAACCGGCCTGGCACCGGCTCCTTGACCCCCAAGATCTCCGGCTGAAAATTCAGGGCCAACAAGATAGCCACCCCGCTAGAAGCGAGAGTGAGGTGGCTCATGTAGACCCCCCCCTCGCCACTCCAGGAGCCATCGGGCTTCGTCTCCCGGAATGGTACGGGTTTCTTGCAGGAAGCACACCGCATACTTCCCGTCGCGGAGGACCGAGAAGTTCTGGAACCTGCGGAGTGGCTCGCTGCTGCCATTGACGTTGAGGCTGGCTATAATTACCTTCATGTCAGTAGCATTGTGCCACCGTCACCACTTATCTAAGTGCGTGGGGGAGCGCTGGCGCAAGACGCGCCAGTCCGCTCCCCCTCGAGCCCGTCGAGGAACTCCCGTACCCGACGCCGCTCTCTTTCAGTCAGGTCCGACGCGGCCTGGGAGCAGGCCCGCGTGGACCGGACGAGCAGCGCCAGGTCCGACCAACGGTCGAGGGCTAGTCGGACGCTGTCAGGGCGACCAGAATGGTCCTCGATGAAAGCCCTGAGTTCCCCAAAGGGGATGAGGGGCGACTCGGTGTGGGGCACGAGGGAGTCCCCCGCCTCGCTACAGGTGGACCCTGAAACGATCCCCGTGCCCACCACCGAGCAGCTTACCTCCTCGGGGCCATCGCCCTTCGACTCCGAGTCCCCCACCGCAGGGCGTGCGGCGGGCGGCACGGAGCCGCCGACTAGTCCTGACTCCCCCCCGATCCCACCCCCAGGATCGGCGGAGGAGGGGTTCCCCTCGGGCTCTCGACCCTGCGTTTGTGGGTCCGTGGGCGGCGGCGGCTCCATCCCCCCCCCTGCCCCGAACGCCTGGACACCCCCCAAGCCCGGAGAACCCTCTGGATTCACGTTGGGGGTGCCCAGCATCGAAGGTTGGGACAGAGAGGGAGAGATAAATTCCTCGCCACCGCCACCCAGGGACCCGAAAATTGGGGTGCTGCTCCAGTCCCCCGGCAAGCTGTAAAAGAATGACGGGTCGAATTCAACCGGGCTGAACGGAGCCGCGAAGGCCCCGCCCACACCCGGCCTTGGGGAGACCCGTCCGGGGGACTGCAACAGCACGTGTTTCGTTTTAAGTTTTTTCTTGCCCCCGGTCTGGGGACAAGGTGTTGAAAACAGGCGGGGGCGTGGCAGGCGATGACATGAACGGGGGGCACAAACCTCAACCCCACGGCTCCCGAGGGGCAGCGCCTCTTCTTGCTATTGTGCCCGTGGGTGGGAGACGCTGCCCGCACCCCGCCCCTCTTAACATTGCCACGCCCCTTTTTCCTGCCCGTCACGTCCCCCGATGGTGTCTGTGCCGGCTTGGGGTCGCGTACCCCCCCACACCCGGACCCGGGAGCACGCGCACCCGCGACGCCGGGCCCAGCACAGGACGCTGAGGCGCCCACGGGCCCGGGAGATGGTTTGGGAGGGGGGGCCGGAGGTGGGTTTTTTCCCCGAGCCGGCAGCCGGTGTGACAGGGGTGGAGGGGGTCGGGGTCGCGTTTCCCCCCTTTTTCTTTTAGCGGGGTCTTCTGGCCTCGCGGAGGCTCCACTCCCCCCCCCCCGGCAGCCAAGGTGGCGGCTGCTGCCGGCGTGGTCTCCCCTTGCGGGGGACCAGGTGGTGTTTGCTTGGGGGGAGAGGGGGCTGCGGCGCCAGCTGCAGCCGCCTTGGATTGTGGGTCGGCAGCCGCCTTGGAGACGGGGCAGTTCTTTTTAATATGCCCCGCCTCCTTACAGGCATGGCACCGCACGCCGTCCGCGGACCAGAAGACCCGGTAAGTAGTCCCATCGAAGGGGACATTGAAGCCCCCTTCCAGGCACTCCTCCCGAGCCAGGCGGGCATATACCTGGCGCCGGAAGGAGTACACGTGCCGGAGGGTCTGGTCACGAAGACCGAGCAGGACCGGCGCCACCTCGGACCTGACCTCCCCCAGTAGATGGAGGTGGGGGAGGAGGAGCTCCACGGGGATGAAGGGCGGGACGTTCGAGATGACGACTCGATGGGCGGTGGCCTCCAGGGGGTCCACCGCCAAGAACGTCCCGCCCACCGTGAGCCCCTTTTCCAGGGCGAGGTGGACCGCCCGCTCGGCCTTCAGAAAGAATACGGCCTTGCCGTACATCTTAGAGGCTGCGACAATGGTTGAGGGGCCGACAACCCCAGACATTGCCCGAACGCACGCCTCGATGGTCATGTCGGGGTGGGCGTAGCACTTCACCCCAAGTTGCTTCGTGATTAATTTGAATGGTGGCAGGGCCTTGGGCGTGGCGGGGGCTCTGGCCGCCGTCACACCCGCATAGGTGGGCCTGGAGGGCCCTGCCACCGGCGACGGTGTCGTGGTCGCCATGATGTTAATGGGTGCTACGCCCACCCCGAGACTGGCCAGATGCACGGCAGGGCGTATTTGTTTTGATTTGTCCGTGGGGTGAGGGGTGCAGGGAGGGTTGAGTAAGGGGCCTCCCTGTCCTTTACGTGAGGCACAGAGAGGGGGGGGTAAAGAGGGAAGGGAGTATGGGTGTGGGGCGGGGGGGGGGGGGGGGTGTCTCTGCCCTAGTATTGGGGGACAGAGAGGGAACGGGGGAGGGAGGGGTGGGTGAGGGTTCAGGTACTCTCTCCCCGGATATCAGAGAGGGAGAGAGAGGGGGACGGAGGGGCAGGTGGGAGGACAAAGGACAGGGCACCGAGGTGGGCTAGTGCCCCAGGTCAGGAGTGGAGGAGGGGGAGGGTGCCGGTGTTGGGGGCAGCAGCAGTGGGTGGGGGGACTTTTAATCTTCAGCCCTATTGGGCCTGACAATGAAAAGTCCAGGAGTGTCTTCACCCCCCACCCCTGTAAAAGATGTTCCTGTGTTCTTCCTCCCCCTCCTTTTCAGGCACAGACCTTCGATGGTTAGGGGCACCAGCCCAACAACTCAGTCCTTTGATGTTGATCTATTTTCCTTTTTGTTGAGTGTTGTCCTCCCTCCTGCAGATGGAAGTCTTTGTCTCTCCCTTTCTCCCGCTCCTCTCTCAAGGAGAGAGCACCTTCAGTGGCTGGGTGGGCAGGCTGTTCCTTCCTTCCTCATTCTGGTGAATCCTCCACAAAAGCAAAAAGACCCTTCCACCCAGCTTCTCTTTTCCTTCCTTCCTGTCAGCAGCAAGAACCTCTTCTGGACACAGCCAGCTCTCCAGTTGCTCCCTGCTGAATGCAGGCTCGGAGTCTGACACATCTGCTTTAAATAGGGAGCATGAGGCTCCCTGATTTAACCATCAATTAGGACTCATCAAGTATTTCTTTCGATACAAATCAAGTAAACAAACTCAAATTAACTTAGGGACAAAGTAAAAGGGGCAGCTCCCCAAAAGGAAGGGGGGAACAGCCCGAACCAAAAACAAAGTCGAAAGGAAACTTAAAACGTCAAACCAAAAGGTGATTATCGGGGTCGATAATACACCCCAGCCCCTGCGGCGCCCAGCAGTCGCGGAAGGCGTCAACCGCGCCCGTGGACACCGCATGCTCCCTCTCCAGAGACACCTGGCAGCGAATGTAGCCGCGGTAGAGGGGCAGACAGTCGGGATGGACGGCCCTGTCGATCGCTCGCTGCGTGGACCTATTGATGGCGCGTCTCGCCAGGCCCAGGAGCAGGTTCACGAGGAGGTCGGCATCCCGACCCGCCCCTCTCCGCACCAGGTGCCCGTAGATCAGGAGCGTGGGACTGAACTGCAAACAAAACATCACTAAAAGGTGTTTGAAGAAACCAAAAAGGGTGTGCAGCCTAAAACACAGAACGTAGACATGGTCCACGGACTCCACGAGGCCACAGAAAGGGCAGTCTCGGGAGCCCGTGTACCGGAAAAACCTACGGTTGCACGGCACTGCTGCGTGCAGCACCCTCCACCCCAGGTCCCCGCGATAATTGGGGGAGATCCCTCCGTAGAGGGACCTCCACTGGGGACCTCTGCCGCCCGGCGGCAACAAGGCCCGCCAAGGTGTATCCGGGCGACGGGCGAGGACGTGGTTGTGAAAGGTGTGCAGCAGCAGCCCGTACAGGAAACGCCTCCGCGCGGTGGAAAAGGGCACGGAGGACATTTCCGCGAGGCAGCACATGCTGTGGGGCACCTGACCTTGGGGGGGGGAGGTCTAGGTTTTGGGCCAATGTGAAATTCCGTCCGAGCAGGGGCACGCTCGGGCGGGATCCCACCGCACGCCTGCGCCGCCTCGAGACCACGTGTGCACTCAGGGCCGAGCACGACCGTCCTAAGGTCTTGGATGGCTTTGGCTGCGCGCCAGACAGCCACCCGCGCACACTCAGCCAGCATGTGGGGGCTCATCCAGCCCGTTCCTCCACCATCCAGCACGTCCCCGATCCTGGTCACCCCGGTGTCCATGGCCCTCCTCTCCGCCAGCCACCTGAAGTTATACGACTGGAGGAGCGGATTCCTGAGCAGCAGCTTTCATAGTCATAGAGTCATAGAGGTTTACAGCATGGAAACAGGCCCTTTGGCCCAACTTGTCCATGCTGCCCTCTTTTTTAAAGCCCTAAGTTAAGCCCACTTGCCCACATTTGGCCCATATCCCTCCATACACATCTTACACATGTAACTTTCGAAATGCTTTTTAAAAGACAAAACTATACCCGCCTCTACTACTACCTCTGGCAGCTTGTTCCAGACACTCACCACCCTGTGTGTGAAAGAATTGAACCTCTGGACACTTTTGTATCTCTCCCCTCTCACCTTAAACCTATGCCCTCTAGTTTTAGACTCCACTACCTTTGGGAAAAGACATTGACTATCTAACTGATCTGTGCCCCTCATTATTTTATAGATCTCTATAAGGTCACCCCTCAGCCTCCTATGCTCCAGAGAAGAAAGTCCCAGTCTATCCAGCCTCTCCTTATAACCAAAACCATCAAGTCCCGGTAGCATCCTAGTAAATATTTTCTGCACTCTTTCTAGTTTAATAATATCCTTTCTATAATAGGGTGACCAGAACTGTACACAGTATTCCAAATGTGGCCTTCCCAATGTATCGTACAACTTCAACAAGACGTCCCAACTCCTGTATTCAATGTTCTGACCAATGAAACCAAGCATGCTGAATGCCTTCTTCACCATTCTATCCACCTGTGACTCCACTTTCAAGGAGCTATGAACATGTACCCCTAGATCTCTTTGTTCTGTAACTCTCCCCAACGCCGTACCATTAACTGAGTAAGTCCTGCCCTGGTTCAATCTACCAAAATGCATCACCTCGCATTTGGCTAAATTAAACTCCATCTGCCATTCATCAGCCCATTGGCCCAATTGATCAAGATCCCGTTGCAATCCTAGATAACCTTCTTCACTGTCCACTATGCCACCAATCTTGGTGTCACCTGCAAACTTACTAACCAAAACTCGCACGAGAGCCGCTACTCCTGACGGAGGAGAGCTGCGTCGCGAGGCGACCGTGTTCCAGACCGTGAGGAGGTCCCGGTAAAAGACGGGCAATTCCTGCAAGGAGGTCGGAATACGCCCCAGATTTATATGCAGGAGCTGCACGTCATAGAGGACTCATCAGTTAGTTCATACTCTCGCAAGCCAACTTCATTAGCCTGGCTGAAGTCATTACACTCCTCCCCCGTAAAGTCTGCGGAATCCCCTCGGTTTGCTTCCCTCAAGGGTCTTTTCCTCCGCTTGAGCGCCGGCTCAGGATCTTCCAACTCGGTCTCTGATGTCGACGGTGTGTAACGGTTGGGCACCCATCTTTTCTGCCGCGAACGCCGGAGGTCTGGTTCCTCGTCCACTTCAGGTGGTAGGGAAATCACTGTAGCTTCGTCCCCTGAGGTCCCCATCAAGGGTGCAGGGGAGGCGGTACTGATTTGTTGAGTGGGCTCCAGTCGTCCCTAGGGCTGCAGGGCAGACTCGGCTCTGGAACGGGTGGAGAGCTTGAGGCCCGGACCCGGTCCAGGTGTTTCCTTACCATTGCCTCACCTACATGTATTCAGTAGGATACTGGTCTGGTCCTGGACTCGAAGTGGGTTCATTTGCATAATTTCTGACCCAAACTCCCTCCCCCGCTTCAAAGTACCTCTCTTGGCGAGTGTTGTTATGGCCCCTGCATTGGGCTTCCTGGTGTCTTTCCACCTTATCTCCCAGGTTCAGCAACAACAGACTCAGTCTGGTGCGGGGCCGTCTGCCCATCAATAACTCTGCTGGCGCAGTTCCAGTGGTGGCGTGTGGAGTGGTCCTATAGTCAAATAACCACTTTGAGAGTTTTGTCTAATGAGGCCGCTGGCTGTTTTTTCAACCCAGCCTTTAACGTCTGGACTGCTCTCTCCACTAGCCCATTTGATGTCGGGTGATAAGGTGCCATCTTGATGTGCTGAATCCCATTTGATTTCATAAATTTTGTGAACTTTAGGCTGATGAATACTGAACCATTATCGGAAACTAATACCTCTGGGATACAGTGCGTTGCGAACAAGGTGCGCAGTTTCTCAATGGTTGCCGTTGTGTTTGCCGAGTTCAGGTTATAGACGTCTAACCATTTGGAATGTGCATCTATTATCACCAGGAACATAGACCCCATAAACGGGCCTGCAAAATCGATATGGAGTCGCGAGCATGGTCTACCTGGCCATTCCCACGGGTGCAGCGGGACTGCCGGTGGAGCCTTCTGCCCCTGTTGGCACGTCTGGCACTGTCCTACCAGTTTCGCTATGTCTGCATCCAGACCTGGCCACCAGACGTAGCTCCTGGCCAGCATCTTCATTTTGGATATGCCAGGGTGCCCAAGGTGTAGTTCGGCCTGTATGCCCTGACGGCCCTGCCTTGGGACGATGACCCATGCTCCCCACAGCAGTACCCCATTTTCCACCTTGATCTGCTTTAAAGGTCAACAGAAAAAAGCTATAAAGAAAAGTAAGATGGATTATGAGACTAAACTAGCTTAGAATATAAAAACAGATAGCAAAAGTTTCTACAAATATATAAATCTAAAAACAGCGGCTAAAGTAAACATTGGTCCTTTAGAGGATGAGAAGAGAGATGTAATAACTGGAAATGAGAAA
Source organism: Mustelus asterias (assembly GCF_964213995.1). Taxonomy (NCBI): domain Eukaryota; kingdom Metazoa; phylum Chordata; class Chondrichthyes; order Carcharhiniformes; family Triakidae; genus Mustelus; species Mustelus asterias. The sequence goes on along the minus strand of NC_135813.1, from coordinate 50,842,906 downwards.
ATGGCTCAGGCATTGAACAGGTATTTTGTGTCGGTCTTCACAGTGGAAAACACAAATAACATGCCAAAAATTGATGACAGGAAGGCTATGGCAGGTGAGGACCTAGAAACTATTATCACGAAAGAAGTAGTGTTGGGCAAGTTAATAGGGCTAAAGGTAGACAAGTCTCCTGACCCTGATGGAATGCATCTCAGGGTTCTAAAAGAGATGGCGGGGAAAATAACAAATGCACGAGTGGTAATTTACCAAAATTCACTGGACTCTGGGGTGGTTCCCACAGATTGGAAAACAGCAAATGTGACACCACTGTTTAAAAAAGGAGGTAGACAAAAGGCGAGTAACTATAGGCCGGTTAGCTTAACTTCTGTAGTCGGGAAAATGTTTGAATCTATCATCAAGGAAGAAATAGCGAGACATCTGGATATAAATTATCCCATTGATAAGATGCAGCATGGGTTCATGAAGGGCAGGTCATGTTTGACTAATTTGGTGGAATTCTTTGAGAACATTACATGTGCAGTGGACAATGGGGAACCTGTGGATGTGGTGGATCTGGATTTCCAGAAGGCATTTGACAAGGTGACTCACCAAAGACTGCCACATAAGATAAAGATGCACGGTGTTACAGATAATGTATTAGCATGGATAGAGGATTGGTTAACTAACAGAAAGCAAAGAGTGGGGGTAAATGGGTGCTTTACTGGTTGGCGATCAGTGACTAGTGGTGTGCCTCAGGGATCAGTGTTGCGACCACAATTGTTTACGATTTACATAGATGATTTGGAGTTGGGGATCAAGTGTAGTGTGTCAAAATTCACAGATGACACTAAGATAGGTGGCAGAGCAAAGTGTGCAGAGGATGCTGAGAATCTGCAAAGGGATATAGTTAGTCTAATTGAGTGGGCGAGGGTCTGGCAGATGGAGTACAATGTTGGTAAATGTAAGGTCATCCATTTTGGTAGGAATAACAGCAAAATGGACTATTATTTAAATGATAAAAAATTGCAGCATGCTGCTGCGCAGAGGGACCTAGGTGTCCTTGTGCAAGAATCAGAAGGAGTTGGTTTGCAGGTGCAGCAGGTAATTAAGAAGGCAAATGGAATTTTGTCCTTCATTGCCAGAGGGATGGAGTTTAAAAACAGTGAGGTTATGTTGCAGCTGTATAAGGTGCTGGTGAGGCCACACCTGGAGTACTGTGTACAGTTTTAGTCTCCTTAATTGAGAAAGGATATACTGGCACTGGAGGGGGTGCAGAGGAGATTCACTAGGTGGATCGATGAGGAAAGATTGAGTAGACTGGGGCTATACCCATTGGAATTCAGAAGAATGAGGGGAGATCTTATAGAAACATATAAGATTATGAAGGGAATAGATAAAATAGAAGCAGGGAAGTTGTTTCCACTGGCGGGTGAAACTAGAACGAGGGGGCATGGCTTCAAAATAAGAGGGAGCAGATTTAGGACTGAGTTGAGGAGGAACTTCTTCATACAAAGGGTTGTGAATCTGTGGAATTCCCTGCCCAGTGAAGCAGATGAGGCTACCTCATTGAATGTTTTTAAGGCAAGGATAGATAATTTTTTGAATTCCTTAGTAAAGGAATTAAGAGCTATGAGTGGGCGGGTAAGTGGCAGTGAGTCCACGAAAAGATCAGCCATGATCTTATTGAATGGCGAAGCAGGTTCGAGTGGCCAGATGGCCTACTCCTGCTCCTAGTTATAATGTTATGTTCTTATCTGCTCCTTCCTGCTCCAGTATGGGTGGAACTGTGGATGGACCAGTCTTTCCAGTTGCCGTTAGCACTAGGGCTTTACCTTCGCCAATACAGGGTCTTTCTGCATCCACTGGCGTATATTGTGTGCATCCACCGGGAGGGTATCCATAAAGTTTAATGTCATCACGGTCTCCTCCATTCTGGGTACCAATGGTGGGGTGTCCGGTAACGGTAGCCGGCTTAAGGCATCAGCATTTGCCATTCTAGTCCCTGGTCGGTGCTCCAATTAATACTGATATGCTGCCAGCAATAATGCCCAACGCTGGATCCGGACTGACGCTATCGGCTGCACTGCTTTGTCTTCCTTCAGTAGGCCCAGCAAGGGTTTATGATCTGTTACAATCATAAGTTTTCACCGATATAAATACTGTTGAAATTTTTTGACTGTGAAGATTACCGCCAGTCCTTCCTTTTCAATCTGGGCATATCTTCGCTCTGCCATTGCCAGGGTCCTGGAGGCATACGTTATTGGACGCTCTTGTCCGTTCTGCCACCTGTGTGCCAGGACTGTGCCCACTCCATATGGGGATGCGTCACAGGTGAGTACCAATTCCTTCTTAAGGTCATAGTGTACCAATACATTTTCGGATGAGAGTGGCTGTTTAATTTTCTTGAAGGCTCTGCCCTGGTGGGCCGATCATTCTCAAGTTTGTCCTTTTTTTAGCAACTGGTGGAGGGGATCCAGAATGGAGGCCCTATTCTGTATGAATTTCCTGTAATATATTACCAGTCCTAAAAACGGTCATAGCTCCTGGATGGTTGTGGGAGCCTGGGCACCTTTTATTGCTCGCACCCGATCCTCTAGATGTAGGCCCGACTTATCCACTTTGTACCTGAGGTAGGTTACTTGTGGTGCTAAAAAGACGCACTTCTCCCTTTTCAGATGCACTACTGCTGCTGCAAATCTCCTGAGAACTTCCTCCAAGTTCTGCAGATGTTCCGCCCTTGTCCAATCCATAATGAGGACATCGTCTAGGTAAATGGCAACCTGTGGTAACCCCTGTGGGATGCTCTTCATGGTCCTTTGGAATATGGCACAAGCTGACAAAGCCCCGAAGGGCAATCTTTCAGTGTATTTATTGTGGTGAATTTTTGCGAATCCTCGTCCAGCTGTAGTTGCTGGTATGCGTGGTTCATGTCCAGGTTTGTGAGGTCCTCCTGCCAACTTTGCATACAGGTCCTCAATCCTGGGAATTGGGTATTTGTCTAGCTGAGAGTAACGATTTATTGTCTATTTGAAATCGCCATATCCGGCTTTAAGATAGGAACCACGGGTGCCACCCATTCCGCGAACTGGACTGGTTTTATTATTCCTTCGTGCTGTAATCTTTTGATTTCTGCATCGACCTTTTCCCTTAACGCAAATGGTACCGGTCGGGCTTTGCAGAACTTTGGGACAGCCTCCGGGTCGACGTACAATTTTGCTTTGACTCCTTTGATTATCCCGAGGCCTTCCCGAAAAACCTCTGGATATTTGCTCAGGGCCTCACTCAGGCGACCATTTTCCAGCTGAAAGATATTTGTCCAATCTAGCTGGATCTCTTTTAGCCAGTTTTGCCCTAATAGGCTCAGTCCCGAACCTTCCACTACCATTAATGGGAGCCTAACTAATTGTTTCCTGTGAGCAACTGGCACATGGGTTGTACCCATCACTTTCAGTGGTTTTCCATATAGGTCCTCAGCCTTGCCGAAGCTTTGGTCAGGGCTAAGGGTTGGAGTCCAGTGCTTATCTTGTTAAAAAATGTCTCCCTTTGACCGATACAGCTGCGCCTGTCTCGACCTCCATTAAAATTGGACCTACATTCAGTCTCTCTGACAATTTGATGGGTTCTGATTTTTTCATCGCTACGCACAATAGCTGTTCCTCGTCAGAGGTAGGGGGAGCTTCCAGGTTGTGCATTCTCCTGTCCCTCGGCCTACGTGTTCTTTTTGGCCATGTTGGTTTAGGGGACTTGCTTTTCCTCTATGCATCCTGACACTGGCAACCATCACAACTGCTGTCACACTGGGCTTAACCTGACCTTGTCTAGGTGCGGTTCTATAGGCGAACTTGGGCTCCCTTGTATCCGAATCCTTCTGGAGGGCCGCTATGTAGTGGCCTGCCCCGTAGTGGTAGTCCCCTAACCCAGTCTCCCTGGTGTTGGTCATGTGCTCCGCTTGCCGCTTTTTCTTGCGACAATGCCTGTTTACAGTCCAGCTGGGCCTCCGCCAACAAGTGTTAATTCCACACACCAACCGGTCTCGGAGCATCTCATTTAGTGTGTCCCCCCCCCCCCCCCGAATTCGCAAGCCTCCACCAGATGTTAGGAAACTGGTGATTGACTCCCCCGCTTCTCTGAATGTGGAGTAAAAACGTACCTCCGCAGGATCAGAGGTGGCTTTGGGTCATAATATTCTTGAACTAAGTTTGACAACTCTTGGAAGGATTTTGTGTCTGATGCCTTCGGGAAAGTTAAACTGCGCATAATCGCAAAAGCTGTTGGTCCACACGCTGTCAGCAGGATAACCCTTTGCTTCTCATCTGAGGTTATGTCGTTTGCCCTGAAGAAATACTTCATCCTTTCCACATATTGGGTCCAGTCCTCCATTGCGGGGGTCAAAAAAGTCCAATTTCCCAAAGAGTGGCATGTTTTCTCAACAATGGCTTCCCCTCAATATTTGCAGTGGTTCAGCAAGTTCCGTCAGGTCATTCCTTTTTCCTCGTCACCACTGTTATAACTCCACGGAGGCAAAAGTCCCGTCACCAAGTTACGTTATTTACACCGCACATCTGTACACAGCCAGCTCTCCAGTTGCTCCCTGCTGAATGCAGGCTGAGAGTCGTGACACACCTGCTTTAAATAGGGAGCATGAGGCCCCCTGATTTAACCATCAATGAGATTCATCAGATAGTTCATACTCTAGCCAACCTCATTAGCCTGGCTGAAGTCATCACAGTTACTGAGTAAATTGTTGAAGCTGTGGGTTGAAAAGAACGTGTCCTGATGGACTTCATCCTAATTCTTAAAAGTGGCGAGTGAAATAGCTGATAAATTGGTTTTCGTTTTCCAAAATTCCCCAGATTCAGGGACTGTCCCATTAGATTGGAAGATAGCAAATGTAACTCCTTTATTCAAGAATGGAGGGATACAGAAAGCGGGAAACTACAGAGCAGTTGGCATATCGCCTATCGTAAGGAAAATGCTAGAAGCCATTATTCAAGATATTATAGCAGGTCACTTGGATAAGTTCAAGGTAATCAGGCAGAGTCCACATTGTTTTGTGAAAGGGATATCATGTTTAGCCAGTTTATTGGAGTTCTTTGAAGGAGTCGCGTGTGCTGTGGATAAAGGGGAACGGGTTTCCAGAGCACATTTGATAAGGTGCCACATCAAATGTTATTGCAGAAAATAAAAGGGTGAACATATTGGAAGAAATAGAAGATTGGTTAGCTAATAGGAAACAGGATAGCTATAAATAGGTCTTTTTGTGGTACGCCACAGGGATCAGTTGGATGAAGGGATTGAAGGTAAGGTTGAAAAATTTGCTGATAATACAAAGATAGGTAGAAAAGTAATTTGTGAAGATGATGCGAGGCTACAAAGAGCTATAGATTATTGAGTGAGTGGGCAAAGATCTGGCAAATGGAGTATAATGTGGGCAAATGGTGAAATTGTCCATTTTGCAAGAAGAATAAAAAAGTTTATTAGATAAACAGTGAGAGGTTGCAAAAGTCTCAGGTGCAGAGGGATCTTGGCGTCCTCATGTATGAATCACTGAAAACTATTTTCCAGGTACAACAAATAATTAGGAAAGCCAATAGAATGTTATTGGAATGTTATTGTTTATTGTAAGGGGAATTGATTACAAAAGTATGGAAACTGGGGGCACAGTGGTTAGCACTGCTGCCTCTCAGCGCCAGGGACCTGGGTTCGATTCCCGGTTTCGTTGTCTGTGGAGAGTTTGCACGTTCTTCCCCTGGGTTTCCTCCAGGTGCTCTGGTTTCCTCCCACACTCCGAAAGACGTGCTCGTCAGGTGCTTTGGCTGTGCTAAATTCTCCCTCAGAACAGACTCCGGAGTTTAGCGACGAGGTGATTTTCACAGTAAGTGTTAATATAAGCCTACTTGTGACACTAATGAATAGACTCAAACTTAGACTAAGGGCATGATCATACCTGCCGTTCACACCATGCTCCTGCAGCAGTGAGGTCGGAGAACTTGGTGGCCAGCCAAATCTGCATAATCATAATGTGCACAAATTCTGCAGAGCCACTGTGTTCACAGATTGCCTCACTTCTGTTGGACCGAGGATACCATCCTAGTCTGCTTAGTTGAAAATGTTTCACCTGGGTGACATCAGGGGGATTATGCAAGGAGCATTGTTCTCTTGGAGAATTCTCTCCCATCCATTTCCCTCAGGAACAATAAAGCTCGGCTGCTCCTGGCTTCTTGCAGTGTTGTCTCCTATGTGGTGCAATTCATGTGTCTCCTCCTCCAGCTCCCTCGAGCTTTGCTGCTTCCTCTGGTGCCCCTGTCATCCTTGTTGAATGGGAGTCGCCTCTTTACCACTTGTCTGGCAAGTGGCTTGGCCCCTTCTTCATTTTTGTCTTCTGCATCAGTTGCCAATCCCTCTGCTGGTTCCTCCTCAATAGATTCAGAGTGTTGGGAAGTGGGAAATTAGTGAGGGCAGGGCTGGTTCTGGTGTGGAGCCATCTGTTGCCTCACTCGCTTCCTTCTTCTTTATCCCGCTCTGCTCATTGAGGCCTTGGAAGATGGAGGTTTCCAAGCCTCCTTGACGGTAATCACACTCACTGTTCCATTTGCTTGCCCAGCCTTGGTTTTCATTGCCTGTGGAAAACTACAGAGTATCTGTGCCTCTATTAGGTCCCCTCTCAACCTCTGCTGGTCCAAGGGTAACAGCCCCAGCCTATCCAATCAGACTGCTGTGCCCACCTGACCAGTCCACTGATATCTTCCTGCAGTCAATGGTTAACCTCCTCACTAATTACCACCATGCCAATTTTCGTGTTATCTGTGAACTTCTGGATCATACCCCCTACATTAAAATCCAAATCATTAACACACCCCACAAATAGCAAGGACCCAGCACTCAGCCTTGTGGAACCTGAAACAGATTTCCAGTCACAGAAACATCCCTCCACCATCACCCTCTGTTTCCAGTCCCTCAGCCAAGTTTGGATCCAACATATCACTTTGCCTTGGACCCCATGGGCCCTTACTTTCTTCACCAGCCTATGAAACACTGTGGTAACATGCCCCTTTGTGTGTGGGGGGAAGAATTATCGGGGGTTACATGATCATAGAACATAGAACAGTATAGCACAGTACAGGCCCTTCGGCCCTCGATGTTGTGCCAAGCTTTGTCCGAAACCAAGATCAAGCTATCTCATTCCCTGTCATTCTGGTGTGCTCCATGTGCCTATCCAATAACCACTTGAAAGTTCCAAAGATCCATTGGGAATTGTGGGGACAGTTGGAATTGACAGTTGGACTCCCGGAATCATTGAATTTACAAGCTCTCTTATTGCTGTCCTATGTATATAGTTGTTTTCCCAAATAAACCTCCTGTTCGTTGACCTGCCTTATTGATTGTTGAATCCTCACAGTTATTACAAAGATCTTATAAAAGACTTGAAAAATTCACATTGACCACATCAAATGTATTGCTCTCATCAACACTCCGCGTTAACTCCTCAAAGAATTTCATTAAATTTGCTAAACATGACCTTCCCTTAACAAATCCATGCTGACCATCTCTAATTAATCCATGTCTATCCAAGTGCAGATATATTCTGTCCCTCAGAATTCTTTCTAGTAACTTCCCCACCACTGAAGTTAGACAGACTGGCTGATAATTTCCTGGTCTATTAAAGAACAAAGAAAATTACAGCACAGGAACCAGGCCCTTCGGCCCTCCAAGCCTGCACCGACCATGCTGCCTGACTTACCATGTCAGATGCCAGATCACCAACAACCCTCCATGTCAACCTGGTCCCTCCATGCCAACACTATAGTTCAGAAAGCCCACCAACGCCTCTACTTTCTCAGAAGACTAAGGAAATTTGGCATGCCCGAAATGCCCAACTTTTACAGATGCACCATAGAAAGCATTCTTTCTGGTTATTTCACAGCTTGGTATGGCTCATGCTCTGCCCAAGACTACAAGGAACTACAAAGGGTCATGAATGAAGCCCAGTCCATCATGCAAACCAGCTTCCCATCCATTGACACTGTCCACACATCCCACTGCCTCGGAAAAGCAACCAGCATAATTAAGGACCTCATGCACCCCAGACGTACTCTCTTCCACTTCCTTAGGTCAGGAAAACGATACAAAAGTCTGAGGTTGCCTCCCAGATGCCAGGGTCCGTGACATCTCCGACCGTGTCTTCAGGATTCTAAAGGGGGAGGGGGAACAGTCACAAGTCGTGGTGCACGTCGGCACCAAAGACATAGGTAAGAGAGGGGACGGAGATTTAAAACAGGAATTCAGGGAGCTAGGGTGGAAGCTGAGAGCCAGGACAAAACAGGTTGTCATCTCTGGTATGTTGCCGGTGCCACAGGATAGCGAGTTGAGGAACAGGGAGAGAGTGCAGTTAAACACATGGATGCAGGGATGGTGTAGGAGGGAGGGTTTCAGCTATGTGGATAATTGGAACACTTTCTGGGGAAGGTGGGACCTGTACCAACAGGACGGGGTGCACCTGAACCAGAGGGGCACCAATATCCTGGGAGGGAAATTTGCTCCAGCTCTTCGGGGTGGTTTAAACTAATTTGTCAGGGGGATGGGAAAAGGAGTTGTAGTCCGGAGGTCAGTGAGTGTAGTGAGGTACTGGGAAGGGTATCATGGTCAAAGGTGGGTACCAGCAGACAAGAAGGTGGGTTGAAGTGTGTCTACTTCAATGCAAGGAGCATCCGAAATAAGGTAGGTGAACGTGGGGCGTGGATTGGCACTTGGGACTACGATGTTGTGGCCATTACAGAGACATGGGTAGAACAAGGACAGGAATGGTTGTTGGAAGTTCCGGGGTAGAGATGTTTCAGTAAGTGTAGGGTAGCTGGTAGAAGAGGTGGAGAAGTGGCACTGTTAATCAAGGAGAGTGTAACGGCTGCCGAAAGGCATTTCGAAGGGGGTCTGCCTACAGAGGTAATAAGGGCTGAGGTTAGGAATAGGAAAGGAGCGGTCACGTTGTTAGGAGTTTACTATAGGCCCCCAAATAGTAATAGAGATGTGGAGCAAGAAATTGCTAAGCAGATTATGGATAGGTGTGGAGGTCACAGGGTAGTTGTCATGGGGGACTTTAACTTTCCAAATATTGATTGGAGCCTTTATAGGTCGAATAGTTCGGATGGGGCAGTTTTTGTGCAGTGTGTGCAGGAGGGGTTCCTGACACAATATGTGGATAAGCCGACAAGAGGTGGGGCCACATTGGATTTGGTAATGGGAAATGAACCGGGCCAAGTGTTGGATTTGGTTGTGGGAGAGCACTTTAGAGATAGTGACCACAATTTGGTGTCTTTTGTTATTGCAATGGAGAGGGAGAGGGCCATGCGGCAGGGCATAGTTTACAATTGGGGGAGAGGTAATTATGATGCAATCAGGCGGGAATTAGGAAGCATAGGATGGGAACAAAAATTGTCAGGGAAAGGAACTAATGAAAAGTGGAACTTTTTCAAGGAACAAATACTGCGTGTCCTTGATAGGTATATCCCTGCCAGGCAGAGAGGAAATGGCCGAGTGAGGGAACCATGGTTCACAAAAGAGGTGGAATGTCTTGTCAAGAGGAAGAAGGAAGCGTATGTAAGGTTGAGAAAACAAGGTTCAGTTGGCTCGATGGAGGGTTACAAGTTAGCAAGAAATGAGCTGAAAAAGGGGCTTAGGAGAGCTAGGAGGGGGCATGAGAAGTCCTTGGCGGGTCGGATCAAGGAAAACCCCAAGGCTTTTTACTCTTATGTGAGGAATAAAAGAATGACCAGGGTGAGGTTGGGGCCGGTCAAGGACGGCAGTGGAAATTTGTGCATGGAGTCAGAAGAGATAGGAGAGGTGATGAATGAATACTTTTCTTCGGTGTTCACCAAGGAGAGGGGCCATGTTTTTGAGGAAGAGAGGGTGTCACAGGCTGATAGCCTGGAGGAAGTAGATGTTCGGAGGGAAGATGTACTAGCAATTTTGAATAAACTGAAAGTTGATAAGTCCCCTGGGCCTGATGAAATATATCCTAGGAGTCTTTGGGAGGCAAGGGATGAGATAGCAGAGCCTTTGGCATTGATCTTTGCGACCTCACTGTCCACGGGGGTGGTGCCAGAGGACTGGAGAGTGGCGAATGTGGTTCCTCTGTTTAAGAAAGGGAATAGAAATGACCCTGGTAATTATAGGCCGGTTAGTCTTACTTCGGTGGTCGGTAAGTTGATGGAAAAGGTCCTCAGGGATAGGATTTACGACCATTTAGAAAGATGCAGCTTAATCCAGGATAGTCAGCACGGATTTGTGAAGGGCAACTCTTGCCTCACAAATCTGATAGAATTTTTTGAGGAGGTAACTAAGTATGTAGATGAAGGTAGTGCAGTTGATGTCATATACATGGATTTTAGTAAGGCGTTTGATAAAGTCCCCCGTGGTCGGCTTATGATGAAACTGAGGAGGTGTGGGATAGAGGGAAAGTTGGCTGATTGGATAGGTAACTGGCTGTCTGATCGAAGACAGAGGGTGGTGGTGGATGGAAAATTTTCGGATTGGAGGCAGGTTGCTAGCGGAGTGCCGCAGGGATCAGTGCTTGGTCCTCTGCTCTTTGTGATTTTTATTAATGACTTAGAGGAGGGGGCTGAAGGGTGGATCAGTAAATTTGCTGATGACACCAAGATTGGTGGAGTAGTGGATGAGGTGGAGGGCTGTTGTCGGTTGCAAAGAGACATAGATAGGATGCAAAGCTGGGCTGAAAAATGGCAAATGGAGTTTAACCCTGACAAATGCGAGGTGATTCATTTTGGTAGGACAAATTTAAATGTGGATTACAGGGTCAAAGGTAGGGTTCTGAAGAATGTGGAGGAATAGAGAGATCTTGGGGTTCATATCCATAGATCTCTGAAGGTTGCCACTCAAGTGGATAGAACCGTGAAAAAGGCCTATAGTGTGTTGGCGTTCATTAACAGGGGGTTTGAGTTTAAGAGCCGTGGGGTTATGCTGCAACTGTACAGGACCTTGGTGAGACCACATTTGGAATATTGTGTGCAGTTCTGGTCACCTCACTATAAGAAGGATGTGGAAGCGCTGGAAAGAGTGCAGAGGAGATTTACCAGGATGCTGCCTGTTGTGGAGGGTAGGTCTTATGAGGAAAAATTGAGGGAGCTAGGGCTGTTCTCTCTGGAGCGGAGGAGGTTGAGGGGAGACTTAATAGAGGTTTATAAAATGATGAAGGGCATAGATAGAGTGAACGTTCAAAGACTATTTCCTCGGGTGGATGGAGCTATTACAAGGGGGCATAACTATAGGGTTCGTGGTGGGAGATACAGGAAGGATATCAGAGGTAGGTTCTTTACGCAGAGAGTGGTTGGGGTGTGGAATGGACTGCCTGCAGTGATAGTGGAGTCAGACACTTTAGGAACATTTAAGCGGTTATTGGATAGGCACATGGAGCACACCAGGATGATCGGGAGTGAATCATAGAATCCCTACAGTGCAGAAGGAGGCCATTCGGCCCATCGAGTCTGCACCGACCACAATCCCTGGGTTTGACCCCAGGCCCTACCCCCACATATTTTACCCGCTAATCCCTCTAACCTACGTATCTCAGGACTCTAAGGGGCAATTTTTAACCTGGCCAATCAACCTAACCCGCACATCTTTGGACTGTGGGAGGAAACCGGAGCACCCGGAGGAAACCCACGCAGACACGAGGAGAATGTGCAAACTCCACACAGACAGTGACCCGAGCCGGGAATCGAACCCGGGACCCTGGAGCTGTGAAGCAGCAGTGCTAACCACTGTGCTACCGTGCCGCCCTATATGGGATAGCTTGATCTTGGTTTCAGATAAAGCTCGGCACAACATCGTGGGCCGAAGGGCCTGTTCTGTGCTGTACTGTTCTATGTTCTATGGAGTACTTCGGGATGATAGGGAGGAAATAGCTTGATCTGGGTTTCAGACAAAGCTCGGCACAACAACATGGGCCGAAGGGCCTGTTCTGTGCTGTATTGTTCTATGTTCTATGTTCTATGGAGTACTTCGGGATGATAGGGAGGAAATAGCTTGATCTGGGTTGCACACAAAGCTCGGCACAACAACATGGGCCGAAGGGCCTGTTCTGTGCTGTACTGTTCTATGTTCTATGTCACGAACCAACCGACTCAAGAACAGCTTCTTCCCTGCTGCCATCAGACTTTTGAATGGACCTGTCGCACAAAGTTGATCTTTCTCCACATGCTAACTATCACTGTAACACTACATTCTGCACTCTCTCCTTTCCTTCTCTGTGTATGATATGCTTTGTCTGTATAGCGCGCAAGAAACAATACTTTTCACTGTATGCGAATACATGTGACAATAATAAATCAAATCAAATCAAAAGCTTTCCGAATTTCCTTTTTAAGTTCACTCTGCTCTTTTTATACTCTAGGGATTCTGCTGTATTGACCCCTTGGTATCTGCCATAAGCTTCTCTTTTTCCTTTAATCCTGACCTTTATGTCCCTTGACATCCAGGGTTCTCTGGTCTTGGTCCCACCCTCTTGTCTTTAAAGAAAGATATTTGCCCTGTACTTTCGCGACCTCCTCCTTGAAGTTTTACCTGCAAGTAGCTGCTCCCAGTCCACTTGGGCTAAATCATGTCTTATCTTATAAAATTAAGAACATAAGAACTAGGAACAGGAGTAGGCCATCTGGCCCCTTGAGCCTGCTCCGCCATTCAATAAGATCATGGCTGATCTTTTTGTGGACTCACCTCCACTTACCAACCTGCTCATCATAACCCTTAACTCCTTTACTCTTCAAAAATGTATCTATCCTTGCCTTAAAAACATTCAATGAGGTAGCCTCAACTGCTTCACTGGGCAGGGAATTCCACACATTCACAACCCTTTGGGTGAAGAAGTTCCTCCTCAACTCAGTCCTAAATCTGCTTCCTCTTATTTTGAGGCTATGCCCCCTCGTTCTAGTTTCACCGCCAGTGGAAACAACTTCCCTGCTTCTCTCTTATCTATTCCCTTCATAATCTTGTACGTTTCTATAAGATCTCCCCTCATTCTTCTGAATTCCAATGAGTACAGCCCCAGTCTACTCAGTCTCTCCTCATAAGCCAACCCTCTCAACTCCGGAATCAACCCAGTGAATCTCCTCTGCACCTCCTCCAGTGCCAGTATATCCTTTCTCAGGTTAGGAGACTAAAACTGTACACAGTACTGCATGTGGCCTCACCAGCACCTTATACAACTGCAACATAACCTCCCTGTTTTTAAACTCCATCCGTCCTGCAATGAAGGACAAAATACCATTTGCCTTCTAAATTACCTGCTGCACCTGCAAACCAACTTTTTGTGATTCATGCACAAGGACACCCAGGTCCCTCTGCACAGCAGCATGCTGCAATTTTTTACCATTTAAATAATAGTCCATTTTGCCATTATTCCTACCAAAATGGATGACCTTACATTTACCAACATTGTACTCCATCTGCCAGACCCTCGCCCACTCACTTAGATGATCTATATCCCTTTGCAGACTATCAGCGTCCTCGCACACTTTGCTCTTCCACCCATCTTAGTGTCATCTGTGAATTTTGACACACTACACTTGGTCCCCAACTCCAAATCATCTATGTAAATCGTAAACAATTGTAATCCCAACACTGATCCCTGAGGCACACCACTAGTCACTGATCGCCAACCAGAAAAACACCCATTTACCCCCACTCTTTGCTTTCTGTTAGTTAACAAATCCTCTATCCATGAATCATAGAAACCCTACAGTGCAGAAGGAGGCCATTCGGCCCATCGAGTCTGCACCGACCACAATCCCACCCAGGCCCCACCCACTAATCCCTTTTTTTTTTAACCCGCTAATTTACCCGCTAATCCCTCTAACCTACGCATCCCAGGACTCTAAGGGGCAATTTTTAACCTGGCCAATCAACCTAACCCGCACATCTTTGGACTGTGGGAGGAAACCGGAGCACCCGGAGGAAACCCACGCAGACACGAGGAGAATGTGCAAACTCCACACAGACAGTGACCCGAGCCGGGAATCGAACCCGGGACCCTGGAGCTATGAAGCAGCAGTGCTAACCACTGTGCTACCGTGCCGCCATGCTAATACATTACCCGTAACACTGTGCATCTTTATCTTGTGCAGCAGTCTTTGGTGCGCCACCTTGTCAAATGCCTTCTGGAAATCCAGGTACACCACATCCACAGGTTCCCCATCGTCCACTGCACATGTAATGTGCTCAAAGAATTCCACCAAATTAGTCAAACATGACCTTGCCTTCATGAACCCATGCTGTGTCTTACCAACGGAAAAATTTATATCCAGATGTCTCGCTATTTCTTCCTTGATGATAGATTCAAGCATTTTCCCGACTACAGAAGTTACGCTAACGGCCTATAGTTACTTGCCTTTTGTCTATCTCCTTTTTTAAACAGTGGCGTCACATTTGCTGTTTTCCAATCTGCGGGAACCACCAGAGTCCACCGAATTTTGGTAAATTACCACTAGTGCATTTGCTATTTCTCCCGCCATCTCTTTGAGTACCCTGGGATACATTCCATCAGGATCAGGAGACTTGTCTACCTTTACCCCCATTAACTTGCCCAACATTACCTCTTTCGTGATAATGATAGTTTCTAGGTTCTCAGCTGCCGTAGCCTTTCTGTCATCAATTTCTGGCATGTTATTTGTGTCTTCCACTGTGAAGACTGACACAAAATACCTCAGCCCTTTTCTCATTTCCAGTTATTACACCCCCTTCTCATCCTCTAAAGGACCAATGTTTACTTTAGCCACTCTTTTTCGTTTTATATACTTGTAGAAACTTTTGCTGTCTGTTTTTATATTCTGAGCTAGTTTACTCTCATAATCCATCTTACCTTTCTTTATAGCTTTTTTCGTGGCTTTCTGCTGACCGTTAAAGATTTCCCAATCCTCTGGGTTCCCACTAATCTTTGCCACTTTGTATGCATTTTCTTTCAATTTGATACCCTCCTTTATTTCCTCAGACATCCATGGCTGATTATCTCTTTTTCTACAGTCCTTCCTTATCACTGGTATATACTTTTGCTGAGCACTGTGAAAGATCGCTTTGAAAGTCCTCCACTGTCCCTCAATTGTCCCACCATAAAGTTTTTGCTCCCAGTCTACCTTAGCCAATTTCTCCTCATCCCCTTTATAGTCTCCTTTGTTTAAGCACAAGACACTGGTATTGGATTTTACCATCTCACGCTCCATCTGTATTTTAAATTCAACCATACTGTGATCGCTTCTTCCAAGAGGATCCCTAACTGCAAGATCATTAATTATTGCCGTCTCATTACACAGGACCAGATCTAGGATAGCTTGCTCCCTTGTCGGTTCCATTCCATACTGTTCAAGGAAGCTATCGCGGATACATTCTATGAACTCCTCCTCAAGGCTGCCTTGATTGACCTGGTTTGACCAATTGATATGTAGATTAAAATTGCTGTACCATTTTTACATGCATCAGTTATTTCTTTGTTTATTTCTCGTCCCACCATGATGTCATTATTTGGTGGCCTATAGACTACGCCTATCAGTGACTTTTTCTCCTTACTATTTCTAATTTCCACCCAAATGGATTCAACCTTTTTTTCCATAGAACCTATATCATATCTCACTACCGCCCTGCTATCATCCTTAAATATCAGAGCTACCTTCCTGTCGGTCCCTCCGAACAGCTTGATACCCCTGGATATTCAACTCCCAGACGTGACCATCCTGCAACCATGTCTCTGTAATAGCCACCAAATCATACTCGTTCGCAATGATTTGCGCTGTCAACTCATTTACCTTGTTTCGAATGCTACGAGAATTCAGATAAAGTACCCTTATGCTAGTTTTTGTACCTTCTTTTGGAATTCTAACACTTCCATGTTCCTGAGTTCTCCTTCCTTTTAACTTTTTTCCTGATTTTTGACATAGCTGGAACCTTCTCCCCACATTTTGTCCTTGCTCTTTCCTTCTCGGACTCCTTACATAGGTTCCCATTCCCCTAGCATATTAGTTTAAACCCTCCCCAACTGCTCTAGCAAACACTCCCCCTAGGACATCAGTTCCAGTCCTGCCCAGGTGTAACCCGTCCAATTTGTACAGGTCCCATCTCCCCCAGAACCGGTCCCAATGCCCCAGGAATCTGCAACCCTCCCCCTGACCCATCTCTTCAGCCACGTATTTATCTGATATATCCTCTCATTTCTACTCTGACTAGCACGTGGCACCGGTAGTAATCCTGAGATCACTACCTTTGAGGTCCGATTTCTTAACTTTCTTCCTAGCTCTCTGTATTCTGCTTTTAGGACCTCATCCCTTTTTTTACCTATGTCGCTTGTACCAACGTGTACTACGACCACTGGCTGTTCGCCCTCTCCCTTCAGAATGTCCTACAGCTACTCCGAGACATCATTGACCCGAGCACCAGGGAGGCAACATACCATCCTGGAGTCTTGTTTGTGGCCACAGAAACCCCTATCTATTCTCCTTACAATTGAATCCCCTATAACTATTGCACTGGCACACTTTTTACCCCTCCCCTCTGCAGCAGAACCAACCGTGGTGCAACGAGTTTGGCTGCTGCTGCTTTCCCCTGAGAGATCATTCCCTTCAACAGTATCCAAAGCGGTATATCTGTTTTGCAGGGGAATGGCCACGGGAGATTCCTGCACTACCTGCCTCTCTCTCTTGCTCTGTCTAGTGGTCACCCATTCCTTTCCTGCCTGCGGAGTCTGAGCCTGCGGTGTGACCACCTCTCTATGCGTGCTATCCATGATACTCTCTGACTCGCGGATGCTCCATAGTGTCTCCAGCTGCCGCTCCAGCTCTGAAACTCGAGCTTCCAGGAGCTGTAGCTGGAGACATTTCCCACACACATGCTGACCCAGGGGACTGGAGCTGACCCAGGGGACTGGAACTGTCCCCAGCCTGCCACATGGAGCAAGAGGAGCAAACCATGACTTGGAGCTCTCCTGTCATGTCTTACCCCTTTAAATTAAACTTTTGAAAGATGTTTTGTTTCAGATATATACAATTTTCTGGGGCCCTTCTTTCCTGCTCCTTGTTACTACCGAGTATAACCTTTTCAAACGATAAACCACAGAAATTACACAGAAACACAAGAATAGCGTACAACAACTACAATGCCAAGAGCAAAAAGAAAAAACACTTGCCAATCAACACTCTCACTTGTAGCCTCTGCTGCCTGTTTCACCCTAACTCCCTGTGTTCATCCAACTCCAAAAGCACTCCTCTCAGGCAGACAAAATTAGCCTTTCCCCAGTTAAGAACTTTTATTCCATTACTATCCTAAATTGAACTGAACTATAGTCACTATTTCCAAAATGCTCACCTACTAATAAGCCTTCCACCTGCCCAGTTTCATTACCAAGTATTAGATCAAGAATTACCTCCTCCCTTGTTGGGCTTTCTAAGTACTGGCTAAAAAACTTCTCCTGGATGGAATTTTACTTCCTAACTACCTTGTACACTAGAACTATCTCAGTTAATATTTGAGTAGTTAAAATCCCCTACTACCAGTTCTACACATTTCTGAGATTTGACTACATATTCCATCCACCATCTCTCCCTGACTTGGTGTCAAAGGCAGTCACACTCACCTCACCTCTGGAATTCAGCGCTTTTGTTAATGTTTGGACCAAGACTGTAATGAGGTGGGAAATGGGCAGTGGAAAAAGCCCTCCAGCAATAAATGAGAGGAAGAGTATCTGGTAGAGGTGGCAGAGCGACTTGACTGGAGCATTCTGGGAGAAGCCAGCCCGGCAACATCTACCAACAAGTGGGAAGCGGAAGATCTGGTGTCAAGGAGTGGTTAAGCCCAAAACACTCCATCAGTGTTTCCCTCCCACCTCTAACCAAAACAAATGGGCACTGTGAGGTGGTAAAAGCAAGATGTTGTCTTGCCCTGCTGCAGTCGAAGAGGACACAAGGGAAAGAGCTTATTGTCAGAGAGACAGCCAGGTAAAGGTAAGAACATAAATATTTTACAGATTTGCAGCCTTCATTCCGGGAGCGGAGCCGAGCCGGGCAAAGGTAAAACTTTGTTTGTTTCATAATTTGAAAACACTGGTAAAATGACGTCACAGGAGACAGTGACCTGATTGACTGGAAGGGAGTCTGGGCTAAATTTGAAAATCTATCTGAGTTACTGATTTAAATTACTGATTTTAATTTGATTTCAGATCAAGAGGAATAAATAATCAGTTTTAAAAAAATAAAATTAATTAAATAGTATAGGAGACTAGTGTTTTTGGTATTAATATTTGGAATGAAAATCTGGCACCAGGGACTGTTATAGCTAATTATAACCTAAATTCTGAAGTGTTTTATTGGTAAATAAATTCATTAGTGGTATAAATGTCAGTCAACGGGGTAAAGTGCTTCACATGTGAGATGTGGGAGATCCGTGAACCTGTAAGCGTTCCGGACAACTACATGTGCAGGAAGTGCACCCAATTGCAGCTCCTCACAAAACGCATTGATCGATTGGAGAAGCAGTTGGATGCACTGAGGAGCATGAAGGTGGCGGAAAGTGTCATAGACAGGAGCTTCAGAGACATGGTCATGCCCAAGGTGCAGACAGATAGATGGGTGACTGCTAGAAAGGGCAGGCAGTCAGTGCAGGAATCCCCTGCGGCTAGTCCCCTCTCTAACAGGTATACCATTTTGGATACTGTTGTGGGGGATGGCCTATTAGGGGATAACAGCAGCAGCAGCCAAAGCAGTGGCACCATGACTGGCTCTGTTGTTCAGCAGGGAGGGTCAAAGCACAGAAGGGCTACAGTTATAGAGGACTTTATAGTCAGGGACGCAGACAGGTGTTTCTGTGGTCGGGAAAGAGATTCCAGGATTCCAGGAAGAGTGACAAGGTCTTGCAAGGGGAGTTCAGGGAGTTAGGTAGTAAGTTAAAAACAAGGATCTCAGGATTACTTTCTGTGCCACATGCCAATGAGGCTAGGAATTGGAAGATAGTGCAACTAAACACGTGGCTAAGAGCTGGTGTAGGAGGGAGGGATATCTTGATCATTGGGATCTCTTCCGGGACAAGTGGGACCTGTACAAGGAGGACAGGTTACAGCTAAACTGGAGGGGCACCAATATCCTGGCAGGTAGATGTGCTAGAGTCACTTGGGGTGGGGGGGGAGGGGGTTTAAACTATATAGCGGGGGCGGGGGTGGGAACCAGAGCAGTAGGTCAGCAGGAGAAATAACTGAGGGAGAGCTACAGACTAAGGCTAGGAAGATTAAGAAGAGGAGCAGGCAGGGAGTAGTTGTTGAATACAGTGGAACTGGTGGTCTGAAATGCATTTGTTTCAACGTGAGGAGTATAGCAGGTAAGGCAGATGAACCTAGAGCTTGGATTATTACTTGGAACTATGATGTTGTTGTTGTTACAGAGACTTGGTTGAAAGAGAGATAGGTTTGGCAGCTAAATATGCCAAGATTTTGATGTTTCAGGCAGGATAGAGGGGGAATGTAAAAGAGGTAGTTACATTACTGGTTAAGGAGAATATCACAGCTGTACTGAGGGAGGATACCTTGGAGGGGTCAGGCAGCGAGGTAATATGGATAGAGCTCAGGAACAACAAGGGTGCAGTCGCAATGTTGGGGGTTTATTACAGGCCTCCCAACAGCCAGCAGGAGAGAGGAACAGATATGCAGACAGATTTTGGAAAGATGCAAAAACAACAGGGTTGTTGTGGTGGGTGATTTTAACTTGCCCTATATCGACTGGGACTCACTGTTGGGGGTTTGAATGGGGCAGAATTTGTAAGGGGCATCCAGGAGGGCTTCTTGAAGCAATGTGTAAATAGCCCAACTCGGGAAGGAGCCATATTAGACCTGGTGTTGGGGAATGAGCCCGATCAGGTGATCGAAGTTTCAGTAGGAGAGCATTTCAGGAACAGTGATCATAAATCCATAAGTTTTAAGGTGCTTGTGGATAAGGACAAGAGTGGTCCTCGGGCAAAGGTGTTAAATTGGGGGAAGACTACAACAACATTAGGCAGGATCTGGAGAGGGTAGATTGGGGGAGGCTGTTTGAGGGTAAATCAACATCCGACATGTGGGAGTCTTTCAAATGTCAGTTGATTGGAATTCAGGGCCGGTATGCACCTGTGAGGATGAAGGATAAGTGTGGCAAGTATTGGGAACCCTGGATAACGAGGGATATTATGAGCCTTGTCAAAAAGAAAAAGGAAGCATTCGTAAGGTCTAAAAGGCTTAGGACAGATGAAGCCCTTGAAGAATATAAAGAACATTGGAAGGAACTTAAAGAAGGAGCTAGGAGGGCTAAAAGGGGTCATGAAAAGTCATTGGCAAACAGGATTAAGGAAAATCCTAAGGCATTTTATGCGTATGTAAAGAGCAAGAGGGGAGCCAGGGAAAGGATTGGTCCACTTAAGGATAGTGGAGGGAATCTATGTATGGAACAAGAGGAAACAGGTGAGAAATTGAATGAATACTTCGCCTCAGTATTCACCAAAGACAGGGACTTGATGGATGAGGAGCCTAGGGTAGGGTGTGCAGATATTCTGGGTTATGTCGATATCAAAAAGGAGGTGGTGTTGGGCGTTTTAAAAGACAATTAAGTAGATAAGACCCCACTTGGGATCTACTCTAGAATATTGAGGGAGGCAAGGGCAGAAATTGCTGGAGCCTTGACAGAAATCTTTGTATCCTCATTGGCTACAGGTGAAGTTCCAGAGGACTGGAGGATAGCCAATGTTGTTCCATTGTTTAAGAAGGGCAACAGGGATAATCCAAGAAATTATAGGCTGGTGAGCTTTATGTCAGTGGGAGGGAAATTATTGGAAAGATTCTTAGGGACAGGATTTACTCACATTTGGAAACAAATGGACTTTTTAGTGATAGACAGCGTGGTTTTGTGAAGGGGAGGTCATGCCTCACTAACTTGATTGTGTTTTTCGAGGAAGTGACGAAGTTGATAGATGGGGGAAAGGCAGTGGATGTTCTATACATGGGCTTCAGTAAAGCCTTTGACAAGGTACCTCATGGTAGACTGGTATGAAAGGTGAAGTCACACCGGATCAGAGGAGAGCTGGCAAAATGGATACAGAACTGGCTTGACCATAGAAAGAAGTTTAACAACACCAGATCAAAGTCCAACAGGTTTATTTGGTAGCAAATGCCACTAGCTTTCGGAGCGCTGCCCCTTCGTCAAGTGGAGTGGAGATCTGCTCACAAACAGGGCATACAGGGACACAAACTCAATTTACAGAAAAATGATTGAAATCACAGAAACCCTACAGTACAGAAAGAGGCCATTCGGCCCATCGAGTCTGCACTGACCACAATCCCACCCAGGCCCTATCCCCATATCCCTACATATTTTACCCGCTAATCCCTCTAATCTACGCATCCCAGGACACTAAGGGGCAATTTTTAGCATGGCCAATCAACCTAACCCACACATCTTTGGACTGTGAGAGGAAACCGGAGCACCCGGAGGAAACCCACGCAGACACGAGGAGAATGTGCAAACTCCACATAGACAGTGACCCAAGCTGGGAATCGAACCCAGGTCCCTGGAGCTGTGAAGCAGCAGTGCTAACCACTGTGCTACCGTGCCGCCCCATGCGAGTCTTTACAGATAATCAAGTCTTAAAGGTACAAACAATGTGAGTGGAGAGAGCATTAAGCACAGGTTAACGAGATGTGTATTGTCTCCAGACAGGACAGCCAGTGAGATTCTGTAAGTCCAGGCAAGCTGTGGGGGCTTACAGATAGTGTGACATGAACCCAAGATCCCGGTTGAGGCCGTCCTCGTGTGTGCGGAACTTGGCTATCACAGTTTCTGCTCAGTGACTCTGCGCTGTCGTGTGTCGTGAAGGCCGCCTTGGAGAACGCTTACCCAAAGATCAGAGGCCGAATGCCGGTGACCGCTGAAGTGCTCCCCAACAGGAAGAGAACAGTCTTGCCTGGTGATTGTTGAGCGGTGTTCAATCATCCGTTGTCATAGCGTCTGCATGGTTTCCCAAATGTACCATGCCTCGGGACATCCTTTCCTGCAGCGTATCAGGTAGACAACGTTGGCCGAGTTGCAAGAGTATGTACCGTGTACCTGGTGGATGGTGTTCTCACGTGAGATGATAGCATCTGTGTCGATGATCCGGCACGTCTTGCAGAGGTTGCTGTGGCAGGGTTGTGTGGTGTCGTGGTCACTGTACTCCTGAAGGCTGGGTAGTTTGCTGCGGACAATGGTCTGTTTGAGGTTGTGCGGTTGTCTGAAGGCAAGAAGTGGGGGTGTGGGGATGGCCTTGGCGAGATGTTCGTCTTCATCAATGACATGTTGAAGGCTCCGGAGGAGATGCCGTAGCTTCTCCGCTCCGAGGAAGAACTGGACGACGAAGGGTACTCTGTCCACCGTGTCCCGTGTTTGTCTTCTGAGGAAGTCGGTGCGCTTTTTCGCTGTGGCGCGTCGGAACTGTCGATCGATGAGTCGAGCGCCATATCCTGTTCTTATGAGGGCATCTTTCAGCGTCTGTTGCGATCCTCCTCATCCGAGCAGATCCTGTGTATACGGAGGGCTTGTCCGTAGGGGATGGCTTCTTTAACGTGTTTAGGGTGGAAGCTGGAGAAGTGGAGCATCGTGAGGTTATCCGTGGGCTTGCGGTATAGTGAGGTGCTGAGGTGACCGTCCTTCTTGGAGATGCGTGTGTCCAAGAATGCAACCGATTCCGGAGAGTAGTCCATGGTGAGTCTGATGGTGGGATGGAACTTGTTGATGTCATCATATAGTTGTTTCAGTGATTGTTCACCATGAGTCCAAAGTGACTAGAATGGTTTACGAGGGAAGGGCCGTGGATGTCGTCTATATGGACTTTAGTAAAGCGTTTAACAAAGTCCCTCATGGTAGGTTGGTGCAAAAGGTTGGATCTCATGGGATAAAGCGGGAGGTGGCTAGGATGGGTGGAGAACTGGCTTGGTCACAGAAGACAGAGGGTGGTAGTGGAAGGGTCTTTTTCCGGCTGGATGCCTGTGACTAGTGGTGTTCCGCAGGGCTCTGTATTGGGACCTCTGCTGTTTGTGATTTATGTAAACGATCTGGAAGAAGGTGTAACTGGGGTGATCAGTAAGTTTGCGGACGACACGAAAATGGCTGGACTTGCAGATAGTGAGGAACATTGTCAGAGGCTACAGAAAGATATAGATAGGCTGGAAATTTGGGCAAAGAAATGGCAGATGGAATGCAATCCAGATAAATGCGAAGTGATGCATTTTGGTAGAACTAACGTACGGGGGAGCTATACGATAAATGGCAGAACCATAAAGGGTGTAGATACGCAGAGGGACCTGGGTATGCAAGTCCACAGATCCTTGAAGGTGACGTCACAGGTGGAGAAGGTAGTGAAGAAGGCATATGTCATGCTTGCCTTTATAGGACGGGGCATAGAGTATAAAAGTTGGGGTCTGATGTTGCAGTTGTATAGAACGTTGGTTCGGCCGCATTTGGAATACTGCGCCCAGTTCTGGTCGCCACACTACCAGAAGGACGTGGAGGCTTTAGAGAGAGTGCAGAGGAGGTTTATCAGGATGTTGCCTGGTATGGAAGGACTTAGTTATGAGGAGAAATTGGGTAAACTGGGGTTATTCTCACTGGAAAGACGGAGGATGAGGGGTGACCTAATAGAGGTGTATAAAATTATGAAAGGCATAGATAGGGTGAACGGTGGGAAGCTTTTTCCCAGGTTGGTGGTGACATTCACGAGGGGTCAAAGGTTCAAGGTGAGGGGGGGGGGGGTTTAACACGGATATCAGGAGGACGTATTTTACACAGAGGGTGGTGGGGGCCTGGAATGCGCTGCCAGGCAAGGTGGTGGAGGCGGACACACTGGGAACGTTTAAGACTTATCTAGCTAGCCACATGAACGGAGTGGGAATGGAGGGATACAAAAGAATGGTCTAGTTTGGACCAGGGAGTGGTGCGGGCTTGGAGGGCTGAACGGCCTGTTCCTGTGCTGTATTGTTCTTTGTTCTTTGTTCAAAGGAAGAAAATGTCATCGATGTATCTAGTGTATAGCATCGGTTGAAGGTTCTGTGTGGTGAAGAAGTCTTGTTCGAACCTGTGCATGAAGATGTTGGCATATTGAGGTGCAGATTTGGTCCCCAGACGCTGAAAGATGCCCTCATAAGAAGAGGATATGGCGCTTGACTCATCGATTAACAGTTCCGACGCGCCACAGCGAAAAACCGCACTGACCTCCTCAGAAGACAAACACGGGACACGGTGGACAGAGTACCCTTCGTCGTCCAGTTCTTCCCCAGAGCAGAGAAGCTACGGCATCTCCTCCGGAGCCTTCAACATGTCATTGATGAAGACGAACATTTTGCAAAGGCCATCCCCACACCCCCACTTCTTGCCTTCAAACAACCGCACAACCTCAAACAGACCATTCTCCGCAGCAAACTACCCAGCCTTCAGGAGTACAGTGACCACGACATCACACAACCCTGCCACAGCAACCTCTGCAAGACGTGCCGGATCATCGACACAGATGCCATCATCTCACGTGAGAATACCATCCACCAGGTACACGGTACATACTCTTGCAACTCGGCCAATGTTGTCCACCTGATACGCTGCAGGAAAGGGTGTCCCGAGGCATGGTACTTTGGGGAAACCATGCAGATGCTACGACAACGGATGAATGAACACCGCTCGACAATCACCAGGCAAGACTGTTCTCTTCCTGTTGGGGAGCACTTCAGCGGTCACGGGCATTCAGCCTCTGATCTTCGGGTAAGCGTTCTCCAAGGCGGCCTTCACGACACACGACAGCACAGAGTCGCTGAGCAGAAACTGATAGCCAAGTTCCGCACACATGAGGACGGCCTCAACCGGGATCTTGGGTTCACGTCACACTATCTGTAACTCCCCACAGCTTGCCTGGACTTGCAGAGTCTCACTGGTTGTCCTGTCTGGAGACAATACACATCTCGTTAACCTGTGCTTAATGCTCTCTCCGCTCACATTGTTTGTACTTTTAAGACTTGATTATCTGTAAAGACTCGCCTTCCAATCATTATTCTGTAAATTGAGTTTGTGTGTCTCTGTATGCCCTGTTTGTGAGCAGATCTCCACTTCACCTGACGAAGGGGCAGCACTCCGAAAGCTAGTGGCATTTGCTACCAAATAGACCTGTTGGACTTTAACCTGGTGTTGTTAAACTTCTTACTGTGTTTACCCCAGGCCAACGCCGGCATCTCCACATCATGATTGACCATAGAAAACAGAGGGTAGCAGTAAAGGGAAGCTTTTCTGAATGGAAGGCTGTGACTAGCGGTGTTCCACAGGGATCAGTTCTGGGACCTTTATCATTTGCAGTATATATAAATGATTTGGAGGAAAATGTAGCTGGTCTGATTAGTAGGTTCACAGACAACACAAAAATTGGTAGACTTGTGGATAGTGAAGAGGATTGTCAGAGGATACAGCAAGATATAGACTGGTTGGAGATTTGGATGGAGAAATGGCAGATGGAGTTTAATCTGGACAAGTGTGTGAGATAATGCATTTTGGAAGATCCAATGCATGACGGAATTATACAGTAAATGGTGGAACACTTAGGAGTATTGACAGGGAGAGAAATCTGGTTGTACATGTCCATTGATCACTGAAAGTGGCAATGCAGGTGGATAAGGTAGTCAAGAAAGCATACGGCATGCTTGCCTTCATCAGTCGGGGCGTTGAGTATAAAAATTGGCAGGTCATGCTGCAGACATACAGAACCTTAATTTGGCCTCATTTGGAATATTGTGTACAATTCTGGTTGCCACAATATCAGAAGGATGTGGATGCTTTGGAGAGGGTACAGAAGAGGTTTACCAGGATGTTGCCTGGTCTGGAGGGTATTAGCTATGAGGAGAGATTGGATAAACTCGGTTTGTTCTCACTGGAACAATGGAGTTTGGGGGTGACCTGATAGAGGTTTGCAAGATTATGAGTGGCATGGACAGAGTGGATAGTCAGGTGCTCTTTCCGAGGGTAGAAAAGTCAAGTACGAGGGGACATAGGTTGAAGGTGCGTGGGGAAAAGTTTAGAGGAGATGTGCGAGGCAAGTTTTTTTACACAGAGGGTGCTGAATGTCTGGAATGCGCTGCCCAGGGAGGTGGTGGGAGCAGGAACGATAACAGCATTGAAGGGGCAACCAGACGAAGACATAAATAGGATGGGAATGGAAGGATACGGACTCCCTAAGTGCATATGGTTTAATTTAAGCAGGCATCATGATTGGCGCAGAT
This sequence comes from Mustelus asterias, assembly GCF_964213995.1. Taxonomy (NCBI): domain Eukaryota; kingdom Metazoa; phylum Chordata; class Chondrichthyes; order Carcharhiniformes; family Triakidae; genus Mustelus; species Mustelus asterias. The sequence goes on along the minus strand of NC_135813.1, from coordinate 50,816,637 downwards.
TTGGAGGGCCAAAGGGCGGTTCCTGTGCTATAATTTTCTTTGTTCTTTGAAGTGAGGAGCTGCGTAACCCTGGCCCTGGCAATTGTACAGGGTGCTGGTGAGGCTGCACCTGGAGTATTGTGTGTAGTTTTGGTGTCCTTATCTGAGGAAGGTGGTCCTTGCTATCGCAGAAGTGCAGTGAAGGTTTACCAGGTTGATTCCTGGGGCAGCAGGTCTGTCATGTGAGAAGAGACTATGTCGGATAGGATTATATTCACAAGAGTTTAGAAGATTGAGAGGGAATCTCATGGAAAGTTATAAAATTCTAACAGGGTTAGACAGGGTAGATTCAGAAAGAATATTCTTGATGGCAAGGGACTCCAGGAGTCACACTTTGAGGATAAGGGGGAAATCTTTTAGGACTGAGATGAGGAGAAATTTCTTCACCCAGAGAGGGTGAATGTGTGGAATTCACGACCACAGAAAGTAGTTGATGCCAAAACGTTGTGTGATTCCAAGAAGAAATTAGATATAGCTCTTCGGGCTTTAGGGATCAAGGGATATGGGAGGAAGGCAGGATCAGCATATTGAATTTCATGATCAGCCATGATCAAAATGAACGGCGGAGCAGGCAACTAGTTTACAAATTGAGCGTCAGTCAGTCAGCGCCGCTTGGTGGTGCTGTTAATGACTCATTCCATCATTTTGCTGAGATCGAGAGTAGACTGATTGGCTGGGCTGGGCTGGATTTGCCCTTCCTATTTTCCACATTGCCAGGTAGATGCCAGTGTTGTAGCTGAGCTGGAACAGCTTGACTTGGGACCGTGGCAAGTCCTGGAGCACAAGTCGTCAGTACTATTGCCGGAACGTTGTCAGGGCCCATAGCCATTGCAGTATCCAGAGCCTTCAGCCATTGAATCCTTACAGTGCAGAAGGAGGCCATTCAGTTCATTGAGTCTATCCCGACTCTCCGAAAGAGCAGCCCAACTAGGCAATTCCCTTCACCCTATCCCTGCAACCCACACATTTAGCATGACAAATCCACCTAACCTGCACATCTTTGGACTGTGGGAGGAAACCAGGGCACCCAGAGGAAATCCACACAGACACAGGGAGAACGTGCAAACTCCACATAGGTTCAATTCCAGCCTTGGTGACTGTCTAAGTCCCTGGTGGTATGAGGTAGCAGTGCTAACCACTGTGCCACCATGTCATTTCTGACTGACAGAAAGCAGAGGGTCGGGATAAATGGGTCCTTATCTGACTGGCAAAATGTAACTGGCGGGGTGCCACAGGGGTCAGTCCCCAGACCTCAATTGTTTGCAATCTATATAAATGATCTGCAAGCAGGGACAGGGGGTAACATAGCAAAATTTGCGGATGATACCAGAATAGGTGGGAAAGCAGGCAGTGAAGAGGATATAAAGATTTTACAGACAGATAGAACAAAGAACAATACAGCACAGGAACAGGCCCTTCGGCCCCGCAAGCCCGCGCCGCTCCCTGGTCCAAACTAGACCATTCTTTTGTATCCCTCCATTCCCACTCTGTTCATGTGGCTATCTAGATCAGTCTTAAACGTTCCCAGTGTGTCCGCCTCCACCACCTTGCCTGGCAGCGCATTCCAGGTCCCCACCACCCTCTGTGTAAAATATGTCCTTCTGATATCTGTGTTAAACTCCCCCCCCTTCACCTTGAACCTATGACCTCTCATGAACGTCACCACCGACCTGGGGAAAAGCTTCCCACCGTTCACCCTATCAATGCCTTTCATAATTTTATACACCTCTATTAAGTCTCCCCTCATCCTCCGTCTTTCCAGGGAGAACAACCCCAGTTTACCCAATCTCTCCTCATAACTAAGCCCCTCCATACCAGGCAACATCCTGGTAAACCTCCTCTGTACTCTCTCCAAAGCCTCCACGTCCTTCTGGTAGTGTGGCGGCCAGAACTGGACGCAGTATTCCAGATGCGGCCGAACCAACGTTCTATACATCTGCAACATCAGACCCCAACTTTTATACTCTATGCCCCGTCCTATAAAGGCAAGCATGCCATATGTCGTCTTCACCACCTTCTTCACCTGTGACGTCACCTTCAAGGATCTGTGGACTTGCACACCCAGTCCCTCTGCGTATCTACACCCTTTATGGTTCTGCCATTTATCGTATAGCTCCCCCGTACGTTAGTTCTACCAAAATGCATCACTTCGCATTTTTCAGGATTGAACTCCATCTGCCATTTCTTTGCCCAAATTTCCAGCGTATCTATATCCTTCTGTAGCTTCTGACAATGCTCCTCACTATCTGCAAGTCCTGCCAATTTTGTGTCATCCGCAAACTTACTGATCACCCCAGTTACACCTTCTTCCAAATCGTTTACATAAATCACAAACAGCAGAGGTCCCAATACAGAGCCCTGCGGAACACCACTAGTCACAGGCCTCCAGCCGGAAAAAGACCCTTCCACTACCACCCTCTGTCTTCTGTGACCAAGCCAGTTCTCCACCCATCTAGCCACCTCCCCTTTTATCCCATGAGATCCAACCTTTTTCACCAGCCACCATGAGGGACTTTGTCAAACGCTTTACTAAAGTCCATATAGACGACATCCACGGCCCTTCCCTCGTCAACCATTCTGGTCACTTCTTCAAAAAACTCCACCAGGTTAGTGAGGCATGACCTCCCTCTCACAAAACCATGCTGGCTATCGTTAATGAGTTTATTCCTTTTTAAATGCGCATACATCCTATCTCTAAGAATCTTCTCCAACAACTTCCCCACCACGGACGTCAAGCTCGCCGGCCTATAATTACCCGGGTTATCCTTCCCACCCTTCTTAAATAACGGGACCACATTAGCTATCCTCCAATCCTCTGTGACCTCACCTGCGTCCAGTGACGAGACAAAGATTTGCGTCAGAGGCCCAGCGATTTCATCTCTCGTCTCCCTGAGCAGCCTTGGATAGATTCCATTACGCCCTGGGGATTTGTCAGTCTTTATATTCTCTAACAGACATAACACTTCCTCCCTTGTAATGGAGATTTTCTCCAACGGTTCAACACTCCCCTCCGAGACACTCCCAGTCAACACATCCCTCTCCTTTGTGAATACCGACGCAAAGTATTCATTTAGGATCTCCCCTACTTCTTTCGGCTCCAAGCATAATTCCCCACTTTTGTCCCTGAGAGGTCCGATTTTTTCCCTGTCAACCCTTTTGTTCCTAACATATGAATAAAATGCCTTGGGATTCTCCTTAATCCTGTCTGCCAAGGACATTTCGTGACCCCTTTTTGCCCTTCTAATTCCCCGTTTGAGTTCTTTCCTACTTTCTTTGTACTCCTCCAGAGCTCCCTCCGTTTTTAGCTGCCTGGACCTAACATACGCCTCTCTTTTCTTTTTGACCAGTCCCTCAATTTCCCTGGTTATCCACGGTTCTCGAATCCTACCCTTCCTATCCTTCATTTTTACAGGCACATGCCTGTCCTGTAGCCCTAACAACTGTTCCTTAAAAGACTCCCACATGCCAGATGTGGGTTTACCCTCAAACAGCCTCTCCCAATCAAGAGCTGCCAATTTCTGCCTAATTCTACTAAAGTTAGCCTTCCCCCAGTCCAACACCTTACCCTTGGGACACCACTCATCCTTTTCCATCACTATCCTAATTAACAGAATTGTGGTCACTATTTGCCACATGTTCCCCTACCGAAACTTTGAAGACCTGACCGGGCTCATTCCCCAGTACTAGGTCCAGTATAGCCCCCTCTCTAGTCGGGCTATCTACATATTGTTCCAAAGAACCCTCCTGTACGCATTTTACAAATTCCTCCCCATCCCAGCTCTCAGCGATTTCCAGTCTATACCAGGGAAATTGAAGTCTCCCACTACAACAACCCTATTTTTCCTGCACCTATCCAGTATCTCCTGACATATCCATTCTTCCACTTCCCTTGGGCTGTTGGGGGGCCTGTAGTACACCCCCAACATAGTGACTGTGCCTTTCCTGTTTCTAAGCTCCACCCAGAGTGACTTGTTACACGACCCCTCTGAATTGTCCTCCCTCTGCACCGCCGTAATATGCTCTCCAAGTAATACTGCTACTCCTCCACCTCTTTTGGCCCCTCCTCTGTCTCGCCTAAAACACTTGTACCCCGGAATATTCAGCTGCCAGTCCTGTCCTTCTTTCAACCAAGTCTCTGTCACCGCAAGCACATCCAAATTCCTCGTGAGCATTAAGGCCCTAAGTTAGTCTGTCTTACCTGTTATGCTCCTTGCATTGAAGTATAAGCACTCCAGACCTCCAGGCCCAATGAGGTCATCCTCCCCCAGAGTGCTCTTCTTCTTTGCCAGCCTTGTCCCAGCCCCAAGCTCGTCCCCAGCCTCTACACTTGCAGACCTAATATTTTGATCCCCACCCCACCTGCCATACTAGTTTAAACCCCCCCGAACAGCACTAGCAAAACTCCCAGCCAGGTTATTCGTGCCCTTCCAACTTAGTTGTGACCCGTCCTTCTTGTACAGGTGCCAACCTCTCCTGAAAACTTTCCATTGATCTAGGAAAATGAAGCCCTCCCTCCTGGACCAGTCCTTTAGCCAAGCATTCAATTGTACTAACTCTTAGCCTCACTGGCACGAGGCATTGGGAGCAGCCCAGAGATGGCCACCCTGGAGGCCCTACTTTTTAGTCTATTTCCCAACTCCCTGAATTGCGCTCGTAGGATCCCCCTGCTCTTCCTATCTACGTCATTTGCACCAATGTGTACAATGACATCCGTTTCTTTATCTTCCCCTTTTAAGATGCCTCCTATCCGCTTGGAGACATCCATTACCCCAGCACTAGGTAGGCAGACTACCATCCTGGAGTCCCGTTCGCACCCACAGAATCGCCTGTCTGTGCCTCTAACCGACGCATCCCCCACCACTATTGCTCTCCTAACCCCTCTCTTTCCTTTCCGGGCTACAGAGCCTGACTCTGTGCCAGTGACCTGGTCACTGTGGCTTACCCCTGGAGAGTCATCCTCCTCCACACTATCCAAAACAATATACTTGTTTTGGAGTGGGACAACCACAGGTGACCCCTCCACTAATTGCTCACTCCCCTCCCCTCTCACACCTGTCGCCGAGCCCTTCCTATTATGAGAGACAGCCACTGGAGTACTCTCTGGTATGTTACCCTTCTGACCTTTACTCCTCCTAACTGTGACCCACGTGTCTTCCTCCCGATGCCCCGGTGTAACTAGTTCCCTCTAACTCATGTCAATTATTCTCTCAGTCTCCCTGACTAGACCAAGGTCAGCAATCTGCAGCTCCAGTTCCGTGACGCGGTCCCTCAGGAGCTGCAGTTCCAAGCACCTGGCGCAAATGTAGTCCTCCGGGAGGCTAGGTGTTTCCAGGAACTCCCACATCCCACACCGGAAGCACCGAACTGGCCTATCATTCATAGTTACCCTTATCCTATATAGGTTTGGATAAAAATAACTTACCCTGCCTCGCCCTTTCTGCCTAAGCCCTGTGAGCCAAAGCCCTGGCAGCTTTCACTCAGCTTTCACTCAGATATATAATGATTATTATATTAATGATTTGGATGAGAATATAGGGGGCATGGTTGGTAAGTTTGCGAACGACACCAAGATTGGTGGCATAGTGGAGTCAAGAAAGTTATCTCCAATTGCAACGGGATCTTGATCAATTGGGCCAGTGGGCTGACGAATGGCAGATGGAGTTTAATTTAGAAAAATGCGAGGGCGGCACGGTAGCACAGTGGTTAGCACTGCTGCTTCATAGCTCCAGGAACCTGGGTTCGATTCCCGGCTTGGGTCACTGTCTGTGTGGAGTTTGCACATTCTCCTCGTGTCTGCGTGGGTTTCCTCCGGGTGCTCCGGTTTCCTCCCACAGTCCAAAGATGTACGGGTTAGGTTGATTGGCCATGATAAAAATTGCCCTTAGTGTCCTGAGGGACACTAAAAATTGCCCTTAGTGTCCTGAGGTTAGAGGGATTAGCGGGTAAATATGTAGGGATATGGGGGTAGGGCCTGGGTTGGATTGTGGTCGGTGCAGACTCACTGGGCCAAATGGCCTCTTTCTGTACTGCAGGGTTTCTATGATTCTATGTAATGCATTTTGGTAGATTGAACCAGGGCAGGACTTATTCAGCTCATGGTAGGGCGTTGGGGAGAGTTACAGAACATAGAGATCTAGGGGTACATGTTCATAGCTCCTTGAAAGTGGAGTCACAGGTGGACAGAGTGGTGAAGAAGGCATTCGGCATGCTTGATTTCATCGGTCAGAACATTGAATACAGGAGTTGGGATGTCTTGTTGGAGTTGTACAAGACATTGGTAAGGCCACACTTGGAATACTGTGTACAATTCTGGTCACCCTATTATAGAAAGGATATTATTAAACTAGAAAGAGTGCAGAAAAGATTTACTCGGATGCTACTGGGACTTGATGGATTGAGTTATAAGGAGAGGCTGAATAGACTGGGACTTTTTTCGCTGGAGCATAGGAGGCTGAGGGGTGATCTTATCGAGGTCTATAAAATAATGAGGGGCATAGACAAGGTAGATCGTCAATATCTTTTCCCAAAGGTAGGGGAGTCTAAAACTAGAGGGCATAGGTTTAAGGTGAGAGGGGAGAGATACAAAAGTGTCCAGAGGGGCAATTTTTTCACACAGGGGGTGGTGAGTGTCTGGAACAAGCTGCCAGAGGTAGTCGTAGAGGCGGGTACAATTTTGTCTTTTAAAAAGCATTTAGATAGTTACATGGGTACGATGGGTATAGAGGGATATGGGCCAAAAGCGGGAAATTGGGATTAGCTTAGGGGTTTAAAAAAAAAGGGCGGCATGAACAAGTTGGGCCAAAGGGCCTGTTTCCATGCTATAAACCTCTATGACTCTGTATAGATAGGCTAGGAGAATGGGCCAAAATTTGGCAGATGGAGTTTAATGTGGGTAAGTGTGAGGTTGTCCATTTTGACAGAAAAAATAGAAAGGTAAATTATTACCCAAATGGAAAGCAGATTCAAAATGTGTCCGGGTAGAGGGATCTGGGTATCTATGTTCATGAATCACAGAATGTCGGTATGCAGGTACAGCATGTAATAAGTAAAGGCAAATGAGATGTTGGCATTTATTGCAAAAGGTGGAGTATAAAAGTAGAGTAGCGTTGTTGTATCGGGTGTTGTTGAGACCATATCTGGAGTATTGTGTCCAGTTTTGGTCTCCTTATTTGAGGAAGATGTGGTGGCATTGGAGGCAGTTCAGAGGAGGTTCACCAGATTGATTTCAGGGATGAAGGGGTTGATGTATGAGGAGAGACTAAACAGTTTGGGCTGATACTTGCTCAACTTTAGAAAGGGGATCTGATCAAGGTATATAAATTTTAAAAGGGATTGATAAAGTAAATGTAGTTTAAATGTTTCCTCTTGTGGGGCAATAGAATCATAGAGGTCATAGAGATTTACAGCATGGAAACAGGCCCTTCGGCCCAACTTGTCCATGCCGCCCCTTTTTTAAACCCCTAAGCTCGTCCCAATTGCCCGCATTTGGCCCATCTCCGTCTATACCCATTTTACCCATGTAACTGTCGACATGCTTTTTAAAAGAAAAAATTGTATCTGCCTCTACTACTATCTCTGGCAGTTTATTCCAGACACTCACCACCTTGTGTGTGAAATAATTGACCCTCTGGACCCTTTTGTATCTCTCCCCTCTCACCTCAAACCTATGCCCTCTAGTTTTAGACTCCCCTAGCTTTGGAAAAAGATACTGACTATCTAGCTGATCAATGTCCTTTATTCTTTTATCGACCTCTTTAAGATCATCCCGAAGCCTCCTCCGCTCCAGAGAAAAAAGTCCCAGTCCATCCAGCCTCTCCTTATAACACAATCCATCAAGTCCCAATAGCATCCTAGTAAATCTTTTCTGCACTCTTTCTAGCATAATAATATCCTTTCTATAATACGGTGACCAGAACTGTACACAGTATTCCAAGTGTGGCCTTACCAATGTCTTGTACAACTTCAACAAGACATTCCAACTCATGTATTCAATGTTCTGACCAATGAAACCAAGCATACCAAAGCCTTCTTCACCACTCTGTCCACCTGTGACTCCACTTTCAAGGAGCTATGAACATGTACACCTAGATCTCTTTGTTCTGTAACTCTCCCCAACACCCTACCATTAACTGAGTAAGTCCTGCCCTGGCTCAGTCTACCAAAATGCATCACCTCACATTTATCTAAATTAAACTCCATCTGCCATTCGTCAGCCCATTGGCCCAATTGATCAAGATCCCGTTGCAATCCTAGATAACCTTCTTCACTGTCCACTATGCCACCAATCTTGGTGTCATCTGCAAACTTACCAACCATGCCTACTAAATTCTCATCCAAATCATTAATATAAATGACAAATAACAGTGGACCCAGCACCGATCCCTGAGGCACACTGGTCACAGGCCTCCAGTTTGAAAAACAACCCTCTACAACCCCCCTCTGTCTTCTGTCATCAAGCCAATTTTGTATCCATTTGTCTACTTTACCCTGGATCCCGTGAGATTTAACCTTATGCAACAACCTACCATGTGGTACTTTGTCAAAGACCTTGCTAAAATCCATGTAGACAACTTCAACTGCACTAGAATCTAGAACAATCTAGAACAAGAGGTCACAGGTATGGGTTGAGAGGCGGTAGATGTAAAACCGAGATGAGGAGGAACTACTTCTCGCAGAGGATGGTGAATTTGTGGAACTCGCTGCCCCATAGCATGGTGCAGCCTGAATCATTGAATGGTTTCAAGAGGGAGATAGACATATTTCATAGAATCATAGAAACCCTAAGTGCAGAAGGAGGCTACTTGGCCCATCGAGTCTGCACAGACCACAATCCCACCCAGGCCCTATCCCCAAAACCTCACTTATCCTGCTAGTCCCCCTGACACTAAGGGGCAATTTACTATGGCCAATTAACCTAACCCACACATTTTTGGACTATGGCAGGAAACCGGAGCACTCGGAGGAAACCCACACAGACACAGGGAGAATGTGTAAACGCCACACAGACGGTGACCCAAGGCCGGATTTGAACCCGGATCCCTGGCGCTGTGAGGCAGCAGTGTGAACCACTGTGCCACCGTGCCACCCATTTCTAATTTAAAAATATAAGGAAAGAGGGATATGGGGAACAGGTAGGGAGATGGATTTGAGACCAGGGAGAGATCAGCCATGAATCATAGAATCATAGAAACCCTACAGTACAGAAAGAGGCCATTCGGCCCATCGAGTCTGCACCGACCACAATCCCACCCAGGTCCTAGCCCCATATCCCTACATATTTTACCCGCTAATCCCGCTAATCTACGCATCTCAGGACACTAAGGGGCAATTTTAGCATGGCCAATCAACCTAACCCGCACATCTTTGGACTGTGGGAGGAAACTGGAGCACCCGGAGGAAACCCACGCAGACACGAGGAGAATGTGCAAACTCCACACAGACAGTGACCCAAGCCGGGAATCGAACCCAGGTCCCTGGAGATGTGAAGCAGCAGTGCTAACCACTGTGCTACCGTGCCGCCCCATGATCTGATTGAATTACGGAGCAGGCTTGAAGGGCTGATTTTGCCTACTTCTGCTCCTAATTCCTACGTTCTTATGTTCTCAATATAAATTGGAGTGAATCTAATTAGCAGAAGACTGGCATTTGTGATGTGGCGTACTTCCGGAGGAGGCCCAGAGGATCATACGTTCGGCATTTCTGTCTGAAGATCGCTGCAGATGCTTTAGCCTTGTCTTTTGCAGAAGTGCTGGGCTCCCACATCACTGAGGATGGGGATATTTGTGGAGCCTTCTCCTCCAATGGTGGAATTGTCCACCACTATTCACAGCCAGATGTGGCAGGATTGCAGAGCTTAGATCTGACCTGTTCGTTGTGGAATTGCTTAGCTCTGTCTATCACTTGTGCTTACGCTGATTGTCACGCATGTGATCCTGTGTTAAAGCTTCACCAGGTTGACACCTAATCTTTTTTTTAGGTATGTCTGGTGCTGCTCCTGGCATGCCCTCCTGCACTCTTTCAGTGCACTCAAGAGGCACTGAACTAAATGATCAGCCCTGATTGCATTGAGTGGTGAGGCAGGCTCAATGAGCCGAATGGCCTCTGCCAGCTCCTCTGTTGCATCACAGCTTGGTATGGCTCCTGCTCTGCCCAAGACACAAGGAACTACGAAAGGTCGTAAATGTAGCCAAATCCATCACGCAAACCAGCCTCCCATTCATTGACTCTGTCTACACTTCCCGCTACCTCGGCAAAGCAGCCAGCATAATTAAGGACCCCACGCACATTCTCTCTTCCACCATCTTCCGTCAGGAAAAAGATACAAAAGTCTGAGGTCACGTACCAACCGACTCAAGAACAGCTTCTTCCCTGCTGCTGTCAGACTTTTGAATGGACTTCTCTTGCATTAAGTTGATCTTTCTCTCCACCATAGTAAGGAAAGACTGTAAGACTACATTTTGCAAACTCTCGTTTCCTTCTCTATGAATGGTATATTTTGTCTGTATAGTGCGCAAGAAACAATACTTTTCAATGTATGTTAATACATGTGACAGTAATAAACCAAATCAAATCAAATGTTCCTGTGCTTCCGTGCTACATAACCAAACGAATATTAAACCATGCTAGAAATTGAGGTGGGATATCTTTAAGGCCAGGCTATTGTGGTTTCTCAGTTGACATCTACAACAACTGAAACTTCTCTCTATGATAACACTGTGAAGCACCAGGACCCCTTTGACCAGAGACTTTAGTCCACACCAGAAATTAATAAAATTGAGTCAACAAACACACATAACAAACTATACAGGACATTCCCAAATTGCCAACCCAGTGAGACCTCTCAGACAAAATAGCCTGAAATATCTTACTGAATAACTATTAGGGAGATTCGGCAGCATAATGGTAATGTCACCAGGTGAGAATGCCAGGCTGATGCTCTGGGTCACGAGTTTAAATTCCATCATGATAGCTGGTAGAATTTAAATTCTAATAAAATCTGGAATTTAAAGCCAACATCAGTAATGGTAACCATAAAACTATCAACTGTTGTAAATCCCATGTTTCACTCGTGTCCTTCAGGGAAGAAAATCTGCCATCCTGACTCGGGCTGGCCTATTCCAGACCCAGAGTAATGTGGCTGACCCTTAGTTAACCACAGATAGGCCCTCCGAAATAGCAGAGCAAGACACTCAGTTCAAGGGCAAATAGGGACGTCCGCAAGGCCCACATTCTAGTTAAGAAAAAAACAAACTATATTCATAGAACATAGAAACATAGAAAAACTACAGCACAAACAGGCTCTTCGGCCCACAAGTTGCGCCGGTCATGTCCCTACCTACCTAGGCCTATATATAGGCTTACCTATAACCCTCAATCCTATTAAGTCCCATGTACTCATCCAGAAGTCTCTTAAAAGACCCTATCGAGTTTGCCTCCACCACCACTGACGGCAGCCGATGCCCCTCACGCACCACCCTCTGAGTGAAAAACTTCCCCCTAACATCTCCACTGTACCTACTCCCCAGCACCTTAAACCTGTGTCCTCTCGTAGCAGCCATTTCAGCCCTGGGAAAAAGCCTCTGAGAATCCACCCGATCTATACCGCTCAACATCTTGTACACCTCTATCAGGTCACCTCTCATCCTTCGTTTCTCCAAGGAGAAAAGACCGAGCTTCCTCAACCTATCCTCATAAGGCATGCCACCCAATCCAGGCAACATCCTTGTAAATCTTCTCTGTACCCTTTCAATAATTTCTACATCCTTCCTGTAATGAGGCGACCAGAACTGAGCACAGTACTCCAAGTGGGGTCTGACGAGGGTCTTATAAAGCTGCATCATTATCTCCCGACTCCTAAACTCAATCCCTCGATTGATGAAGGCCAGCACACCATACGCCTTCTTAACCACCTCCTCTACCTGCGAGGCCGATTTAAGAGTCCTATGGACCCGGACCCCAAGGTCCTTCTGATCCTCTACACTGCTAAGAGTCTTACCCTTGATATTATACTCCTTCATCTCATTTGACCTGCCAAAATGGACCACTACACATTTATCCGGGTTGAAGTCCATCTGCCACTTCTCCGCCCAGTCTTGCATCCTATCTATGTCACGCTGCAGCTTCTGACATCCCTCCAAACTATCCACAACACCACCAACCTTCGTGTCGTCGGCAAACTTACCAACCCATCCCTCCACTTCCTCATCCAGGTCATTTATGAAAATGACAAACAGCAAGGGTCCCAGAGCAGATCCCTGGGGCACTCTACTGGTGACCGACCTCCATTCAGAAAAAGACCCAATACAACCACTCTCTGCCTTCTGCAGGCAAGCCAGTTCTGGATCCACAAGGCAACAGCCCCTTGGATCCCATGCCTCTCACTTTCTCGAGAAGTCTTGCATGGGGGACCTTATTGAACGCCTTGCTGAAGTCCATGTAAACCACATCCAGAAGGTTGGGGAGAAAGGTTCAACAATTAGAACAATGGGGAGTTACTTCACTCACTTATCACTGAAGCCCATTTCAATTTAAAGAGTAAGGGTTCCATCACACATATCTTTCACTTTGGGATTGAATCAGGCCAGCAGTCGCCGAAGGCAGTTTGGAGGCAGGCAAGTGCCTAGGTGGGCTAATTAAAAGGCCAGCCTCTATTCTCTGAGACTTCAACCCAGTTTTATGAAAGGTTGTTAGGCCCTCTGGCCCTCAACCACCTGCCTCCTCATACCTCTACACACATCAATCCAAACATGCCTCCCCATACTCCCCAATAGAACCTCCATATCACCTCATCAACATGCACTATAACAGACTTCATGTGAAAATGACATGTGAAAATGAAGAAAACCAAACTTTCAACCATCTGATACAGTTCTCCTCAATACACACTTGATGCTGAGAAAGAAAACGTTCATTCATGTCAAGGGCCACATGGGCTGGGAGGCTAAAAGGACGAATATACTCAAAATCAAACTGTGATCTAAACAAGAGGTCTGACCTGCAGACCATCAACAAACCTCTTTATGTACATTTAAAAGATCCAATACTCCTGCTGTGAATTGCACCACATCCTTTATCATGGGGTAGGCTGTAGACAGAGTCCGCAGATCCCCTGCTGCAGCATAACCTAGAAAAATAAACAAAAGTCAAAACAAGATAACAAGCCATTCCAAACCAACTGACCAAGTCAAGGGCCTTTCTGAGTGTCAGTCTGAAGCTGCTACTGCAGTGAAGCACAATTGGGTTTTAGACTTGTTGTGTAAAGTGTTTGCTCTGGAACCACTCTGGATCATGAGTCAGCTCCCTATCTGGAGTTTGCACCTATCTAAAGGATAGACAAATGGGGCCTGACAAAGTGTCTGAGCAAGCCACATCTGATGGCAATATCTCTTTGAAAACCAACAATGGATTGAGTGAGATACTCACAGATGTACACAGCCACATTACTCCAGCTGGGAGTATAATGGGAACCGGGACACCAGCCAGAGCTTCCGAGAATTAAAAAAAACTGCAAACACACTCAGTATTGCTTTGGAATAGTTACCTAGTTTAGTTATGGTGTGGTCAGTGAATAAAGTCTGAATAAAATGGGTAAGTTCAGCTTGCCGGCATTCAGACTCTGACTGTTTCACAAGCTGAGGCAAGTCCAGGAGATACACGCAGTCTTTCATCGCAATTTGTATGACAGACACTCGTGTGTTAGTCAGCACTCCAAAAGTAGGCCTCCATTCCATATCGATTCCCACAACACCACCAGCCTGCAACAGAAACACAGAGTTCACGTCAGCATTGCATCACGTTTCCCCACGACTACCAGCAGCAGTATTTGCTCACAGGTACAAGTAGCATCGTTCATTCATTGAATACAGGTTCTGCACTGAGTTTGCATTAACAGCTTGTTTTCATTGTCCTCAGTGCGTCTGGGTTAAGTGGGGCCAATAAAGTGGTGTTTCCATTCCTGATCATCAACTGGTGATTCCTATTTGGCCTTGCAGGGAATTACAGATTTGGGATGACTGGGACTCAATAAACGTGTGTGCACGCGTGCGTATGCGCATGGGTGTATGCGATCCAAAGTTATAGGTCACAGCATTATATTTAGCAGCTTTTCAAGAACAGTTTCTGATGTGGAATAAAATACTCATTCTGCTTTTTCAGGTAGAAGTAGGTGGATACACCTAGAATCCATTGGATCCACCAGTGATATCATAAATCAGCTGTGATTTAGCAATACTGTTTTTGCTGTTGCTGGAACATCCCACAGTTTGGATGAGGGAGAAGAGAATGTGGGGAAGAGTGAGAAAAGGAAAGGAGAGACAAGAGAGACTGGGTGACACTGACACATTACCAGAACATCTCCAAGTGCTTGCTACACAAGTCGTTGACTGTGGCAGGATTAACCATTGTGCTGCTGACCTGGAGTACACGAGCTGCACAGTTCCTTAACTGATCGAGATGGTCCAGGAAATGAACACTCTCTGTTGGAATCGGTAGCTGATAGTAGAACTTCCTCCGACTCTCTCTCTCTTCTCGACTCTCCTCCGTACAACTGCTCTCTAAACCTATCCTGTAACAGTGAGTGGCTTCAGTTAAAACCTGAGACATACAGATACCAAAACAAGCAAAACAGTAACAAAATAATTAAAAGCAAAATACTGCAGATGTTTGAAATCTAAAAACAGAAAACACAGGGAAAACTCAGGTCTGGCAGCACCGGTGCAGAGAGAAACAGTTAACATTTTTGAACCTGCATGGCTCTTTCAGAGTTAACTCTGTTTCTTTCTCAACAGTAACAACATGACTGGCTCACATGAAGTATGTGCACAGAGGAATATTACTCTTCAATGTAATGTGTCACATATTTGTGGATGAGGGAAGTGTGAGGAAATGAGAGGGTAGTTGAGGGAAGTTCAGTTCATATAGTTTATATGGATGTTAGCAAAGCCTTTAACAAGATCCCACATGGGAGACTGATTGAGAAAGTTGAAGCACATGGAATATAGAGACATATTGGTACCGCTGATGTGGGAAGGAAGGGGGAAGGGGTCATGAAAAGAGAGTATAGGGAATTAGGGAGACAGCTGAAAAGGAGGAAAGCAAAGGTAGTAATTTCAGGATTGCTGCCTGTGCCACAGGAGGGTGAGGGCAGGAATGGAGTGAGGTGGAGGATGAATGTGTGGCTGAGGGACTGGTGCAGGGGGCAGGGATTCAGGTTCCTGGACCATTGGGACATCTTAAGGGGCAGGTGTGACCTGTACACAAAAAACGGGTGGCACTTGAATCCCAGGGGGACCAATATCTTGGCGGGAAGGTTGGCTAAGGCTACTGGGGAGAGTTTAAACTAGATAGGTTGGGGGGGAGGGGATCGAGACGAGGTGACTGGGAGCGAGGAAGTTAGCTCACAAACAGAGAAGGGTTATAGACAGTGCAAGAGGGAGGATGGACAGGGGATAGAGAAGGGGAGAGCTCAGACCAAAGGATTGAGATGTGTTTACTTTAATGCCAGGAGTATAGTGAATAAAGGGGATGAGCTCAGAGCGTGGATTGATGCCTGGAAGTGTGATGTGGTGGCCATTACGGAGACTTGGATGTCTCAGGGACAGGACTGGATACTACAGGTGCCGGGATTCAGATGTTTCAGGAAGGACAGGGAGGGAGGCAAGAGAGGGGGTGGAGTGGCACTGCTGATCAGGGATAGTGTCACAGCTGTAGAGAAGGTGTATGCTGTGGAGGGATTGTCCACAGAGTCTCTGTGGGTGGAAGTTCAGAGTGGTAAGGGGTCGATCACTTTGCTGGGATTTTCTATAGGCCGCCCAATAATGACAGGGAGGTGGAGGAGCAGACAGGGAAACAGATCCTGGAGAGTTGCAATAATAGCAGAGTTGTTGTGATGGGAGACTTTAATTTCCCAAACATAGATTGGAATATCCCTAGGGTAAGGGGATTGGATGGGGAGGAGTTCATTAGGTGTGTTCAGGAGGGTTTCCTGACACAGCATGTGGACAAGCCTACAAGAGGAGAGGCTGTACTTGATCTGATACTGACCAATGAGCCTGGACAGTTGTCAGATCTCTCAGTGGGAGAGCATCTTGGGGATAGCGATCATAACTCTATCTCCTTTATGCTTGCATTGGAAAAAGAGAGGATCAGGCAAGCTAGGAAAGCATTTATTTGGAGTAAGGGGAAATATGAAGACATAAGGCAGCAAATTAGAGGAGTAAATTGGAAGGAGGTATTCTCAGGGAAATGTACTGAAGAGAGGTGGCAGTTTTTCAAGGAATGTCTGTCTAGGGTTCTACAGGACAATGTTCCGAGCAGACAGGGAGGAGTTGGTAGGTTAAAGGAACTGTGGTGCACGAAAGCTGTGCGGGACCTAGTCGAGAAGAAAAGGAAAGCGTAAAAAAAGGTTCAGAGAGCTTGGCGAAGATAGGGATCTAGATGAGTATACGACTTGTAGGAAGGGACAAAAGAAGGAAATTAGGAGAGCCAGAAGGGGTCACAAGAAGGCCTTGGTGAGTAGAATTAGGGAAAACCCTAAGGCGTTCTATAAATATGTAAAGAGTAAAAGGATGAGACGTGAAGGAATAGGGCCTATAAAAGGTGAAGGTGGGAAAATCTGTACAGAACCAGCAGAAATGGCAGAGGTGCTTAATGAGTATTTTGCCTCGGTTTTCACAGAGGAGAAGGACATGGGTGGATGTACTGCGGGCTTGCGGTGGACTGAAAAGATTGAGTATGTGAACTTTAACAAAGAGGTTGTGCTGGAATCTTTGAATGGCATTAAGATAGATAAGTCGCCGGGTCCGGATGGGATGTACCCCAGGTTACTGTGGGAGGCGAGGGAAGAGATTGCAGAGCCTCTGGCGATGATCTTTGCGTCGTCGATGGAGACGGGAGAGGTGCCGGAGGATTGCAGATGTGGTTCCTATTTTCAAGAAGGGGAATAGGGATAGCCCAGGAAATTACCGACCGGTGAGTCTAACCTCAGTGGTTGGTAAGCTGATGGAGAAGATCCTGAGGGACAAGATTTATGAGCATTTAGAGAGGTTTAGTATGCTCAAGAATACTCAGCATGGCTTTGTCAAAGGCAGATCGTGCCTCATGAGCCTGGTGGAGTTCTTCGAAAATGTGACTTAACACATTGACGAAGGGAAAGCGGTAGATGTGGTTTATATGGATTTTAGCAAGGCGTTCGATAAGGTCCCCCATGCAAGGCTTCTAGAAAAAGTGAGAGGGCATGGGATCCAAGGGGCTGCTGCCCTGTGGATCCGGAACTGGCTTGACCAAAGGAGGCAGAGAATGTGTATAGATGGGTCTTTTTCTAATTGGAGGTCGGTCACCAGTGGTGTGCCCCAGGGATCTGTTCTGGGACCCTTGCTGTTTGTCATTTTCATAAATGACCTGGATGAGGAAGTGGAGGGATGGGTTGGTAAGTTTGCTGACGACACAAAGGTTGGTGGGGTTGTGGACAGTCTGGAGGGATGTCAGAAGTTACAGAGGGACATAGATAGGATGCAAGACTGGGCGGACAAGTGGCAGATGGGCTTCAACCCAGATAAATGCGTCGTGGTCCATTTTGTCAGGTCAAATGGGATGAAGGAGTACAATATAAAGGGAAAGACTCTTAGTACTGTAGAGGATCAGAAGGACCTTGGGGTCCGGGTCCATAGGACTCTAAAATCGGCCCCGCAGGTGGAGGAGGTGGTTAAGAAGGCGTATGGTGTGCTGGCCTTTATCAATCAAGGGATTGAGTTTAGGAGTCCAGGGATAATGATGCAGCTTTATAAGACCCTCGTCAGACCCCACTTGGAGTAGTGTGCTCAGTTCTGGTCGCTTCGTTACAGGAAGAATGTGGAAAAGATTGAAAGGGTGCAGATTTACAAGGATGTTGCCTGGATTGAGTGGCATGTCTTATGAGGATAGGCTGAGGGAGCTCGGTCTTTTCTTCTTGGAGAGACGTAGGATGAGAGGAGACCTAATAGAGGTATATAAGATGTTCAGAGGCGTAGATCGGGTGGACTCTCAGAGGCTTTTTCCCAGGGTGGAAATGGCTGCTACGAGAGGACACAGGTTTAAGGTGCTGGGGGGTAGGTACAGGGGAAATGTTAGGGGGAAGTTTTTCACACAGGGGGTGGTGGGCGAGTGGAATCGGCTGCCGTCAGTGGTAGTGGAGGCAAACTCAATAGGGTCTTTTAAGAGACTCCTGGATGAGTTCATGGGACTTAATAGGATGAAGGGTTATAGGTAGGCCTAAAAGGTAGGGATATGTTCGGCACAACTTGTGGGGCCGAAGGGCCTGTTTTGTGCTGTAGTTTTCTATGTTTCTATGGAATTCAGGGAAACTTGTCAAGGTGGATCCGAAACTGGCATAGTAATATGACACAAAGGATGGTAGTAGAAGGCTGTTTGAGTGATTGGATGACTACCATCGACACCGCAAACTGCCAGCTGCAAGTGGAGAGGATCTCCAAGAAGTCGAAAGCTAGTGGCGTTTGCTACCAAATAAACCTGTTGGACTTTAACCTGGTGTTGTTAGACTCCTTACTGAGTGATTGGAGCCAGTGTCAGGTGAAGTACGGCAAGGATCCCTTATTGTTTGTCCTTTATTGTTTGTTACATACATAAATTATATTTAGTTTGAGCGCACTCCAGTTTAACTGATTGGTTAAGTTTTGCAATTTCTTTAGATTGGCATGGGTTATAGAACATAGAACATGGAACAGTACAGCACAGAACAGGCCCTTCGGCCCACGTTGTTGTGCCGAGCTTTGTCTGAAACCCAGATCAAGCTCTTTCCTCCCTATCATCCCGAAGTACTCCATGTGCCTATCCAATAGCTTCTTAAATGTTCCTAAAGTTTCTGACTCCACTATCCCTGCAGGCAGTCCATTCCACACCCCAACCACTCTCCGAGTAAAAAACCTACCTCGGACATCCTCCCTATATCTCCCACCATGAACCCTATAGTTATGCCCCCTAGTTACCACTCCATTCACCCGAGGAAATAGTCTTTGAACGTTCACTCTATCTATCCCCCTCATCATCTTATAAACCTCTATCAAGTCTCCTCTCAACCTCCTCCGCTCCAAAGAGAAAGCCCAAGTTCCCTCAACCTTTCCTCATAAGACCTACCCTCCAAACCAGGCAGCATCCTGGTAAATCTCCTTTGCACTCTTTCCAGTCTCTCCACATCCTTCTTATAGTGAGGTGACCAGAACTGCACACAATATTCCAAATGTGGTCTCACCAAGGTCCTGTACAGTTGCAGCATAACCCCACGGCTCTTAAACTCAAACCCCCTGTTAATGAACGCCAACACACTATAGGCCTTCTTCACGGCTCTATCCACTTGAGTGGCAACCTTCAGAGATCTATGGATATGAACCCCAAGATCTCTCTATTCCTCCACATTCTTCAGAACTCTACCTTTGACCCTGTAATCCACATTTAAATTTGTCCTACCAAAATGAATCACCTCGCATTTGTCAGGGTTAAACTCCATTTGCCATTTTTCAGCCCAGCTCTGCATCCTATCTATATCTCTTTGCAGCCTACAACAGCCCTCCACCTCATCCACTACTCCACCAATCTTGGTGTCATCAGCAAATTTACTGATCCACCCTTCAGCCCCCTCCTCCAAGTCATTTATAAAAATTACAAATAGCAGAGGACCGAGCATTGATCCCTGTGGCACTCCGCTGGTAACCGGTTTCCAGCCCGAAAATTTTCCATCCACCACCACCCTCTGTCTTCTGTTAGATAGCCAGTTACCTATCCAATCGGCCAAACTTCCCTCTATCCCACACATCCTTACTTTCTTCATAAGCTGACCATGGGGGACTTTATCAAACGCCTTACTAAAATCCATGTATATGACATCAACTGCACTACCTTCATCTACATACTTAGTTACCTCCTCAAAAAATTCTATCAAATTTGTGAGGCAAGACTTGCCCTTCACAAATCCGTGCTGACTATCCCGGATTAAGCTGCATCTTTCTAAATGGTTGTAAATCCTATCCCTGAGGACCTTTTCCATCAACTTACCGACCACCGAAGTAAGACTAACCGGCCTATAATTACCAGGGTCATTTCTATTCATATTATTTCTATTCATATTATTGCCCCCTTAATTTCGAAAATATTGTTAACTTTCAACTGACTGGAAATTTTCCTATTTGAAATGGGACAAGACGAACTACTTAAAAATGCAGGGCCACCTTCTGAGGTGAAAGTGAAAAATAAACAAGTCACCCTCAGGGGAATGCAAAGGAGACATTTCCTATAATTCAGAGGCACACTGAAACAATGGCTGCCACAGACACACCGACCCAAAACCCGTTGGAAATACACAATGGGTGAAGCATAACAGGGCAGGCTGCAGGCACTGCTGAGACATTATAAGAAAGATTTCAGCGGAGGAGTCAGACTGAAAGCTCTCTTCCTTTTGGAACTACTGTATTGGCCGGTTCAGAAGCAAACGTTATTAGAAATCTACCAGAGAGCCAAGATCTCATAATATTTGCAACATCGACATCTGACCACATCCACAAAACCAAATCAATCAAAAAACTTAAGAAAATCTACACCTCAAGGGCAATTGAAAGCCACTTAACCAAATAGTCTTTTAACTTTTTTAATTTGTTTCACAATAATAGGCTTTTTTCGAATTCAAATGTATTTAACTATTGAAGCTGTGAGCAATAAAGAGCCCACTAAATGTGAGAGAAAAAAATAATACAAATGCAACATCACATACGTTAGTATCATCAATAAGGGAAGTTAGTAAAATTGATTTGATTTGATTTATTAAACTTTGGAAGGTTAGTCATGCCACAAATCAATTCCAGCCTCCCAGATTGCCTGGACCCATTACAGTTCGCCTATGTCGCGACAGGTCCACAGCAGACGCCATCTCCCTGGCCCTGCACTCAACCCTGGAACACCTAGATAATAAAGATACCTATGTCAGATTCCTATTTGTTGACTATAGTCAGCACAGCCTTCAACACCATTATTCCTACAAAATTCATCTCCGAATCCCGTGGCCTGGGGCTCGGCTCCTCCCTCCGCGACTGGATCCTGAGCTTCCTAATCCACAGACCACAATCAGTAAGGATAGGCAACAACACCTCCTCCACGATCATCCTCAACAGCAATGCCCCACAAGGTGTATTCTCAGCCCCCTACTATATTCCTTATACACCTATGACTGTGTGGCCAAATTCCCCTCCAATTCGATTTTCAAGTTTGCTGATGACACCACCATAGTGGGTCGAATTTCAAACAATGACGAGACAGAGTACAGGAAAGAGATAGAGAATCTGGTGAACTGGTGTGACAAACAATAATCTGTCACTCAATGTCAACAAAACGAAAGAGATTGTCATCGACTTCAGGAAGAGTAAAGGAGAAAATGCCCCTGTCTACATCAATGGGGACGAAGTACAAATGGTCGAGAGCTTCAAGTTTTTAGGTGTCCAGATCACCAACAACCTGCCCTAGTCCCCCATGCTGACACTATAGTTAAGAAAGCCCACCAGCACCTCTGCTTTCGCAGAAGACGAAGGAAATTTGGCATGTCTGCTACGACTCTCACCAACTTTTACAGATACACCAAAGATAACATTCTTTCTGGTTGCATCACAGCTTGGTATGGCTCCTGCTCTGTCCAGGACCGCAGGAAACTACAAAGGGTCGTGAACAAAGCCCAATCCATCATGCAAACCAGCCTCCCATCCATTGACTCTGTCTACACTTCCCGCTGCCTCGGAAAAGCAGCCAGCATAATTAAGGACCTTACACACCCCGGACATACTCTCTTCCACCGTCTTCCGTTGGGAAAAAGATACAAAGTCTGAGGTCAAGTACCAACCGACTCAAGAGCAGCTTCTTCCCTGCTGCTGTCAGATTTCTGAATGAATCTATCTCATGTTAAGTTGATCTTTCTCTACACGCTAGCTATCACTGTAACAGAGAGTTAGGCAGAAGGCTAAAGTGCAGGACTTCGAAGGTAGTAATTTCAGGACTACTACCGCTGCCATGTGCTAGTGAGAGTATGAATAGGAGGATTAGGCAGATGAATGCGTGGCTTGAGAGCTAGTGCAGGGGGCAGGGATTTAGATTTTTGGATCATTGGGATCTCTTCTGGGGAAGGGCTGACTTGTTCAAGAGGAGTAAGAGTTTTAACAACACCAGGTTAAAGTCCAACAGGTTTATTTGGTAGCAAATACCATTAGCTTTCGGAGCGCTGCTCCTTCGTCAGATGGAGTGGAAATCTGCTCTCAAACAAGGCACAGAGACACAAAATCAAGTTACAGAATACTGATTAGAATGCGAATCTCTACAGCCAACCAGGTCTTAAAGATACAGACAATGTGAGTGGAGGGAGCATTAAGCACAAGTTAAAAAGATGTGTATTGTCTCCAGACAGGACAGCCAGTGAGATTCTGCAAGTCCAGGAGGCAAGCTGTGGGGGTTACTGATAGTGTGACATAAACCCAACATCCTGGTTTAGGCCGTCCTCATGTGTGCGGAACTTGGCTATCAGTTTCTGCTCAGCGACTCTGCGCTGTCGTGTGTCGTGAAGGCCGCCTTGGAGAACGCTTACCCGAAGATCAGAGGCCACGGGCATTTACCACTTTATCCGGCAGCTCATTCCACACTCCCACCACTCTCTGCGTGAAGAAGCACCCCCTAATATTCCCTTTAAACTTTTCTCCTTTCACCCTTAACCCATGCCCTTTGGTTTTTTTCTCCCCGAGCCTCAGCGGAAAAAGCCTGCTTGCATTCACTCTATCTATACCCATCAAAATCTTATACACCTCTATCAAATCTCCCCTCAATCTTCTACGCTCCAGGGAATAAAGTCCCAACCTATTCAATCTCTCTCTGTAACTCAGCTTCTCAAGTCCCGGCAACATCCTTGTGAACCTTCTCTGCACTCTTTCAATCTGATTTACATCCTTCCTGTAACTAGGTGACCAAAACTGTACACAATACTCCAAATTCGGCCTCACCAATGCCTTATATAACCTTACCATAACACTCCAACTTTTATAATCGATACACCGATTTATAAAGGCCAATGTACCAAAGGCACTCTTTACGACCCTATCCACCTGTGACGTCATTTTTAGGGAATTCTGTACCTGTATTACCAGATCCCTCTGTTCAACTGCACTCTTCAGAGTCCTACCATTTACCATGTACGTTCTTCTTTGGTTTGTACTCCCAAAGTGCAATATCTCACACTTGGCTGCGTTAAATTCCATTTGCCATTTTTCAGCCCATTTTTCTAGTTGGTCCAAATCCCTCTGCAAGCTTTGAAAACCTTCCTCACTGTCCACTAGAACTCCAATCTTTGTATCATCAGCAAACTTGCTGATCCAATTGACCACATTATCATCCAGATCATTGATATAGATGACAAACAACAATGGACCCAACACCGATCCCTGCGACACACCACTAGTCACAGGCCTCCACTCAAAGAAGCAATCCTCCACAACCACTCTCTGGCTTCTTCCATTGATGTGGAGATGTCGGCGTTGGACTGGGGTAAGCACAGTAAGAAGTCTCACAACACCAGGTTAAAGTCCAACAGGTTTATTTGGTAGCAAATACCATAAGCTTTCGGAGCAGAGCTCCTTCGTCAGATGGAGTGGATATCTGTTCTCAAACAGTACACAGACACAGAAATCAAATTACAGAATACTGATTAGAATGCAAATCTCTACAGCCAGCCAGGTCTTAAATGTACAGACAATGTGGGTGGAGGGAGCATTCAACACAGGTTAAAGAGATGTGTATTGTCTCCAGACAGAACAGCTTGTGGAATTCTGCAAGTCCAGGAGGCAAGCTGTGGGGGTTACTGATAATGTGACATAAATCCAACAAGCTGTGGGGGTTACTGATAATGTGACATAAATCCAACATCCCGGTTTAGGCCGTCCTCATGTGTGCGGAACTTGGCTATCAGTTTCTGCTCAGCGACTCTGCGCTGTCGTGAGTCGTAAAGGCCGCCTTGGAGAACGCTTACCTGAAGATCCAAGGCTGAATGCCCGTGACTGCTGAAGTGCTCCCCCACAGGAAGAGAACAGTCTTGCCTGGTGATTGTCGAGCGGTGTTCATTCATCCGTTGTCGTAGCGTCTGCATGGTTTCCCCAATGTACCATGCTACCAAATAAACCTGTTGGACTTTAACCTGGTGTTGTGAGACTTCTTACTGTTCTTCCATTGAGCCAGTGTCTAATCCAATTTACTACCTCCCCATGTATACCTAGCGACTGAACCTTCCTAACTAACCTCCCATGAGGGACCTTGTCAAAGGCCTTGCTGAAATCCAGGTAGACAACGTCCACCGCCTTCCCTTCATCCACTTTCCTGGTAACCTCCTCGAAAAACTCTAATAGATTGGTCAAACATGACCTACCACGCACAAAGCCATGTTGACTCTCCCTAATAAGTCCCTGTCTATCCAAATATTTGTAGATCCTATCCCTTATCACACCTTCCAATAACTTGCCCACCACCGACGTCAAACTTACTGGCCGATAATTTCCCGGATTTCTTTTGGAACCTTTTTTAAACAACGGAACAACATGAGCCACCCTCCAATCATCCGGCACCTCCCCCGTGAATACTGACATTTTAAATATGTCTGCCAGGGCCCCTGCAAGTTCAACACTAGCTTCCCTCAAGGTCCGTGGGAATACCCTATCTGGTCCTGGGGATTTATCCACTCTGATTTGCCTCAAGACAGCGAGCACCTCCTCCTCCCCTTTAATCTGTAAAGGTTCCATGGCCTCCCTACCAGTTTGCCCTATTTCCGTAGACTCCATGCCCGTTTCCTCAGTAAATACGGATGCAAAAAAACCATTTAGTATCTCCCCCATCTCTTTTGGTTCCATACACAGTCTACCACTCTGGTCTTCAAGAGGACCAATTTTATCCCTCACTATCCTTTTGCTCCTGACATACCTATAGAAGCTCTTTGGATTTTCCTTCACTCTGTCTGCCAAAGCAACCTCATGTCTTCTTTTAGCCCTCCTGATTTCCCTCTTAAGTAGCTTCTTGCACTTTTTATACTCCTCGAGCATCTGATCTGTTCCTTGCTGCCTGTACATTTCATACAACTCTCTCTTCCTCTTAGTCAGTGTTACAATCTCCCTCGAGAACCAAGGTTCCTTATTCCGATTTACTTTGCCTTTCATCCTGACAGGAACATACAAACTCTGCACTCTCAAAATTTCTCCTTTGAAGGCCTCCCACTTTCCATTTACATCCTTACCAGAGAACAGCCTGTGCCAATCCACACTTCCCAGATCCCTTCTCATTTCATCAAATTTGGCCTTTTTCCAGTTCAGAACTTCAACCCGAGGACCAGATCTATCCTTATCCACGATCAGGTTGAAACTAATGGCATTATGATCACTGGATCCAAAGTGTTCCCTCACACTCACATCCATCACCTGCCCTAACTCATTTCCCAATAGGAGATCCAATATCGCATCCTCTCTAGTTGGCACCTCTATATACTGATGTAGAAAATTCTCCTGAACACATTTTACAAACTCTACCCCGTCCAAACCTTTAACAGTATGCGAGTCCCAATCTATATGTGGAAAATTAAAATCCCCTACTATCACAACTTTATGTTTCTTGCAGTTGTCAGCTATCGCTCCACTGATTTGCTCCTCCAATTCTCGCTGACTATTGGGTGGTCTATAATACAACCCCATTAATGTGGTCATACCTTTCCTGTTTCTCAGCTCCACCCATAGGGCCTCTGTAGACCAGCTCCCTAATCTATCCTGCCTGAGTACCGCTGTAACATTTTCCCTGACTGACAATGCCACCCCCCCACCTTTTATCCCTCTGCCTCTATCCCGCCTGAAACATTGGAACCCTGGAACATTGAGCTGCCAGTCCTGCCCCTCCTGTAGCCAAGTTTCACTCATGGCTACAATATCATATTTCCATGTGTCTATCCACGCCTTCAGCTCATCTGCCTTCCCCACAATACTCCTGGCATTGAAATAGACACACCTCAAAAGATTATTTCCACCACACTCTACCCTTCCATTTGTGATGTTGCTTGAACTAACCTGTCTTTTTACCCCTGCTCCACTATCTGCTCTGGCACTCTGGTTCCCATCCCCCTGCAAATCTAGTTTAAACGCTCCCCAATAACACTAGCAAATCTCCCTGCAAGTATATTGGTCCCCTTGTAGTTTAGGTGTAACCCGTCTCTCTTGTACAGGTCCCACCTGCCCCAGAAGAGGTCCCAATGATCCAAGAATTGGAAACCCTGCCCCCTGCACCAGTTCCTCAGCCACGTGTTCATCCGCCCAAGCATCCTACTCCTGCCCTCACTGGCATGTGGCTCAGGTAGCAATCCTGAGATTACTACCCTCGGGGTCCTGCTTTTTAACTTCCTTCCAAGCTCTTTGTACTCACTCTTTAGGACCTCCTCACTCTTCCTTCCCACGTCATTGGTACCGACGTGTACCACGACATCTGGCTGATCACCTTCCCACTTTAGAACGCTGTGCACGCGATCAGAGACATCGCTGACCTTGGCACCTGGGAGGCAACAAACCATGCGGGAGTCTCTGTCCCGACCACAGAACCTCCTGTCTGTACCTCTGACCATTGAGTCCCCTATCACTACTGCTCTCCTCTTCTTCATCCCACCCTTTTGCGCTGTAGAACCAGACTCAGTATCAGAGTTCCGGCTTTCGCAACTTGTCCCAGGTAAAGCATCTCCCACAACAGTATCCAATTCAGTATACCTGTTGTGGAGGGGTATGGCCACAGGGGAACCCTGCTCTGCCTGTCCTTTCACACTGCCAT
The DNA here is from genome assembly GCF_964213995.1 of Mustelus asterias. Classification (NCBI taxonomy): domain Eukaryota; kingdom Metazoa; phylum Chordata; class Chondrichthyes; order Carcharhiniformes; family Triakidae; genus Mustelus; species Mustelus asterias. The sequence goes on along the minus strand of NC_135813.1, from coordinate 50,789,745 downwards.
TTCCTCTCCTTACAGTAACCCAATTTCCTGTGCTCTGCTGCTTAGGTGTAACTATCTCCCTAAAGCTACTGTCTATATACTTCTCATTCTCCCGAATTAGATGGAGGTCATCAAGCTCCTTCTCCAGTTCCCTAACTGATAATTTTTTGTTCAAAGCGTGCAGGAAGGTTTTTTGACTCAGTATGTAGACAGGCCAACTAGAGGTGAGGCTATATTGGATCTGGTGCTGGGAAATGAGCCAGACCAGGTGCTAGACTTGGAAGTTGGTGTGCATTTTGGTGATAGTGACCACAATTCGGTTACGTTCACCTTAGTGATGGAAAGGGATAGGCATGAACCTCGGGCCAGTGGTTTTAGCTGGGGGAAGGGTAATTATGAGGCTATTAGGAGAGAATTAGGAAACATAGGTTGGACTAGGAGATTACAGGGACTGGGAACGTCCGACATGTGGAGTTTTTTCAAGGAGCAGCTACTGCGAGTCTGTGATAGGTATGTCCCTGTCAGGCAAGGAGGAATTGGTAGGGCTAGGGAACCGTGGTGCACCAAAAAAGTTTCTTTGTTGGTTAAAAAGAAAAAGGAGGCTTATGTTCGGATGAGACGTGAGCACTCGGGTAGTGCACTAGAAAGCTTTAGATTGGCTAAGAGGGAGTTGAAGAGCGAGCTTAGAAGGGCTAAAAGGGGACATGAGAAGACTTTGGCGGATAGGGTTAAAGAGAATCCTAAGGCGTTCTATAGGTATGTCAAGAACAGAAGGTTGGTTAGGGCAAGTTTAGGGCCAGTTATAGATGGCAGAGGGAAGTTATGTGTGGAACCGGAGGAGATTGGTGAAGCATTGAACCAATATTTCTCTTCGGTGTTCACGCAAGGGGACATGAATATAGCTGAGGAGGACACTGGGTTGCAAGGGAGTAGAATAGACAGTATTACAGTTGATAAGGAGGATGTGCAGGATATTCTGGAGGGTCTGAAAATAGATAAATCCCCTGGTCCGGATGGGATTTATCCAAGGATTCTCTGGGAGGCAAGAGAAGTGATTGCAGAGCCTCTGGCTCTGATCTTCAGGTCGTCGTTGGCCTCTGGTATAGTACCAGAAGATTGGAGGTTAGCGAATGTTGTCCCATTGTTTAAGAAGGGGAACAGAGACTTCCCCGGGAATTATAGACCGGTGAGTCTCACTTCTGTTGTCGGCAAGATGTTGGAAAAAATTATAAGGGATAGGATTTATAGTTATTTGGAGAGTAATGAATTGATAGGTGATAGTCAGCATGGTTTTGTGGCAGGTAGGTCGTGCCTTACTAACCTTATTGAGTTTTTTGAGAAAGTGACCAAGGAGGTGGATGGGGGCAAGGCAGTGGACGTGGTATATATGGATTTTAGTAAGGCGTTTGATAAGGTTCACCATGGTAGGCTTCTGCAGAAAATGCAGATGTATGGGATTGGGGGTGATCTAGGAAATTGGATCAGGAATTGGCTAGCGGATAGGAAACAGAGGGTGGTGGTTGATAGTAAATATTCATCATGGAGTGCGGTTACAAGTGGTGTACCTCAGGGATCTGTTTTGGGGCCACTGCTGTTTGTAATATTTATTAATGATCTGGATGAGGGTATAGTTGGGTGGATTAGCAAATTTGCTGATGACACCAAAGTCGGTGGTGTGGTAGACAGTGAGGAAGGGTGTCGTAGTTTGCAGGAAGACTTAGACAGGTTGCAAAGTTGGGCCGAGAGGTGGCGGATGGAGTTTAATGCGGAGAAGTGTGAGGTAATTCACTTTGGTAGGAATAACAGATGTGTTGAGTATAGGGCTAACGGGAGGACTTTGAATAGTGTGGAGGAGCAGAGGGATCTAGGTGTATGTGTGCATAGATCCCTGAAAGTTGGGAATCAAGTAGATAAGGTTGTTAAGAAGGCATATGGTGTCTTGGCGTTTATTGGTAGGGGGATTGAATTTAGGAGTCGTAGCGTTATGTTGCAACTGTACACAACTCTGGTGCGGCCGCACTTGGAGTACTGTGTGCAGTTCTGGTCCCCACATTACAGGAAGGATGTGGAGGCTTTGGAGAGGGTGCAGAGGAGGTTTACCAGGATGTTGCCTGGTATGGAGGGGAGATCCTATGAGGAGAGGCTGAGGGATTTGGGATTGTTTTCGCTGGAAAGGCGGCGGCTAAGAGGGGATCTTATTGAAACATATAAGATGATTAGAGGTTTAGATAGGGTGGATAGTGATAGCCTTTTTCCTCTGATGGAGAAATCCAGCACGAGGGGGCATGGCTTTAAATTGAGGGGGGGTAGTTATAGAACCGATGTCAGGGGTAGGTTCTTTACCCAGAGGGTGGTGAGGGATTGGAATGCCCTGCCAGCATCAGTAGTAAATGCGCCTAGTTTGGGGGCGTTTAAGAGATCCGTAGATAGGTTCATGGACGAAAAGAAATTGGTTTAGGTTGGAGGGTCACAGTTTTTTTTTAACTGGTCGGTGCAACATCGTGGGCCGAAGGGCCTGTTCTGCGCTGTAATGTTCTATGTTCTATGTTCTATGTTCTAACACGTTTTGCTAGCAGCTGCAGCTGGATGCATGTTTTGCAGGTGCTGTCGTCAGGGATACCGGAGGTCTCCCTGATCTCCCACATCCTGCAAGAGGAGCATTCTAACATCTTGCCTGGCATATTTTTTTTTACTCTGGGGAAATACAGGAATAAACTTTCTGAAAAAGAAAAAAAAACCTACTCTCGCCTCTGCCTGTTCTCGCCGAAGCCCGTTTTGAGCCAAAGCCCTTCAGCTCTCACTCTGCCCCCTGCTCACTCTGCTGGCCGCTAACGACGCTGCCCGCTCAAAGGTGCAGCCTACTTTTAAACCCTCCAAAACCTTCCCAGGCTGCCGCAAGGCCTACTTCCTGTTTTGAAAAAAAACCTCCGATTTTTTTCACAAATTTAACTGAAAAATAAATAAATAAATATCGTGCACAAACAAGCTCCCCATCTGACGAAGGAGCAGCGCTCCGAAAGCTAATGGTATTTGCTACCAAATAAACCTGTTGGACTTTAACCAGGTGTTGCTCAAACTCTTACTGTGTTTACCCCAGTCCAACACCGGCATCTCCACATCTTGTTCAAGAGGGACAGGTTACACCTGAACTGGAGAGGGACTAACATCATGGCGGGGAGATTTGCTGGAGCCATTCAGGAGGTTTAAACTATTTTGGCAGGGGGGTGGGATCCAAATCAGTCGGGAGACAGAAGAGAAGCTTGAGAACAGCACAGAAGTTAAAGAGAGCACATTAAGTAGTAAAGGCAGTGTCAGTAATCCTAGTACCAGACAGATCAGGCAAAAGCAAGACAGAGAGCAAGGGAAATCCAGATTAAACTGCATTTATTTCAATGCAAGAGGCCTGACGGGCAAGGCAGATGAACTCAGGGCATGGATGGGTACATGGGACTGGGATATTATAGCAATTATTGAAACATGGCTAAGGGAGGGGCAGGACTGGCAGCACAATGTTCCAGGGTACAGATGCTATAGGAAAGATAGAACAGGAGGTAAGCGAGGAGGGGGAGTTGCACTTTTGATTCGGGAAAGCATCACGGCTGTACTGAGAGAGGCTATATATGAGGGTTCGGTACTGAGTCTACATGGGTAGAACTGAGAAATAAGAAGGGGGAAATCACTTTGATAGGGTTGTACTATAGGCCCCCAAATAGTCAGCGGGAAATTGAGGAGCAAATATGTAAGGAGATTACAGATAGCTCCAAGAAAAATAGGGTGGTAATAGTCGGAGATTTTAACTTTCCCAACATTGACTGGGACAGCCATAGTATTAGAGGGTTGGATGGAGTGAAATTTGTTGAGTGTATTCAGGAGGAATTTCTCATTCAGTATGTGGATGGCCTGACTAGACAGGGGGCAAAACCTGACCTCCTCTTGGAAAATAATGAAGGGCAGGTGACAGAAGTGTTACTGAGGGATCACTTTGGGACCAGAGACCATAATTCTATTGGTTTCAAGATAGCTATGGAGAATGATAGGTCTGGCCCAAAAGTTAAAATTCTAAATTGGGGCAAGGCCAATTTTGATGGTATCAGGCAGGAACTTTCAAAAGTTAATTGGGGGAGTCTGTGGTAAGGCAAAGGGACGTCTGGTAAGTGGCACGTTTTCAAAAGTGTGTTAACCAAGGTTCAGGGTAAACACATTCCTCTTAGAGTGAAGGGCAAGGCTGGCAGAAGTAGGGAACCTTGGATGACTCGGGATATTGAGGCCCTGGTCAAGAAGAAGAAAGAGGCACATGACATGCAAAGGCAGCTGGGATCAAGCGAATCCCTTGAAGAGTGTAGGAGTAGAGTTGAGAGAGAAATCAGGAGGGCAAAAAGGGGACACGAGATTGTTTTGGCAGATAAGGCAAAGGAGAATCCAAAGAGCTTCGACAAATGCATAAAGGGCAAAAGAGTAACAAGGGAGAGAGTAGAGCCTCTTAAGGATCAACAAGGTCATCTGTGTGTGGATCCACAAGAGATGGGTGAGATCCTAAATGAGTATTTCTCATCAGTATTTACTGTTGAGAAAAGCATGGATGTTAGGGAACTTGGGGAAATAAATAGTGATGTCTTGAGGAGTGTACATATTACAGAGGAGGTGGGGCTGGAAGTCTTAAAGCGCATCAAGGTAGATAAATCCCCGGGCCTGATGAAGTGTATCGCAGGACATTGTGGGAGGCTAGGGAGGAAATTGCGGGTCCCCCAGCCGAGATATTTGAATCATCGATTGTTACAGGTGAGGTGCCTGAAGATTGGAGAGTGGCAAATGTTGTGCCTTTGTTTAAAAAGGGCTGCAGGGAAAAGCTTGGGAACTACAGGCCAGTGAGCCTCACATCTGTGATGGGTAAAGGATCTACAGGCATTTAGAGATGCAAGTGCTGATTAGGGACAGTCAGCATGGCTTTGTGAGTGGAAAATCATGTCTTACAAATTTGATTGAGTTTTTTGAAGGCGTAACCAAGAAGGTAGATGAGGGCAGTGCAGTTGATGTCGTCTATATGAACTTTAGCAAGGCCTTTGACAAGGTACCGCATGGTAGGTTGTTGCATAAGGTTAAATCTCACGGGATCCAGGGTGAGGTATCTAAATGGATACAAAATTGGCTTCTTGACAGAAGTCAGAGGGTGGTTGTAGAGAGTTGTTTTTCAAACTGGAGGCCTGTGACCAGCGGTGTGCCTCAGGGATCAGTGCTGGATCCACTGTTATTTGTCATTTATATTAATGATTTGGATGAGAATATAGGGGGCACGGTCAGTAAGTTTGCAGATGACACCAAGATTGGTGGCATAGTGGACAGTGAAGAAAGTTATCTCAAATTGCAACGGGATCTTGATCAATTGGGCCAGTGGGCTGATGAATGGCAGATGGAGTTTAATGTAGACAAATGCAAAGTGATGCATTTTGGTAGACTGAACCAGGGCAGGACTTACTCAGTTAATGGTAGGGCGTTGGGAGAGTTACAGAACAAAGAGATCAAGGGGTACATGTTCATAGCTCCTTGAAAGTGGAGTCACAGGTGGACAGAGTGGTGAAGAAGGCATTCGGCATGCTTGGTTTCATCGGTCAGAACATTGAATACAGGAGTTGGAACGTCTTGTTGAAGTTGTACAAGACATTGGTAAGACCACACTTGGAATACTGTGTGCAATTCTGGAATTGCACACAGTATTCATAATATTATCTCCTTCACGATAGCATTGGAAAGAGATAGGATCAGGCAGGCTAGGAAAGTGTTTCTCTGGAGTAAAGGGAAATACAGTGTCATCAGGGAGGAAATTAGATGGGTAAATTGGAAGGAGGCATTCTTGGGGAAAAGTACCGAAGGAAAGTGGAGGATTTTCAAGGAATGTTTGTCTGGAGCTCTGCATGACAACGTTCCGATGAGACAGGGGGGTGTTGGTAGGGTACGGGAACCGTGGTGCACGAAGGTTGTGATGAACCTGGTGAATAAGAAAAGAGAGGCGTACAGAAGGTTCAGAGAGCTAGGAGGTGTTAAGGATTTAGAGGAGTATACGGGATGTAGGAAGGAGCTTAAGAAGGAAATTAGGAGAGCGAGAAGGGGTCATGAGAAGGCCTTGGCGGGTAAGATTAAGGAGAATCCCAAGGCTTTCTACAAATATGTCAAGAGTAAAAGGATGAGATGTGAAGGCATAGGACCCTTAAAAGGTGAAGGGGGAAAAGTTTGTGCGGAACCGTTAGAAATGGCGGAGCTGCTTAATGAATACTTTACCTCGGTATTCACGGTGGAAAGGGATCTGGGTGGTTGTACTGCTGGTTTGCGGTGGACAGAAAGGATCGAGCATGTGGACATAAAGAAAGAGGATGTGTTGGAACTATTGAATGGCATCAAGGTTGGTAAGTCGCCGGGACCGGATGGGATGTACCCCAGGTTACTGTGGGAGGCGAGGGAGGAGATTGCGGAGCCTTTGGCGATGATCTTTGCATCGTCGATGGAGACGGGAGAGGTTCCGGAGGATTGGAGGATTGCAGATGTGGTCCCTATATTCAAGAAAGGGAACAGGGACAGCCCGGGAAATTACCGACTGGTGAGTCTAACCTCAGTGGTTGGTAAGTTGATGGAGAGGATCCTGAGAGACAGGATTTATGATCATCTAGAGAAGTTTAGTATGATCAAAAGTAGTCAGCACGGCTTTGTCAAGGGCAGGTCGTGCCTTACGAGCCTGGTTGAGTTCTTTGAAAATGTGACCAAACACATTGACGAAGGAAGAGCGGTGGATGTGGTCTATATGGACTTCAGCAAGGCGTTCGATAAGGTCCCCCATGCAAGACTTCTTGAGAAAGTGAGAGGGCATGGGATCCAAGGGGCTGTTGCCTTGTGGATCCAGAACTGGCTTGCCTGCAGAAGGCAGAGAGTGGCTGTGGAGGGGTCTTTCTCTGCATGGAGGTCAGTGACCAGTGGAGTGCCCCAGGGATCTGTTCTGGGACCCTTGCTGTTTGTCATTTTCATAAATGACCTGGATGAGGAAGTGGAGGGATGGGTTGGTAAGTTTGCTGACGACACCAAGGTAGGTGGTGTTGTGGATAGTTTGGAGGGATGTCAGAAGTTGCAGCGAGACATAGATAGAATGCAAGACTGGGCGGAGAAGTGGCAGATGGACTTCAACCCGGATAAGTGTGTGGTGATCCATTTTGGCAGATCCAATGGGATGAAGCAGCAGTATAATATGAAGGGTACCATTCTTAGCAGTGTAGAGGATCAGAAGGACCTTGGGGTCCGGGTCCATAGGACTCTTAAATCGGCCTCGCAGGTGGAGGATGCGGTCAAGAAGGCGTACGGCGTACTGGCCTTCATTAATCGAGGGATTGAGTTTAGGAGTCGGGAGATAATGCTGCAGCTTTATAGGACCCTGGTTAGACCCCACTTGGAGTACTGCGCGCAGTTCTGGTCACCTCATTACAGGAAAGATGTTGAAGCCATTGAAAGGGTGCAGAGGAGATTTACAAGGATGTTGCCTGGATTGGGGGGCATGCCTTATGAGGATAGGTTGAGGGAGCTTGGTCTCTTCTCCCTGGAGAGACGAAGGATGAGAGGTGACCTGATAGAGGTTTACAAGATGTTGAGAGGTCTGGATAGGGTAGACTCTCAGAGGCTATTTCCAAGGGCTGAAATGGTTGCTACGAGAGGACACAGGTTTAAGGTGCTGGGGGGTAGGTACAGAGGAGATGTCAGGGGTAAGTTTTTCACTCAGAGGGTGGTGGGTGAGTGGAATCGGCTGACGTCGGTGGTGGTGGAGGCAAACTCGTTGGGGTCTTTTAAGAGACTTCTGGATGAGTACATGGGATTTAATGGGATTGAGGGCTATAGATAGGCCTAGAGGTGGGGATGTGATCGGCGCAACTTGTGGGCCGAAGGGCCTGTTTGTGCTGTGGCTTTCTATGTTCTATGTTCTAAACTCTATTATAGAAAGGATATTATTAAACTAGAAAGAGTGCAAGAAAAGATTTACTAGGATGCTACCGGGACTTGATGGATTAACTTATAAGGAGAGGCTGGATAGACTGGGACTTTTTTTCTCTGGAGCGTAGGAGGCTGAGGGGTGATCTTATAGAGGTCTATAACATAACGAGGGGCATAGACAAGGTAGAGAGTCAATAACTTTTCCCAAAGGTAGGGGAGTCTAAAACTAGAGGGCATAGGTTTCAGGTGAGAGGGGAGAGATACAAAAGTGTCCAGAGGGGCAATTTTTTCACACAGAGGGTGGTGAGTGTCTGGAACAAGCTGCCAGAGGTAGTAGTAGAGGAGGGTAGAATTTTGTCTTTTAAAAAGCGTTTAGACAGTTACATGGGTACGATGGGAATAGAGGGATATGGGCCAAATGCGGGCAATTGGGATTAGCTTAGGGGTTTTAAAAAAGAAAGGGCGGCATGAACAAGTTGGGCCGAAGGGCCTGTTTCCATTCTGTAAACCTCTATGACTCTACCTCCTGACTCCCCAAAGCCTATTCACCATCTACAAGGCACAAGAGGGAATACTCACCACTTGCCTGGATGGGTGCAGCCCCAACAACATTCAAGAAGTTGACACCATCCAGGACAAAACAGCCTGTAGCTAGCATGAGGGGACATAGCTTTAAATTGAGGGGTGATAGATATAGGACAGATATCAGAGGTAGGTTCTTCATTCAGAGAATAGTAAGGGCGTGGAATGCCCTGCCTGCAGTAGTAGTGGACTCGCCAATATTAAGGGTATTTAAATGGTCATTGGATAAACATATGGATGATATTGGAATAGTGTAGGTTAGATGGGCTTTAGATTGGTTTCACTGGTCAGCGCAACATCGAGGGCCGAAGGGCCTGTACTGCGCTGTAACATTCTATGTTCTATGTTTGATTGGCACCACATCTGCAAACATTCACTCCCTCCACCACCGACACTCAGTCGCAGCAGTGTATACTATCCACAAGATGCACTGCAGCAATTTACCAAAGATCCTTAGACAGCACCTTCCAAATCCACGACCACTTCCATCTATAAGGACAAGGGCAGCAGATACATGGGAACACCACCACCTGCAAGTTCCCCTCCAAGCCACACACCACCCCGACTTGGAAATATATCGCTGTTCCTTCACAGTCGCTGGGTCAAAATCCTGGAATTCTCTTCTTAACGGCATTGTGGGTCAGCCCACAGCATGTGGACTGCAGCAATTTCAGAAGGCAGCTCACCATCACCTTCTCAAGAGCAACTCGGGATGGGCACTAAATGCTGGCCAGCCAGCGATGCCCATGACCCACGAATGAATAAAAAGAAATGACAAACAATGCAAAAAATTGTCAAGAATTGAAAAACAAAGAAACAAGTGCACATCCGTTGCAAGTGTACATGTCTATCTAAATATTTATCAATCATGATGAAGCTTACAATTTGACTTTTTCCAGCTCCTTCAGTCGCTCAGCAACGTGATAAGATAGCTTTTCTTGGGGTACATTGAGTCTCAGTGCCCAGCTCGCGACGGTATCCACATCTGTGTATCTTGCCAGCAAGCTCACAAATTGCCCCTGCAGCTGGGGATTCTCCCCCAATACAGCCTGAAAGATAAACAGCCCAATAAGGCAAAGGCCACAGCACCATTCCAAATCACTCCAAATATTGGGCATGTATCTAACATATGGCTTTTTAAAGGAAGAGATTTGATTCAAGTGATTCTAAAAACAGCTGCACTTCCTGCATGGTCACCAGAAGAACATAAAAAAGACAATAACACTATGGTGCCGAAGTAAAGAGTATCCATACTTTAGTGCAACTCCCAGAGTCAGGCAGAAAATATTTCAATAAATACCTACAGTTATTTATTTTACAGAATCATAGAATATAGCCATTCAGCCCATCAAGAGTGCCCTAGCACTTTCAAAGAGCAATCCAGCTGGTTGAATTCCCCATTGCAATTCATTAATGAATCACTATCCATCGCACTAACATAATCCAGTTGTATTCCAAATTCTTTACACATGTTGTGTAAAAATGTTTTTCCTCACTTTACCTCTGTTCCTTTTTGGCAATGACCTTAAATCCTCTCGATAGCAATCCCTCAGCCACTGCAGTTTCTCTTTATTTACTCAATCTGTTCATGACTTTAAACACTTGCGTCAAACCCCCAGCCTATGTATATAAATATCCCTGTTACCATTCTCATCAAGCTTTTCTCCACACTCTCCAAAGTCTTCACATCTTTCGAAGCAGCATCCAAAATTGTACACAATGTTCGAGTTGGGACTGAACTTTGGCCAACAGGGTTTCGAATAACCCTGCTTTTTTTTACTCTATTTATAAAGCCCAATAACCTGTCGCTTTATTAACCACTTTGTTAACTTTCCCTGCCACCTTCAAAAGCAGGATATTGTGAATGCTAGGAATCTGAAAATGCTGACAATACTCAGCAGGTCAGGCAGCATCTGTGGTGACAGGAAAAACTATCATAGAAATCATAGAAACCCTACAGTACAGAAAGAGGCTATTCAGCCCATCGAGTCTGCACCGACCACAATCCCACCCAGGCTCTACCCTCATATCCCTACATATTTTACCCACTAATCCCTCTAACCTACACACCTCAGGACACTAAGGGGCAATTTTAATCATGGCCAATCAACCTAACCCTAAACCTATCATGTTTGAGGTCAGTAAGTTTTTATCCAATGGGTTAACTTCATTATTTCCTCTTCAAATGTTGCCTTACCTGCTGAATATTTCCTGCATTTTCTGCCACTTTCAAAGATATATCCACAAACAGACCCTCACCCCCTCCTTAAAACTGAACCATTTCTCTGCTCATTCGCCCTATCAAAACGTTTCACCACCAACTGTATTGAATTTCATCTGTCAGGTGCGGGTGGCACAGTGCTGCTTCACAGCACAGGGACCCGGGTTCAATTCCGGCCTTGGATAACTGTCTGTGTGAAGTCTTCACGTTCTCCCCGTGTCCGCATGGGTTTCCTCTGGGTGCTTCGGTTTCCTCCCACAGTCCAAAGATAGGAGCTGGGTGGATTTGTTGGCAGAGTTTGTAAGGAGCATCCAGGAGGGCTTCTTGAAACAGTATGTAGATAGTCCAACGAGGGAAGGTTCCATACTGGACCTGGTATTGGGGAATGAGCCCGGCCAGGTGGTCAATGTTTCAGTAGGGGAACAGTTCGGGAACAGACCACAATTCAATAAGCTTTAAGGTACTGATGTAAGTGTAAGTTGATAGGGATTCAGGACCGGCACATTCCTGTAAGGAAGAAGGATAAGTATGGCAAGTTTTGGGAACCTTGGATAACGAGAGATATTGTGAGCCTAGTCAAAGAGAAAAAGGAAGCGTTTGTCAAAGCCCGGAGGCTGGGATCACACGAAACAAGTGTGGAATACAAGGAAAGTGGAAAGAAACTTAAGCAAGGAGTAAGGACGGCTAAAAGGGGTCACGAAAAAGCATTGGCCAACAGGATTAAGGAATGAGCACAGCCAGGTGGTCAATGTTTCAGTAGGGGAGCAGTTCGGGAACATGACCACAATTCAATAAGCTTTAAGGTACTGATGGATAAAGATAAGTGTCGTCCTCAAGTTAAGGTGCTAAATTGGGGGAAGGCTAATTACAACAATATTAGGCAGGAACTGAAGAATGTAAATTGGAGGCAGATGTTTGAGGGCAAATCAACATCTGGCAAGTGGGGGGGATTAAGTTTGTGGACGACACGAAGGTTGGTGGATTTGCGGATAGCGATGAGGACCATCAGAGGATACAGCAGGATATAGATCAATTGGAGACTTGGGCGGAGAGATGGCAGATGGAGTTTAATCCGGACAAATGTGAGGTAATGCATTTTGGAAGGTCTAATACAGATAGGAACTATACAGTAAATGGCAGAACCCTTAAGAGTATTGATGGGCAAAGGGATCTGGGTGTACAGGTACACAGATCACTGAAAGTGGCAATGCAGGTGGAGAAGGTAGTCAAGAAGGCATACGGCATGCTTGCCTTCATCGGCCAGGGCATTGAATTTAAAAATTGGCAAGTCATGTTGCAGCTTTATAGAACCTTAGTTAGGCCGCACTTGGAATATAGTGTTCAATTATGGTCGTCACACTACCAGAAGGATGTGCAGACTTTGGAGAGGGTACAGAAAAGATTTACTGGGATGTTGCCTGGTATGGAGGGCATTAGCTATGAGGAGAGGTTGGAGAAACTTGGTTTGTTCCCTCTGGAACGACGGAGGTTGAGGGGCGACCTGATAGAAGTCAACAAAATTATGAGAGGCATGGACAGAGTGGATAGTCAGAAGCTTTTTCCCAGGGTGGAAGAGTCAATTACTAGGGGGCATAGATTTAAGGTGCGAGCGGCAAGGTTTAAAGCAGATGTATGAGGCAGATTTTTTACACAGAGGGTGGTGAGTGCCTGGAACTCGTTGCCAGGGGAGGTAGTGGAAGCAGATACGGTAGTGACTTTTAAGGGGCGTCTTGACAAAATACATGAATAGGATGGGAATAGAGGGATATGGTCCCCTGAAGGGTAGGGGGTTTTTGTTAAGTCAGGCAACATGGTCGGTGCAGGCTTGGAGGGCCGAAGGGCCTGTTCCTGTGCTGTAATTTTCTTTGTTCTTTGTTGTCAGTACAGGGATGATGGGCCGAATAGCCTCCTTCTATGAATTTTTCACCCATTTCATCAACTTGTTTCTGTCCTTGTGAAGTTTGTTGCTATCTTCCTCACCGTTGTGACAATACATTTTAGAATTTTAAAGTTTATTTATCAGTATCACAAGTAAGCTCACATTAACACTGCAACGAAGTTACTATGAAAATCCCCTAGTCGCCACTCTCCGTCGCCTGTTCAGGTACACTTAGGGAGAATTTAGCATGGCCAATGCACCCAATGTGCAGACTCCGCACAGACAGTGACCCAAGCCGGGAATGTAACCCGGGTCCCTGGCACTGTGAGGCAGCAGTGCCACCATGCTGCTCTGCAATACTTTTCCTTTAAGAAATGTATTTGTCATGTTTTTTGTGCAGGATCTTTGAGTGCCACTGGGTCTATAACTGGCATCCTGTACTGTTACTGTGGCAACATAATTGCTCTTAATTGCTCGAATGTTTGTCTTTATCTGAACTAATGCTGTTCTTCTAATTTTAGTGATTTCCTCTGGGGTTTTGGCAGAGTAGGAATTGATTGGGTTGATTAACAGTAACATCAGGTGACTGGGTAGAGCGAAGCTTACACAGAGAACTCAAGGTGAGATGCTGATCGAGTTGTTAGGGAGCAGTGCCTCTCTTTTCCCTTCTCTGAAGTTGGAGACTGGAATCTGCCAGGAAATAAGTCTCTTTCGCTGAGATTCTACTGTACGAGAGTCAAAAGACAGGAACCTATCAGTATCTGTCCAGAGGTGTTAAATGGCTGAAAATCCAGCATCCACACAGGCATATCTGTTTTTGGTGCTAACTGGTTCTGAAGAAGGGGTTCAAGTCTATGGGGAATACAGCTAAATTGGAACAATAGAAATAGCTAGCTATTCAGAATTATATTGTGTCATGTTTGAGTGTTTAAATCGGTAAAAGTTATGCCAATTCTTTTTATAATATTCTAACTGTTCTTAAATAAAGTTTGTTTTCATAAAACTTCCCAGTGGATCGATCGAATCATACCTGGAGTGAAACACTCATGCCAAAATCAAAAGCAAAAGTTGCGGTCTAGGCTAACATCATCCCCCACTTCCCCACCCTCGAACCTGGTGTGCTGAGCCAGACAATTTCCCAACTTGAACTGTCCATCTTGTGAGCTAACATTTGACCGTAGCAAACTAGATAATTGAATGGACAGATATTGCCAAATTAGTCAAAATCTGTACAAGATCTGACTGGAAAATGTGAGACTCGCTGAAGAGAGGAAAACTAACCTCAATGTGCTCCGACCAGTTCTCTTCACTCATACTCTTCTGCAAGGATGAAGAACATGGGGTTAGAGAAGATAATGCATGATCCTCTGCCTCTCTCCATTCTGCCCACCCAGCCCATCATGAATCCTAGTACCAGCCAACAGTCATCATAGTCATTGATCAAGTTCCACTGCAAGATCACTCAATGGTCTGGAGGAAAAGGGATCATTCAATCAGCCAATATCAATGGACCATGTCAGGATTGAGCTGGCTGACTCTGCCGATTGGCTGATTCCAACCAGATGGATCTTGATAATAAAATCAAATTAAAATAAAAGCATACTGCGGATGATGGACATCCAAAATAAAAGCAGGAAGTGCTGGAAAAACCTGGCAGGTCAGACAGCAGTGGTGGAGAGAGAAACAGGGTTAATGTTTTGAGTCCAATGTGACTCTTCTGTGGGTAAGGAGAGTAAAATCAACCAAGATTGGGGCTCTTGCTGGAAAGCATACCCACGAGGAAAAGGCACACAGTCAAAACCATCCTACTGATAGTGAACGGACTCACAACAAAGCCAGCTTAGAAATGCAACTGATTAATAATCACTAATTGGATAGAGGAGGAAAGTGTAATGTGAAGAGAAAAAAGCAGGGGAAAAAGGGGGGAAAGACTGAGCATATGGGGTTAGGCCGAGCATCCAGGGGGTTAGACCGAGCGCCCAGGGGGTTAGACCGAGCGTCCAGGGGGTTAGACTGAGCATCCACGGGGTTAGACCGAGCGTCCAGAGGGTTAGACCGAGCGTCCAGAGGGTTAGACCGAAGGTCCAGAGGCTTAGACCGAGGTAAAGACAGAGGATAGGAAGTGCAAAGAGTCTTTGATAATTTAGTCTAATCTATTACAGCTGAGATATCAGGGGAGCCGTACCAGTGAGTATTGACAGGCTATGTGGCAGTTGGTCATTGAGGCTGTTTTTCAGATCCCACCAAGAGAATCCACTATCAACATCAACAAGGTCAGAGCAACAGACAGTGCAAAGTGGCATCCTAGAAATTCAAACAATTGATCCCACCCTTCTACCAAGTCATAGTCTGACCAAGAATAAATGGGACTTACCTCCAGAAAGCGTTTATACAAGAGGTATTTGATGGAAGCTAGGGAGCGCTGGTTCACGGCATTTGGACAGTATACTGCAGGTGGCAAGAATATAAGATCCTTTCAGCAATTTACTCAATGTCCCTATCCTTCCCCGTCCCCTCTTGCAGCTTTTGCTGGGATACAGTGCACAAGTCCAGCCATTGTCCATCACATGGTCATTGCCCACAGATGTGCCCAAGCCTGGACTCTCAGCAGCTATTCATCATGAAGGGCTTCATTATAGACCCCATATTCCCAACCTACTCTCAATCAACAAAAACCATTTGGTAGGGCCAGTGAATGGTCATCAGCTACAACTTATACATTAAAGATAAATCACTAAATATGGGAACATGGAAATACCCCTTGGGCAGTGCCTGCGGGCCCAGGCTGGCACTGCCAAGGTGGCAATGCCCAGGGGACACCCCACCCCGGCACCGGACACTCTGGGGGCTCCAATGGCTCCCTGGAGGGGGACGGACGCTTGCCTTGCAGTCCAGGCCAGCTAATGATATTTAAAGTTCATTTAAATTAATATTTGCATAATGTCTTCAGGCGCAGAGCTGAAAGCGCCAGAAATCTGGCTGCTGAAGACTCGCAGAGGCTGTGGCACCCAGCATGGAGCTCGCCAAATGGCCTCTGCTTGGGTCTCCCAGCCCGCTGCGCTACAAAAACAGTGCAAGCTGGGAGAATTCCCCCATCTCTGTCTGGTAAAGGAAGAAGCTGGAGCCAGTATGTCTTCAACAGTGAGAACTGTGTATATGTGTAAAATGGGAATCTGTGTATATGTATAGAATGGGGATCTGTGAATGTGTAAAATGGAGAGCTGTGTATATGTGTAAAATGGAGATCTGTGTATGTGTAAAATGAGTAGCTCTGTATATGTGTAAAATGGGGAGCTGTGGAGATGTGTAAAATGGGGAGCTGTGGAGATGTGTAAAATGGGGAGCTCTGGAGATGTGTAAAATGGGGAGCTGTGTATATGTGTAAAATGGGGATCTGTGTATATGTGTAAAATGGGGATCTGTGTATATGTGCAAAATGGGGATCTGTGTATATGTGTAAAATGAGTTGTGTGTATGTGTGTAAAATGGGGAGCTGTGTATGTGTGCAAAATGTGGAGCTGTGTATATGTGTAAAATGGGGATCTGTATATATGTGTAAGATGGGTATATGTGAAAAATGGGGAGCTGTGTATATGTGTAAAATGAGTTGTGTGTATGTGTGTAAAATGGGGAGCTGTGTATGTGTGTAAAATGAGTTGTGTGTATGTGTGTAAAATGTGGAGCTGTGTATATGTGTAAAATGGGGATCTGTATATATGTGTAAGATGGGTATATGTGAAAAATGGGGAGCTGTGTATATGTGTAAAATGAGTTGTGTGTATGTGTGTAAAATGGGGAGCTGTGTATGTGTGTAAAATGAGTTGTGTGTATGTGTGTAAAATGGGGAGCTGTGTATGTGTGCAAAATGTGGAGCTGTGTATATGTGTAAAATGGGGATCTGTATATATGTGTAAGATGGGTATATGTGTAAAATGGGGAGCTGTGTATATGTGTAAAATGGGGAGCTGTGTATATGTGTAAAATGGGGAGCTGTGTATATGTGTAAAATGGGGAGCTGTGTATATGTGTAAAATGGGGAGCTGTGTATATGTGTAAAATGGGGAGCTGTGTATATGTGTAAAATGGGGAGCTGTGTATATGTGTAAAATGGGTATTTGTGTATATGTGAAAAATGGGGAACCGTGTATATGTGTAAAATGGGGAGCTGTGTATATGTGTAAAATGGGGAGCTGTGTATATGTGTAAAATGGGGAGCTGTGTATATGTGTAAAATGGGGAGCTGTGGAGATGTGTAAAATGGGGAGCTGTGGAGATGTGTAAAATGGGGAGCTCTATCTATGTGTAAAATGGGGATCTATGTATACGTGTAAAATGAGAAGCTGTATGTGTGTAAAATGGGGAGCTATGTATTTGTGTAAAACGTGGAGCTGTGTATATGTGTAAAATGGGGATCTGTGTATATGTGTAAAATGAGTTGTGTATATGTGTGTAAAATGGGGAGCTGTGTATGTGTAAAATGGGGAGCTGTGTGCATGTGTTAAATTGAGAGCTGTGTTATGTGTATAAAATGGGGAGCCGTGTGTACGTGTGTAAAATGGGGAGCTGTGTATATGCGTTTAATTGACAGCTGTGTGTGTATGTGTAAAATGGGGAGCTGTCTGTTTATGTGTAAAATGGGGAGCTGTGTGTATATGTGTAAAATGGGGAGCTGTGTGTGTATGTGTAAAACAAAGTCCCACATGGCAGGTTGGTTAAGAAGGTTAAGGCTCATGGGATACAAGGAGAAGTGGCTAGATGGGTGGAGAACTGGCTTGGCCATAGGAGACAGAGGGTAGTGGTCGAAGGGTCTTTTTCCGGCTGGAGGTCTGTGACCAGTGGTGTTCCGCAGGGCTCTGTACTGGGACCTCTGCTATTTGTGATATATATAAATGATTTGGAAGAAGGTGTAACTGGTGTAATCAGCAAGTTTGCGGATGACACGAAGATGGCTGGAATTGCGGATAGCGAAGAGCATTGTCGGGCAATACAGCAGGATATAGATAGGCTGGAAAATTGGGCGGAGAGGTGGCAGATGGAGTTTAATCCGGATAAATGCGAAGTGATGCATTTTGGAAGAAATAATGTAGGGAGGAGTTATACAATAAATGGCAGAGTCATCAGGAGTATAGAAACACAGAGGGACCTAGGTGTGCAAGTCCACAAATCCTTGAAGGTGGCAACACAGGTGGAGAAGGTGGTGAAGAAGGCATATGGTATGCTTGCCTTTATAGGACGGGGTATAGAGTAGAAAAGCTGGAGTCTGATGATGCAGCTGTATAGAACGCTGGTTAGGCCACATTTGGAGTACTGCGTCCAGTTCTGGTCGCCGCACTACCAGAAGGACGTGGAGGCATTGGAGAGAGTGCAGAGAAGGTTTACCAGGATGTTGCCTGGTATGGAGGGTCTTAGCTATGAGGAGAGATTGGGTAGACTGGGGTTGTTCTCCTTGGAAAGACGGAGAATGAGGGGAGATCTAATAGAGGTATACAAGATTATGAAGGGTATAGATAGGGTGAATAGTGGGAAGCTTTTTCCCAGGTCGGAGGTGACGATCACGAGGGGTCACGGGCTCAAGGTGAGAGGGGCGAAGTATAACTCAGACATCAGAGGGACGTTTTTTACACAGAGGGTGGTGGGGGCCTGGAATGCGCTGCCAAGTAGGGTGGTGGAGGCAGGCACGCTGACATCGTTTAAGACTTACCTGGATAGTCACATGAGCAGCCTGGGAATGGAGGGATACAAACGATTGGTCTAGTTGGACCAAGGAGCGGCACAGGCTTGGAGGGCCGAAGGGCCTGTTTCCTGTGCTGTACTGTTCTTTGTTCTTTGGGAGCTGTGTGTACATGTGTAAAATGGGGAGCTGTGTAAAATAGAGAGCTGTGTGTGTGTAAAATGGGGAGCTGTGTATGTGTAAAATGGGGAGCTGTGCATATGCGTTAAATTGACAGCTGTGTGTGTATGAAATGGGGAGCTGTGTATATGCGTTAAATTGACAGCTGTGTGTGTGTGTATAAAATGGGGAGCTGTGTATATGCATTAAATTGACAGCTGTGTGTGTGTGTGTCTGTGTGTGTATAAAATGGGGAGCTGTGTGTATATGTGTAAAATGGGGAGCTGTGTATATGCGTTAAATTGACAGCTGTGTGTGTATGTGTAAAATGGGGAGCTTTGTGTGTGTGTGGAGCCCTGCTGTGTTTGTTGTATTACCTTTATAACAGATGTTTCAATTCAACAGGAATTCTTCCTGTTTTAGGTTATTCACATTGTTTATGAAAATTGGCAGCCACTTTTTAATCCAAGTCAAACAGAAGTAGCAAAGTCTCAATATGAAACTAAATGGTGCGTTTACTTAAACCATGTTTGCTGTGAGGAGCTGTCAATGTGGCAAACATTTGGAGTGCCGTCTTGGGCATATTCACTTTCAACACACAAACTTTCTGGAATGGAGTCGGAGACATCCCTGCAGCTGTGTCATGTAACAGCTGCACATTCAGCTGTGTCATGTAAAACACATTTCATCAGCACCTGGAGTTCATAAATAAAAACATAGCCCAGGGTGTTTGCAATCTGCCCCTGACATTCCACAGGAAGTACAACAAGCATCCAAATCAATGGAAACGTCAGGACACTGGTTTTCCAGACAACAACATGAAAATCTTCTCCCAGATTTGATTCCAGCCAGGAGCACAGTGGATTCAGTATGCTCAGAACCATCCACAGTTCCTGTTCCCATCACCACCCATCATCACAAATTGCTGTGGTTGAGATGTGTGGAACAGATAAATGCCCTGGCAGCACTCAGAGCTGGAGGTCACACAGCATGCACCTGGGAAGTAGAGCATCCTACAATTGCAGTCCAACCTTCAGAAAGGACACACTTCCATCTATCTATCAGACAGAAGCAGCAGATTGAGATTGGGTCACATGCCATCACCATACAGACAACACGAAGTATGGTGCAGCCATGAATGGTACAGAACAACACTCCTAAATACAAACTCAGAATTAGACCAAATTCAGACAAACCAAACTAAAATAAGAGCAAAATGCGGATGCTGGAAATCGAAAACAACAACAGAAAATGCAGGAAAAACTCAGAACGTTTGGCGGCATTTGTGGAAATAGAACCAGAGATAATGTTTCATGTCAGAATGACTATTCTTCAGAGCTAAAGAGGGAGAAATGTGAGTGAAGAGGGAGTGGAGTAGATAGAACAGAGTAGAAGGTCAGTGATTGGTGGAGCGAGGAAAGATTGCATCAGAGAGACTTATAAAGCAAAGAGTGATTAGAACCATAGAACCATTGCAGTGCACACTAAGTAGTCTCACAACACCAGGTTAAAGTCGAACAGGTTTATTTGGTAGCACAAACTTTTGGAGCACCACTCCTTCATCAGGTGAGTGCAGGATTTGTTTCACAAACAGGGCATATATAGACACAAACTCAATTACAAGATAATGGTTGGAATGAGAGTCTTAACAAGTAATCAAGTCTTTACAGGTGCAGACAATGTGAGTGGAGAGAGGGTTAAGCACAGGTTAACGAGGTGTGAATTGTCTCAAGCCAGGACAGTTAGTGAGATTTTGCAAGCCCAGGCAGGTCGTAGGGGTTACAGATAGTGTGACATGAACCCAAGATCCCGGTTGAGGCTGTCCTCATGTATGCGGAACTTGTCCAAGTTGAACTGAACTTGAACCAAATTCTGCACACGAGGATGGCCTCAACCGGGATCTTGGGTTCATGTCACACTATCTGTAACCCCCACGACTTGTCCTGGCTTGAGACAATTCACACCTCTTTAACCTGTGCTTAACCCTCTCTCCACTCACATTGTCTGTACCTGTAAAGACTTGATTACCTGTGGAGACTCGTATTCCAACCAGTATCTTGTAATTGAATTTGTGTCTTGAATAGATAATTAGATAATTTGAATAGATAATTAGCTGATTACACAAAATCTCCCTTTAAGTAACCCAAAGGTTCAAGTTAAGTGTGTGAAGAAGTGGTACTCATTAAGCTCCAGCAGATAAATGCATTGTATGGTGATGTGTTGAACAAAGAAACCAGGAACCCCTCTGTTCTCCACCCTGCTCTGCTTTGAGTCAAGCCAGAACAGTGTTCGAGCTCTTCATTGGCCTTTGTAAATGCATTCCAATTTATATTTGCGTTCTAGTGACCTCCCTCTTGGAAGAAGGTGACTGGATGATGGTGAAGAGGATTCTGATGCAGTCCATATATAGGAGAATCACCAATAAAACAAACCCCATCAACAGTCCAATATTTCTCAAAAATGTGGGCAAAAATACTCGAAAGAAAAGAGTCTCAAAAAAGTACTAACAAATCCCAATCTAGTGAATAAACTGATAAATGTCATGCACTTGTGAGATAAACTGGCAACTCTATCATTTGTTTGATTGATTCTCATCACCTACTCTGGTCAATCCATCCATATCTTGTGAATCCAATTCATAATTTCATTGCAATGAAAGACCATCCTCTTTGATTTATAGATGTAGATCTTTTGAGTGATGAGTTTTTCCCATTTGCAGAATTACTAAAGCAACTCATTGCTTCTAGTGAGATACTTCAATTTCTTAAAGGCAAAATACTGTGGATGCTGGAATCTGAAACAAGATAGAGATTGCTGGAGAAACTCAGCAGGTCTGACAACATCTGTGGAGACAGAATAAAGCCAATGTTTCAAGTTTACGCAGAGCAGAAAAAAAAGACGATGGGTCATCCATAATCAAAACATTGGCTCTATTCTCTCTTCACAGATGCTGTCAGACCTGCTGAGACTTTCCAGCATTTTCTGTTTTTACTTCAATTTCTTTTCTCATCGAAATATGACAACTAAGACTTCATAGAAATCATAGAAACCCTACAGTACAGAAAGAGGCCATTCGGCCCATCGAGTCTGCACCGACCACAATCCCACCCAGGCCCTACCCCCATATCCCTACATATTTTACCCACTAATCCTCTAACCTACGCATCTCAGGACACTAAGGGGCAATTTTAGCATGGCCAATCAACCTAACCCGCACATCTTTGGACTGTGGGAGGAAACCGGAGCACCCGGAGGAAACCCACGCAGATACGAGGAGAATGTGCAAACTCCACACAGTCACCCGAGCCGGGAATCGAACCCAGGTCCCTGGAGCTGTGAAGCAGCAGTGCTAACCACTGTGCTACCGTGCTGCTTAGAAGTTGATTCACACTTACCTGCCACCATGAATTCAGTAAATGGAACAATCACTGCATCCTAATAGGTAAGGCCAAAGTTCAACCAGTACTGAGCCAAGGGACTTGCCTACATAAGGTTGGTGAGCTGCAGACACTGACTAAGAATCTCTGAACAGCTTACCAGGAATGATGATTTGTATCTTGGGCTGCTGCATAGTTTGTAGTGACCCTCAGGTAGATCTTGGGGAGCAGGAGAAGCAATTGAGACAAAGGTAATGACTGGAAGAAGGTACAGTGACAGGGAAAGATGGAGGAAATGCAGCAACCATGGGAGATGGCAGCGACAGGGAAAGTGAAGGAGGAATTGAGTTCCAATTCCAAATTTGACAGGTTTGTTATTTGTTTTGCTTACGCAGAGCAGAAAAAACAATGTTTGAACTTAAATACAAGATAATCCTTAATTTTGCACCAGTATTGACATAGAATCCTTGTAACAGGAGGCCATTCAGCCTTGAGTCTACACCAACCCGCCGAACAGCATCCCATACAGGCCCACAGCCCTGCCGCATCCCTGCAACCCAGTGCATCTACCATAGGTAATCCAGCTAACCTACACTTTAGGGGCAATTTATCATGGACATCCACCTTCAGAAATAGGATTTCGCATTGGGCCTATAAACGCTGCTGATCCCTTTTACAGAACATCATCCCCATATTTTCATAATATATCTGCAGAAATATTAATAATTTTTCAGGTTGCACTTCTCCAATGACGTGTGGAACATTTTATAAAAAACACATATATATGGTTGAGAAAACACCAAAGACCAATTAGAATGACTCAAGATTTAGAAGGTTGAATTACAAGGAAAGTTTAGAGAATCTTGAACTTCGCAATTTAGATAATGACGACTTTAGATAAAGTAAATCCAGAATGTTATTTTCAAGATAGTAAGATTATAAAACCAAAGGACTGTTGGCGGGGTTTGCAAGTTGGCCGGGTATCGTTGAAACTTCAGACAATACAAAACTCACGGATGCCAGTGTCCCAGTTTAAAGACATATCTTTTATTTGACTAAAGGCTTCAGGGAGAAGTCACCAAAGAGTGTTAGGATCTCCAGACATAGAGCAGCCTGATGTCTCTGATGAATTCTGACGTATTCAGTTCAAGATAGATCAATTATGCACTTTTCTTATCAAATTCTCCCACCTTTCATTAGCTTTGAATAAATCATCTTCAGTATACATAAATCATTAATAACACCTGTCATACACTTAAGCCAATTGCACCTTACCCACTAACATAATGGTATTTCTTTAGTCTGTAGAATCTGGGTGTATCCTCCCCTTTTGGCTAATTCAACCTTCTGTATCACTTAGCAACCAGACACCTGGCCACTAAGTTCAAAGTTAACATTCCCACAAGTTCCCCTCTCGGTCACTGCCAAACCAGACTATCACATGATCCCACGTCCAGGCATGCATCCACCTTATCTGGACAGTGAATCGGCCCTATTCATGAATGTTCTGCCATTAGAAACTTTACTGATAAAATTTGCTCATTTCTAAGGTTTTATTGTTTTCTTACGATGTGGTGCTTGTCCTTATGTCTTTTACCATCATGCCCTGCTGCAATCTGCCTTTGGCTAAAGTGAACAATGATCTTTTATAAATTACATTTATAAAGTAATTTAGTACATTCAAAATATCAACATATATCTTTAAATCATTATCTCTTGTTTAAATTTCTTACTGCATTTCACATGTGCAAACTGCTCCCTTGTTAGCTTATAATTCTGATTTAGAGTCATTTAACACAATGCTGGTAGT
This sequence comes from Mustelus asterias, assembly GCF_964213995.1. Classification (NCBI taxonomy): domain Eukaryota; kingdom Metazoa; phylum Chordata; class Chondrichthyes; order Carcharhiniformes; family Triakidae; genus Mustelus; species Mustelus asterias. Next base: position 50,766,105 of record NC_135813.1, on the reverse strand, counting down.
TCTGTCAGTTTCTTAAATGCCTAATGGTTTAAAATCTTCTCTAACCCACCAGGATTTCTTCCTTTCCCTAAGAGGACCAAAATACTCAACAGCATCTAATGGGAGAGAGACAAAGTTAACGGTTTGAATTGAATATCTTCTTTAAAGAAGACATATTCAACTCATGTTTTTGAGGAAGGGAGGGTGTCACAGGCTGATAGGCTGGAGGAAGTAGATGTTCGGAGGGAAGATGTACTAGCAATTTTGAATAAACTGAAAGTTGATAAGTCCCCTGGGCCTGATGAAATATATCCTAGGAGTCTTTGGGAGGCAAGGGATGAGATAGCAGAGCCTTTGGCTTTGATCTTTGCGTCCTCACTGTCCACGGGGGTGGTGCCAGAGGACTGGAGAGTGGCGAATGTGGTTCCTCTGTTTAAGAAAGGGAATAGAAATGACCCTGGTAATTATAGGCCGGTTAGTCTTACTTCGGTGGTCGGTAAGTTGATGGAAAAGGTCCTCAGGGATAGGATTTACGACCATTTAGAAAGATGCAGCTTAATCCAGGATAGTCAGCACGGATTTGTGAAGGGCAAGTCTTGCCTCACAAATTTGATAGAATTTTTTGAGGAGGTAACTAAGTATGTAGATGAAGGTAGTGCAGTTGATGTCATATACATGGATTTTAGTAAGGCGTTTGATAAAGTCCCCCATGGTCGGCTTATGAAGAAAGTAAGGATGTGTGGGATAGAGGGAAGTTTGGCCGATTGGAGAGGTAACTGGCTATCTAACAGAAGACAGAGGGTGGTGGTGGATGGAAAATTTTCGGACTGGAAACCGGTTACCAGCGGAGTGCCACAGGGATCAGTGCTTGGTCCTCTGCTATTTGTCATTTTTATAAATGACTTGGAGGAGGGGGCTGAAGGGTGGATCAGGAAATTTGCTGATGACACCAAGATTGGTGGAGTAGTGGATGAGGTGGAGGGCTGTTGTAGGCTGCAAAGAGATATAGATAGGATGCAGAGCTGGGCTGAAAAATGGCAAATGGAGTTTAACCCTGACAAATGCGAGGTGATTCATTTTGGTAGGACTAATTTAAATGTGGATTACAGGGTCAAAGGTAGGGTTCTGAAGAGTGTGGAGGAACAGAGAGATCTTGGGGTTCATATCCATAGATCTCTGAAGGTTGCCACTCAAGTGGATAGAGCCGTGAAGAAGGCCTATAGTGTGTTGGCGTTCATTAACAGGGGGTTTGAGTTTAAGAGCCGTGGGGTTATGCTGCAACTGTACAGGACCTTGGTGAGACCACATTTGGAATATTGTGTGCAGTTCTGGTCACCTCACTACAAGAAGGATGTGGAGAGACTGGAAAGAGTGCAAAGGAGATTTACCAGGATGCTGCCTGGTTTGGAGGGTAGGTCTTATGAGGAAAGGTTGAGGGAACTTGGGCTTTTCTCTTTGGAGCGGAGGAGGTTGAGAGGAGACTTGATAGAGGTTTATAAGATGATGAGGGGGATAGATAGAGTGAACGTTCAAAGACTATTTCCTCGAGTGAATGGAGTGGTAACTAGGGGGCATAACTATAGGGTTCATGGTGGGAGATATAGGAAGGATGTCCGAGGTAGGTTTTTTACTCAGAGAGTGGTTGGGGTGTGGAATGGACTGCCTGCAGGGATAGTGGAGTCAGAAACTTTAGGAACATTTAAGAAGCTATTGGATAGGCACATGGAGTACTTCGGGATGATAATAGGACTGAAGGTAGACAAGTCCCCGGGCCCGGATGGAATGCATCCCAGGGTACTGAAAGAAATGGCTGAGGTAATAGCAGATGCGTTAGTAGTAATTTATCAAAATTCGCTGGACTCTGGGGTAGTGCCGGCTGACTGGAAAACAGCTACTGTTACGCCGCTGTTTAAAAAAGGAAGTAGACAAAAGGCGGGTAACTACAGGCCGGTTAGCTTAACGTCCGTAGTTGGGAAGATGCTTGAGTCCATTATTAAAGAGGAAATAAAAGAGCACCTGAATAAGAATGGTTCGATCAAGCAGACGCAGCATGGATTCATGAAGGGAAAGTCGTGTTTGACGAATCTACTGGACTTTTATGAAGATGTCACTAGTGCGGTTGACAGAGGGGAACCGGTGGATGTGGTGTTTTTAGATTTCCAGAAGGTGTTCGATAAGGTGCCTCACAAAAGGTTGCTGCAGAAGATTGGGGTACACGGAGTTAGGGGTAAGGTGTTGGCATGGATTGGGGATTGGCTATCTAACAGGAAGCAGAGAGTTGGGATAAATGGGTGCTTTTCTGGTTGGCAGTTGGTGACCAGTGGTGTGCCGCAGGGATCAGTGCTGGGGCCTCAACTGTTTACCATTTACATAGATGATCTGGAGGAAGGGACTGAATCATAGAAACCCTACAGTACAGAAAGAGGCCATTTGGCCCATCGAGTCTGCACCGACCACAATCCCACCCAGGCCCTACCCCCATATTCCTACATATTTTACCCGCTAATCCCTCTAATCTACGCATCCCAGGACACTAAGGGGCAATTTTACCATGGCCAATCAACCTAGCCCGCACATCTTTGGACTGTGGGAGGAAACCGGAGCACCCGGAATCTAGGGTATTCAAGTTTGCTGATGACACGAAGGTGAGTGGGGAAGCGAATTGCGTGGAGGACGCGGAAAGTCTGCAGAGAGATTTGGATCGGCTGAGCGAGTGGGCGAGGATCTGGCAGATGGAATATAACGTTAGCAAATGTGAGGTTATCCACTTTGGAAGAAATAATAGTAAATTGGAATATTATTTAAATGGAGAAAAATTACATCGTGCGACTGTGCAGAGGGACCTGGGGGTCCTTGTGCACGAATCGCAAAAACTCAGTCTGCAGGTGCAGCAGGTGATCAAAAAGGCGAATGGAATGTTGGCCTTTATCGCGAGGGGGATAGAATATAAAAGCAGGGAGGTCTTGCTGCAACTGTACAAGGCACTGGTGAGGCCGCAACTGGAGTACTGTGTGCAGTTTTGGTCCCCTTATTTGCGAAAGGATATATTGGCCTTGGAGGGAGTGCAGAGAAGGTTCACCAGGTTGATACCGGAGATGAGGGGTGTAGCTTATGAGGAGAGATTAAACAGATTGGGTCTGTACTCGTTGGAGTTTAGAAGGATGAGGGGTGATCTTATAGAGACATATAAGATAATGAAGGGGGTGGATAGGGTAGAGGTGGAGAGATTCTTTCCACTTAGAAGGGAAACCAGAACTAGAGGGCACAGCCTCAAAATAAGGGGGGGCCGGTTCGGAACAGAGTTGAGGGGGAACTTCTTCTCTCAGAGGGTAGTGAATCTCTGGAATTCTCTGCCCATTGAAGTGGTGGAGGCTTCCTCGTTGAATATGTTTAAATCACGGGTAGATAGTTTTCTGATCGATAAGGGAATAAGGGGTTATGGGGAGTAGGCGGGTAAGTGGAACTGATTCGCTTCAGATCAGCCATGATCTTGTTGAATGGCGGGGCAGGCTCGAAGGGCCAGATGGCCTACTCCTGCTCCTATTTCTTATGTTCTTATGATAGGGAGGAAATAGCTTGATCTGGGTTTCAGACAAAGCTCGGCGCAACAACGTGGGCCGAAGGGCCTGTTCTGTGCTGTACTGTTCTATGTTCTATGTTCTAACTCAAAATGTTAACTATCTCATCCATCTGTCGAATGTTCTTCAATTTCTTACTTCCTACTAATTTACTCGATGAGGAACAGTCAATTTGGATGAAGGGAGCCAAAATGTCCTTGTTGTTGGAGTTTCTGCAACAGTGACATAGTGCTGGCACCAGGTTGGTGCCTGATAGTGACTTAGGGCTGAATGTTATGTTGGGGAGGGGGTTCACCTATAAAAGTTAGGGGAGAGGCCATCTGTGCTTGCTGGCTTGTCCCACAGCCATTTAACAGCTGTCGGACCTTTAATCAACTTGAGGAGGGACTTCTGCTTCCATCTGAGAGGAAATCCTACCTTTGAGAACCGTGAGCTAATCAAATAGCTGATAGCTCTCTTGTCTCAGCAGTGCCACCAGTAGCAGTGTCAGTACTGGGACTACAATGAGTCCCCTGAAAAAGATGAGCCAAGAATCTGGAACAAGGTAAGTCTGAGTTCTTGCTGGGACCTGCTCACTGTGGGGGTTAGGCAAGGGGAGAAGTGAAATGCAGGGCAGGGAGATGAGGGCAAATACTCTTGGAGGTCTTCCATTAATTGTTAATTTAAGGGTCTCAATTGGCTCATAGGCTCCCTGACACCTCCCAGAATGGGTTAAATTACCACAGGGCAGATGGGGATGTACAGGTGCTGGACAAGATGCTGCTGCCATAGTGCCAATTTTACACACCCCACCACCTGCACCTAGCCCCAAGGGGCTGTAAAATTCAGCCCAGTGACTGAACTGGCAGTACCTGTGAAGTACTACACTGTTTCAAGCTTCCACACACTTCTATATTTCTTACATGCCAAGGGGGTAATACATGTTTTAACTTGTATCATCCTTTCTTGAAGATCTGCCAACAGCAAAGGTTTGGGGGTGAGGATGGTGGCATCATGTGAGGCAAAAGAAAATGATGATGATGTGAAGGTATCATGGTGAGCAAGAGGAGAAGAAATTGAATTGATTTCTTGTGGATTATGAGGTTGATGAAGGCAAGCAGGATGAAAATGAAGTGATAGAGAAAATCAGTTTCAAGCTCAATAAAGAGTATCTCGTGACATATGTTTCATTGTCAGAGGCTCCACAATCCCATGCACCAGCTCCATAGAGCAAATTATGTATTATTAGTGAAGGTATGGTTCCAGCTGATTCACAGAGCATGAGGTAGATGGAGAAATAGTCTGTAAAAAAGGCTGCTTGAGTACATCCCATTTATATGCAAACTCAGCATTTGAAGACACACAGCAACTGAAAGTTGATAAGCATTTTTGATAGTTACAGACATCAATGGAACATGTAACACCTTCAGTGGAGTCTTCTGTGAGCCTCACAAGCGGTTAATATGCTTGTTCTGAGACCACGAAAGGAGATTATTACTCCTGGAGCAATTGAAGACAATGATTACAATGACAGCCAATCCTGAGAGCCAGGGTATAAGTTGAAGTCACAAGATATAAATTGGGCCCATGATACACCAGGTCATAGTAGTATAACCCGTGCATTGTACCCTCCCACCCCCTAGCATGTCATGCCAGTGATACATGGCATAAACAATTAGAAATGTTAACATTAAAGTAAGTCATTCCAGCAAACCAGTCAGTGATGGTGCTAATCTTTCACATTAGCTATTTCTATAATCCCATGTTTTACATTAAGCAGTTCAGATGAAATGTATTTAATTAATTAAATCTCAGTTAGGTTACCTTCAATTTGCTGAATAAGTGACTAAATCTTTCTTACCAAATTATCAAGGAAGAAACCAGACCTCGGACTGCCAAATGGGGCTGGACATATTCCGGGAGGCATTGGTAAACTGAAAGCTGACAGTGTGGTAGCAGCTGGTGAATTTTTTCACTGGCCATCTCACCCTTCCTTTGTCTGCTCTCCCAGATTCGTTTTTTGGACATTTATTTTTCTTTTTGTTTTTTCCTTTCTCTCCCTACAACAACCATCTTGGGGAGCTTGAAATTTTTAATTCTGGCTTCCAACACAAGTTATGTTCAGTTTCCCAAGATTAGAAGAAAGTAAATAAAACAATACCTACATTGCATTGACTGAGTTAATAGTGCATCAAATTGGGCAACAAGCTGCAACTAATATGATGCTAAACTTTCTTATAGTCCTTGGACTGCCCTCCCAATTCACTGATATGAATAATTTAACAGTGCCTTTAACTGGCTGACAGATATCAACATGGATACAGAGGTCTATCTCATCTCCAATAGATCTATATGAATTAAGATGTGTTTGAAATGTTGATATTTAACTGTTTTAATCTAACACCCATACTCGAGGCACAAACCGCCAGTGCCACGCACTCCATTGTAACACTATTTGCAGATGCTTGGGCGGATGAACACGTGGCTGAGGAACTGGTGTAGGAGGCAGGGCTTCCGATTCTTGGATCATTGGGACCTCTTCTGGAGCAGGTGGGACCTGCCAAGAGAGACGGGTTATACCTAAACTACAAGGGGACCAATATACTTGCAGGGAGATTTGCTAGTGTTATTGGGGAGCGTTTAAACTAGATTTGCAGGGGGATGGGAACCAGAGTGCCAGAGCAGATAATGGAGCAGGGGTAAAAAGACAGGTTAGTTCAAGCAAAATCACAAATGGAAGGGTAGAGTGTGGTGGAAATAATCTTTTGAGGTGTGTCTATTTCAATGCCAGGAGTATTGTGGGGAAGGCAGATGAGCTGAAGGCGTGGATAGACACATGGAAATATGACATTATAGCCATTAGTGAAACTTGGCTACAGGAGGGGCAGGACTGGCAGCTCAATGTTCCAGGATTCCAATGTTTCAGGCGGGATAGAGGCAGAGGGATAAAAGGAGGGGGGGTGGCATTGTCAGTCAGGGAAAATGTTACAGCGGTACTCAGGCAGGATAGATTAGGGAGCTTGTCTACAGAGGCCCTATGGGTGGAGCTGAGAAACAGGAAAGGTACGACCACATTAATGGGGTTGTATTATAGACCACCCAATAGTCAGCAAGAATTGGAGGAGCAAATCAGCAGAGAGATAGCTGACAACTGCAAGAAACACAAAGTTGTGATAGTGGGCGGCACGGTAACACTGTGGTTAGCACTGCTGCTTCACAGCTCCAGGGACCTGGGTTCGATTCCTGGCTTGGGTCACTGTCTGTGTGGAGTTTGCACGTTCTCCTCGTGTCTGCGTGGGTTTCCTCCGGGTGCTCCGGTTTCCTCCCACAGTCCAACGATGTGCGGGTTAGGTTGATTGGCCATGCTAAAATTGCCCCTTAGTGTCCTGGGGTGTGTAGATTAGAGGGATTAGCGGGTAAAATATGTAGGGATATGGGGGTAGGGCCTGGGTGGGATTGTGGTCGGTGCAGACTCGATGGGCCGAATGGCCTCTTTCTGTACTGTAGGGTTTCTATGATTTCTATGATAGGGGATTTTAATTTTCCACATATAGATTGGGACTCGCATACTGTTAAAGGTTTGGACGGGGTAGAGTTTGTAAAATGTGTTCAGGAGAATTTTCTACATCAGTATATAGAGGTGCCAACTAGAGAGGATGCGATATTGGATCTCCTATTGGGAAATGAGTTAGGGCAGGTGATGGATGTGAGTGTGAGGGAACACTTTGGATCCAGTGATCATAATGCCATTAGTTTCAACCTGATCGTGGATAAGGATAGATCTGGTCCTCGGGTTGAAGTTCTGAACTGGAAAAAGGCCAAATTTGATGAAATGAGAAGGGATCTGGGAAGTGTGGATTGGCACAGGCTGTTCTCTGATAAGGATGTAAATGGAAAGTGGGAGGCCTTCAAAGGAGAAATTTTGAGAGTGCAGAGTTTGTATGTTCCTGTCAGGATGAAAGACAAAGTAAATAGGAATAAGGAACCTTGGTTCTCGAGGGAGATTGTAACACTGATTAAGAGGAAGAGAGAGTTGTATGAAATGTACAGACAGCAAGGAACAGATCAGATGCTCGAGGAGTATAAAAAGTGCAAGAAGCTACTTAAGAGGGAAATCAGGAGGGCTAAAAGAAGACATGAGGTTGCTTTGGCAGACAGAGTGAAGGAAAATCCAAAGAGTTTCTATTGGTATGTTAGGAGCAAAAGGATAGTGAGGGATAAAATTAGTCCTCTTGAAGACCAGAGTGGTAGACTGTGTATGGAACCAAAAGAGATGGGGGAGATACTAAATGGTTTTTTTGCATCCGTATTTAATGAGGAAACGGGCATGGAGTCTACGGAAATAGGGCAAACAGGTAGGGAGGTCACGGAACCGTTACAGATTAAAGGGGAGGAGGTGCTTGCTGTCTTGAGAGAAAATCCCCACGACCGGACAGGATATCCCACGGACCTTGAGGGAAGCTAGTGTTGAACTTGCAGGGGCCCTGGCAGACATATTTAAAATGTCAGTATTCACGGGGGAGGTGCTGGATGATTGGAGGGTGGTTCATGTTGTTCCGTTGTTTAAAAAAGGTTCCAAAAGAAATCCGGGAAATTATAGGCCAGTAAGTTTGACGTCGGTGGTCGGCAAGGTGTGATAAGGGATAGGATCTACAAATATTTGGATAGACAGAGACTTATTAGGGAGAGTCAACATGGCTTTGTGCGTGGTAGGTCATGTTTGACCAATCTATAAGAGTTTTTCGAATGAGGTTACCAGGAAAGTGGATGAAGGGAAGGAGGTGGATATTGTCTACCTGGATTCCAGCAAGGCCTTTGACAAGGTCCCTCATGGGAGGTTAGTTAGGAAGGTTCAGTCGCTCGGTATACATGGGGAGGTAGTAAATTGGATTAGACACTAGCTCAATGGAAGAAGCCAGAGAGTGGTTGTGGAGGATTGCTTCTCTGAGTGGAGGCCTGTGACTAGTGGTGTGCCGCAGGGATCGGTGTTGGGTCCATTGTTGTTTGTCATCTATATCAATGATCTGGATGATAATGTGGTAAATTGGATCAGCAAATTTGCTGATGATACAAAGATTGGCGGTGTAGTGGATAGTGAGGAAGGTTTTCAAAGCTTGCAGAAGGATTTGGACCAACTAGAAAAGTGGGCTGAAAAATGGCAAATGGAATTTAACGCAGACAAGTGTGAGATATTGCACTTTGGAAGGACAAACCAAAGCAGAACGTACAGGGTAAATGGTAGGACTCTGAAGAGTGCAGTTGAACAGAGGGATCTGGGAATACAGGTACAGAATTCCCTAAAAGTGACGTCACAGGTGGATAGGATCGTAAAGAGTGCCTTTGGTACATTGGCCTTTATAAATCGGAGTATCGATTATAAAAGTTGGAGTGTTATGGTAAGGTTATATAAGGCATTGGTGAGGCTGAATTTAAAGTATTGTGTACAGTTTTGGTCACCTAGTTACAGGAAGGATGTAAATAAGGTTGAAAGAGTGCAGAGAAGGTTCACAAGGATGTTGCCGGGACTTGAGAAGCTGAGTTACAGAGAGAGATTGAATAGGTTGGGACTTTATTCCCTGGAGCGTAGAAGAGTGAGGGGAGATTTGATAGAGGTGTATAAGATTTTGCTGGGTATAGAAATCATAGAAATCATAGAAACCCTACAGTGCAGAAGGAGGCCATTCGGTCCATCGAGTCTGCACTGACCACAATCCCACCCAGGCCCTACCCCCACATATTTTACCCGCTAATCCCTCTAACCTACGCATCCCAGGACTCTAAGGGGCAATTTTTTTTTAACCTGGCCAATCAACCTAACCTGCACATCTTTGGACTGTGGGAGGAAACCGGAGCACCCGGAGGAAACCCACGCAGACACGAGGAGAATGTGCAAACTCCACACAGACAGTGACCCGAGCCGGGAATCGAACCCAGGACCCTGGAGCTGTGAAGCAGCAGTGCTAACCACTGTGCTACCGTGCCACCCTTGGACTTTCACCTGGTATTGTGAGACTACTTACTGTGCCTACCCCAGTCCAACTCTGGCAACTCCACATCCTCATTACAGTGCAGAAAGAGGCCACTCAGCCCATCAAGGCTGCACCGACTCAGTCTCTCCTAACCGCCCCCCCACCCCTTCACCTCCAACCCACGCTATCCTGTAACCCCGTGCATTTACCATGGTTAATCCACCAAACCAGCACATGTTTGGACTGTGGAGGAAACCAGAGAACTGAGATTCGAGCTGCGGGGGAGATTAGGTGGCAGAATGTGTTCTCAAACTTTGAGCATTTAGCAGAGAATCCTCATGGATGAAATGGAAAACCGAAAAAAGTCAGATATTACATAAGATATTAATTTCCTAAAATTTCTCAAAGCAGGTAGCTAAGCATGTGAGGTTAGCTCTGAGCAATTGGACAATAGCCGTGAGTGTGCGGAGATGGCCGTGAGTGTGCGCAGATAGCCGTGAGTGTGTCAGGTAGCCGTGAGTGTCTCAGATAGCCGTGGGTGTGCGCAGATAGCCGTGAGTGTGCGCAGATAGCCGTGAGTGTGTCAGGTAGCCGTGAGTGTCTCAGATAGCCGTGAGTGTGCGGAGATGGATGTGAGTGTGTAAAGATGGCGTGAATGTGCGGAGACGGCTGTGAGTGTGCGGAGACGGCTGTGGGTGTGCGGAGACGGGGCTGTGGGTGTGCGGAGACGGCTGTGGGTGTGTGGAGACGGCTGTGGGTGTGCGGAGACGGCCGTGGGTGTGCGGAGACGGCCGTGGGTGTGCGGAGACGGCCGTGGGTGTGCGGAGATGGCTGTGGGTGTGCGGAGACGGCTGTGGGTGTGCGGAGACGGCTGTGGGTGTGTGGAGATAGCTGTGAGTGTGTGTGGAGATAGCTGTGAGTGTGTGGAGATAGCTGTGATTGTGTGTGGAGATAGCTGTGAGTGTGTGTGGAGATAGCTGTGAGTGCGTGTGGAGATAGCTGTGAGTGTGTGTGTGTGGAGATAGCTGTGAGTGTGTGGAGATAGCTGTGAGTGTGTGTGTGGAGAGAGCTGTGTGAGTGTGTGGAGATAGCTGTGAGTGTGTGTGGAGATAGCTGTGTGTGAGTGTGTGGAGATAGCTGTGAGTGTGTGTGGAGATAGCTGTGTGTGTGTGAGTGTGTGGAGATAGCTGTGTGTGTGTGTGGAGATAGCTGTGAGTGTGTGTGGAGATAGCTGAGTGTGTGAGTGTGTGGAGATAGCTGTGTGTGTGTGTGTGTGGAGATAGCTGTGTGTGTGTGTGTGTGGAGATAGCTGTGTGTGAGTGTGTGGAGATAGCTGTGAGTGTGTGTGGAGATAGCTGTGTGTGTGGGTGTGTGGAGATAGCTGTGTGTGTGTGTGGAGATAGCTGTGAGTGTGTGTGGAGATAGCTGTGAGCGTGTGTGGAGATAGCTGTGAGTGTGTGTGGAGATAGCTGTGAGTGTGTGGAGATAGCTGTGAGTGTGTGTGGAGATAGCTGTGAGTGTGTGGAGATAGCTGTGAGTGTGTGGAGATAGCTGTGAGTGTGTGGAGATAGCTGTGTGTGTGTGTGTGTGTGTGGAGATAGCTGTGAGTGTGTGTGGAGATAGCTGTGAGTGTGGGTGGAGATAGCTGTGTGAGTGTGTGGAGATAGGTGAGTGTGTGTGTGGAGATAGCTGTGTGAGTGTGTGGAGGTAGCTGTGAGTGTGTGTGGAGATAGCTGTGAGCGTGTGTGGAGATAGCTGTGAGTGTGTGAGTGTGAGAGTGTGTGTGGAGATAGCTCTGAGTGTGTGGTGATAGCTGTGAGTGTGTGGAGATAGCTGTGAGTGTGTGTGTGTGGAGATAGCTGTGAGTGTGTGTGGAGATAGCTGTGAGTGTGTGTGGAGATAGCTGTGAGTGTGTGTGGAGATAGCTGTGAGTGTGGGTGGAGATAGCTGTGAGTGTGGGTGGAGATAGCTGTGAGTGTGTGTGGAGATAGCTGTGAGTGTGGGTGGAGATAGCTGTGAGAGTGTGTGTGGAGATAGCTGTGAGTGTGTGGAGATAGCGGTGAGTGTGTGGAGATAGCTGTGAGTGTGTGTCTGTGTGTGGAGATAGCTGTGAGTGTGTGTGGAGATAGCTGTGAGTGCGTGTGGAGATAGCTGTGTGAGTGTGTGGAGATAGCTGTGTGAGTGTGTGGAGATAGCTGTGAGTGTGTGGAGATAGCTGTGAGCGTGTGGAGATAGCTGTGAGTGTGTGGAGATAGCTGTGTGTGTGTGTGCAGATAGCTGTGAGTGTGTGTGGAGATAGCTGTGAGTGTGTGGAGATAGCTGTGAGTGTGTGGAGATAGCTGTGAGTGTGTGTGGAGATAGCTGTGAGAGTGTGTGTGGAGATAGCTGTGAGTGTGTGGAGATAGCTGTGAGTGCGTGGAGATAGCTGTGAGTGTGTGGAGATAGCTGTGTGAGTGTGTGGAGATAGCTGTGATTGTGTGCAGATAGCTGTGAGTGTGTGTGGAGATAGCTGTGAGTGTGTGTGGAGATAGCTGTGTTAGTGTGTGGAGATAGCTGTGTGTGAGTGTGTGTGGAGATAGCTGTGTGAGTGTGTGTGTGTGGAGATAGCTGTGAGTGTGTGGAGATAGCTGTGTGTGTGGAGATAGCTGTGAGTGTGTGTGGAGATAGCTGTGTGCGTGTGGAGATAGCTGTGTGAGTGTGTGGAGATAGCTGTGAGTGTGTGGAGATAGCTGTGAGTGTGTGTGGAGATAGCTGTGAGTGTGTGTGGAGATAGCTGTGAGTGTGTGTGGAGATAGGTGAGTGTGTGTGTGGAGATAGCTGTGTGAGTGTGTGGAGATAGCTGTGAGTGTGTGTGGAGATAGCTGTGAGTGTGTGGAGATAGCTGTGTGTGTGGAGATAGCTGTGAGTGTGTGTGGAGATAGCTGTGTGTGTGTGGAGATAGCTGTGTGAGTGTGTGGAGATAGCTGTGAGTGTGTGTGGAGATAGCTGTGAGTGTGTGTGGAGATAGCTGTGAGCGTATGTGGAGATAGCTGTGAGTGTGTGTGGAGATAGCTGTGAGAGTGTGTGTGGAGATAGCTGTGAGTGTGTGGAGATAGCTGTGATTGTGTGTGGAGATAGCTGTGAGTGTGTGGAGATAGCTGTGAGTGTGTGTGTCTGTGGAGATAGCTGTGAGTGTGTGTGGAGATAGCTGTGAGTGTGTGTGGAGATAGCTGTGAGTGTGTGTGGAGATAGCTGTGAGTGTGTGTGGAGATAGCTGTGAGTGTGGGTGGAGATAGCTGTGAGTGTGGGTGGAGATAGCTGTGAGAGTGTGTGTGGAGGTAGCTGTGAGTGTGTGGAGATAGCGGTGAGTGTGTGGAGATAGCTGTGAGTGTGTGTGTGTGTGGAGATAGCTGTGAGTGTGTGTGGAGATAGCTGTGAGTGCGTGTGGAGATAACTGTGTGAGTGTGTGGAGATAGCTGTGTGAGTGTGTGGAGATAGCTGTGAGAGTGTGTGGAGATAGCTGTGAGTGTGTGGAGATAGCTGTGTGTGTGTGCAGATAGCTGTGAGTGTGTGTGGAGATAGCTGTGAGAGTGTGTGTGGAGATAGCTGTGAGTGTGTGGAGATAGCTGTGAGTGTGTGGAGATAGCTGTGAGTGTGTGGAGGTAGCTGTGAGTGTGTGGAGATAGCTGTCAGTGTGCGGAGATAGCTGTCAGTGTGTGGAGATAGCTGTGAGTGTGTGGAGATAGCTGTGAGTGTGTGTGGAGATAGCTGTGAGAGTGTGTGTGGAGATAGCTGTGAGTGTGTGGAGATAGCTGTGAGTGTGTGGAGATAGCTGTGTGAGTGTGTGGAGATAGCTGTGAGTGTGTGCAGATAGCTGTGAGTGTGTGTGGAGATAGCTGTGAGTGTGTGTGGAGATAGCTGTGTTAGTGTGTGGAGATAGCTGTGTGTGAGTGTGTGTGGAGATAGCTGTGTGAGTGTGTGTGTGTGGAGATAGCTGTGAGTGTGTGGAGATAGCTGTGTGTGTGTGTGTGTGGAGATAGCTGTGAGTGTGTGTGGAGATAGCTGTGTGCGTGTGGAGATAGCTGTGTGAGTGTGTGGAGATAGCTGTGAGTGTGTGTGGAGATAGGTAAGTGTGTGTGTGGAGATAGCTGTGTGAGTGTGTGGAGATAGCTGTGAGAGTGTGTGTGGAGATAGCTGTGAGTGTGTGGAGATAGCTGTGAGTGTGTGTGTGTGGAGATAGCTGTGAGTGTGTGTGGAGATAGCTGTGAGTGTGTGTGGAGATAGCTGTGAGTGTGTGTGGAGATAGCTGTGAGCGTGTGTGGAGATAGCTGTGAGTGTGTGTGGAGATAGCTGTGAGAGTGTGTGTGGAGATAGCTGTGAGTGTGTGGAGATAGCTGTGATTGTGTGTGGAGATAGCTGTGAGTGTGTGTGGAGATAGCTGTGAGTGTGTGTGGAGATAGCTGTGAGAGTGTGTGTGGAGATAGCTGTGAGTCTGTGGAGATAGCTGTGAGTGTGTGGAGATAGCTGTGAGTGTGTGTGTGTGTGTGTGTGGAGATAGCTGTGAGAGTGTGTGGAGATAGCTGTGAGTGTGTGGAAATAGCAGTGTGTGTGTGTGCAGATAGCTGTGAGTGTGTGTGGAGATAGCTGTGAGAGTGTGTGTGGAGATAGCTGTGAGTGTGTGGAGATAGCTGTGAGTGTGTGGAGATAGCTGTGAGTGTGTGGAGATAGCTGTGTGAGTGTGTGGAGATAGCTGTGAGTGTGTGCAGATAGCTGTGAGTGTGTGTGGAGATAGCTGTGAGTGTGTGTGGAGGTAGCTGTGTTAGTGTGTGGAGATAGCTGTGTGTGAGTGTGTGTGGAGATAGCTGTGAGTGTGTGGAGATAGCTGTGTGTGTGTGTGTGTGTGGAGATAGCTGTGAGTGTGTGTGGAGATAGCTGTGTGCGTGTGGAGATAGCTGTGTGAGTGTGTGGAGATAGCTGTGAGTGTGTGGAGATAGCTGTGAGTGTGTGGAGATAGCTGTGAGTGTGTGTGGAGATAGGTGAGTGTGTGTGTGGAGATAGCTGTGTGAGTGTGTGGAGATAGCTGTGAGTGTGTGTGGAGATAGCTGTGAGTGTGTGTGGAGATAGCTGTGAGTGTGTGTGGAGATAGCTGTGAGCGTGTGGAGATAGCTGTGTGTGTGTGTGTGCAGATAGCTGTGAGTGTGTGTGGAGATAGCTGTGAGAGTGTGTGTGGAGATAGCTGTGAGTGTGTGGAGATAGCTGTGAGTGTGTGGAGATAGCTGTGAGTGTGTGGAGATAGCTGTGAGTGTGTGGAGATAGCTGTGAGTGTGTGGAGATAGCTGTGAGTGTGTGGAGATAGCTGTCAGTGTGTGGAGATAGCTGTGAGTGTGTGGAGATAGCTGTGAGTGTGTGTGGAGATAGCTGTGAGAGTGTGTGTGGAGATAGCTGTGAGTGTGTGTGTGGAGATAGCTGTGAGTGTGTGTGGAGATAGCTGTGAGAGTGTGTGGAGATAGCTGTGAGTGTGTGGAGATAGCTGTGAGTGTGTGGAGATAGCTGTGTGAGTGTGTGGAGATAGCTGTGAGTGTGTGCAGATAGCTGTGAGTGTGTGTGGAGATAGCTGTGAGTGTGTGTGGAGATAGCTGTGTTAGTGTGTGGAGATAGCTGTGTGTGAGTGTGTGTGGAGATAGCTGTGTGAGTGTGTGTGTGTGGAGATAGCTGTGAGTGTGTGGAGATAGCTGTGTGTGTGTGTGTGGAGATAGCTGTGAGTGTGTGTGGAGATAGCTGTGTGTGTGTGGAGATAGCTGTGTGAGTGTGTGGAGATAGCTGTGAGTGTGTGGAGATAGCTGTGAGTGTGTGTGGAGATAGGTGAGTGTGTGTGTGGAGATAGCTGTGTGAGTGTGTGGAGATAGCTGTGAGAGTGTGTGTGGAGATAGCTGTGTGTGTGTGTGTGTGGAGATAGCTGTGAGTGTGTGTGTGTGGAGATAGCTGTGAGTGTGTGGAGATAGCTGTGTGAGTGTGTGTGTGTGGAGATAGCTGTGAGTGTGTGGAGATAGCTGTGTGTGAGTGTGTGGAGATAGCTGTGAGTGTGTGTGGAGATAGCTGTGTGCGTGTGGAGATAGCTGTGTGAGTGTGTGGAGATAGCTGTGAGTGTGTGGAGATAGCTGTGAGTGTGTGGAGATAGCTGTGAGTGTGTGTGGAGATAGGTGAGTGTGTGTGTGGAGATAGCTGTGTGAGTGTGTGGAGATAGCTGTGAGTGTGTGTGGAGATAGCTGTGAGTGTGTGTGGAGATAGCTGTGAGTGTGTGTGGAGATAGCTGTGAGCGTGTGGAGATAGCTGTGAGTGTGTGGAGATAGCTGTGAGTGTGTGGAGATAGCTGTGAGTGTGTGGAGATAGCTGTGAGTGTGTGGAGATAGCTGTGAGTGTGTGGAGATAGCTGTGAGTGTGTGTGGAGATAGCTGTGAGTGTGTGGAGATAGCTGTGAGTGTGTGTGGAGATAGCTGTGAGTGTGTGGAGATAGCTGTGAGTGTGTGTGGAGATAGCTGTGAGTGTGTGTGGAGATAGCTGTGAGTGTGTGGAGATAGCTGTGAGTGTGTGGAGATAGCTGTGAGTGTGTGGAGATAGCTGTGAGTGTGTGGAGATAGCTGTCAGTGTGTGGAGATAGCTGTGAGTGTGTGGAGATAGCTGTGAGTGTGTGTGGAGATAGCTGTGAGAGTGTGTGTGGAGATAGCTGTGAGTGTGTGGAGATAGCTGTGAGTGTGTGTGGAGATAGCTGTGAGAGTGTGTGGAGATAGCTGTGAGTGTGTGGAGATAGCTGTGAGTGTGTGGAGATAGCTGTGTGAGTGTGTGGAGATAGCTGTGAGTGTGTGCAGATAGCTGTGAGTGTGTGTGGAGATAGCTGTGAGTGTGTGTGGAGATAGCTGTGTTAGTGTGTGGAGATAGCTGTGTGTGAGTGTGTGTGGAGATAGCTGTGTGAGTGTGTGTGTGTGGAGATAGCTGTGAGTGTGTGGAGATAGCTGTGTGTGTGTGTGTGGAGATAGCTGTGAGTGTGTGTGGAGATAGCTGTGTGCGTGTGGAGATAGCTGTGTGAGTGTGTGGAGATAGCTGTGAGTGTGTGGAGATAGCTGTGAGTGTGTGTGGAGATAGGTGAGTGTGTGTGTGGAGATAGCTGTGTGAGTGTGTGGAGATAGCTGTGAGAGTATGTGTGGAGATAGCTGTGAGTGTGTGGAGATAGCTGTGAGTGTGTGTGTGTGGATATAGCTGTGAGTGTGTGTGGAGATAGCTGTGAGTGTGTGTGGAGATAGCTGTGAGTGTGTGTGGAGATAGCTGTGAGTGTGTGTGGAGATAGCTGTGAGAGTGTGTGTGGAGATCGCTGTGAGTGTGTGGAGATAGCTGTGATTGTGTGTGGAGATAGCTGTGAGTGTGTGTGGAGATAGCTGTGAGAGTGTGTGTGGAGATAGCTGTGAGTGTGTGGAGATAGCTGTGAGTGTGTGGAGATAGCTGTGAGTGTGTGTGTGTGTGTTGAGATAGCTGTGAGAGTGTGTGGAGATAGCTGTGAGTGTGTGGAGATAGCAGTGTGTGTGTGTGCAGATAGCTGTGAGTGTGTGTGGAGATAGCTGTGAGAGTGTGTGTGGAGATAGCTGTGAGTGTGTGGAGATAGCTGTGAGTGTGTGGAGATAGCTGTGAGTGTGTGGAGATAGCTGTGAGTGTGTGGAGATAGCTGTGTGTGTGTGGAGATAGCTGTGAGTGTGTGCAGATAGCTGTGAGTGTGTGTGGAGATAGCTGTGAGTGTGTGTGGAGATAGCTGTGTTAGTGTGTGGAGATAGCTGTGTGTGAGTGTGTGTGGAGATAGCTGTGAGTGTGTGGAGATAGCTGTGTGTGTGTGTGTGTGGAGATAGCTGTGAGTGTGTGTGGAGATAGCTGTGTGCGTGTGGAGATAGCTGTGTGAGTGTGTGGAGATAGCTGTGAGTGTGTGGAGATAGCTGTGAGTGTGTGTGGAGATAGCTGTGAGTGTGTGGAGATAGCTGTGAGTGTGTGTGGAGATAGGTGAGTGTGTGTGTGGAGATAGCTGTGTGAGTGTGTGGAGATAGCTGTGAGTGTGTGTGGAGATAGCTGTGAGTGTGTGTGGAGATAGCTGTGAGCGTGTGTGGAGATAGCTGTGAGTGTGTGTGGAGATAGCTGTGAGAGTGTGTGTGGAGATAGCTGTGAGTGTGTGGAGATAGCTGTGATTGTGTGTGGAGATAGCTGTGAGTGTGTGTGGAGATAGCTGTGAGTGTGTGTGGAGATAGCTGTGTGAGTGTGTGGAGATAGCTGTTAGTGTGTGTGGAGATAGCTGTGAGTGTGTGTAGAGATAGCTGTGAGAGTGTGTGTGGAGATAGCTGTGAGTGTGTGGAGATAGCTGTGAGTGTGTGGAGATAGCTGTGAGTGTGTGTGTGTGTGTGTGGAGATAGCTGTGAGTGTGTGTGGAGATAGCTGTGAGTGTGTGTGGAGATAGCTGTGTGAGTGTGTGGAGATAGCTGTGAGAGTGTGTGTGGAGATAGCTGTGAGTGTGTGGAGATAGCTGTGAGTGTGTGGAGATAGCTGTGTGAGTGTGTGGAGATAGCTGTGTGAGTGTGTGGAGATAGCTGTGTGAGTGTGTGGAGATAGCTGTGTGAGTGTGTGGAGATAGCTGTGAGTGTGTGTGGAGATAGCTGTGAGTGTGTGTGGAGATAGCTGTGTGAGTGTGTGGAGATAGCTGTGTGAGTGTGTGGAGATAGCTGTGAGAGAGTGTGGAGATAGCTGTGAGTGTGTGTGGAGATAGCTGTGTGAGTGTATGGAGATAGCTGTGAGAGTGTGTGTGGAGATAGCTGTGAGTGTGTGGAGATAGCTGTGAGTGTGTGGAGATAGCTGTGTGAGTGTGTGGAGATAGCTGTGTGAGTGTGTGCAGATAGCTGTGTGAGTGTGTGGAGATAGCTGTGAGTGTGTGCAGATAGCTGTGAGTGTGTGTGGAGATAGCTGTGAGAGAGTGTGGAGATAGCTGTGAGTGTGTGTGGAGATAGCTGTGTGAGTGTATGGAGATAGCTGTGTGAGTGTGTGGAGATAGCTGTGAGTGTGTGTGGAGATAGCTGTGAGCGTGTGTGGAGATAGCTGTGAGTGTGTGGAGATAGCTGTGAGAGTGTGTGGAGATAGCTGTGAGAGTGTGTGGAGATAGCTGTGAGTGTGTGGAGATAGCTGTGAGTGTGTGTGGAGATAGCTGTGAGTGTGTGGAGATAGCTGTGAGTGTGTGGAGATAGCTGTGAGTGTGTGGAGATAGCTGTGAGTGTGTGTGGAGATAGCTGTGAGTGTGTGGAGATAGCTGTGAGTGTGTGGAGATAGCTGTGAGTGTGTGTGGAGATAGCTGTGAGCGTGTGGAGATAGCTGTGAGTGTGTGTGGAGATAGCTGTGAGTGTGTGTGGAGATAGCTGTGAGTGTGTGTGGAGATAGCTGTGAGTGTGTGTGGAGATAGCTGTGAGTGTGTGCTGTGTCTGTGGAGGTAGCTGAGTGTGGGGAGAGAGCTGTGAATGTGTTTCCAAATTTGATATTAAATTCAATCCAAATTAGAACCATTGAGGTGAATTTCTAATTGAAACATTGAGTACAAATTAAAGAAACTGAATTCAAACTTTGTGGGGAAGGAAGGAGTTCTGCTCAAGAGATTTTTAATCGAGTATAACTCAGTGTTGTTCCTATCTGTAATGTATAAAGTGTACGTCTTTTCCTAGACTCCGCCATGCAGTACAATTATGAACAAGAGTTGTAACTGGTAGGTGAATTTGGAACTATATAAGACATGGATGCAAATGCTGTTGCATACACTGATCAATAATGGGAGCCATGTGAGGGGATATACAACTCACACATAACATGTGGTACAACACGCAATGGCTGGAAGGATCATTATTATTACAAAGAATAGAGTAGTGAGAATGGAGTGCTGAACATCACTTGTACCTGGGTCAACGTCGTAAAGCTCCATCAGTCTGAACACTAGTTTACTTAAGGCTTTGCAATTTAATTTGTTCCATCTTAGATGTGACAGCTTTCCATAACGCCTGCAAGAAAGTAATAGGATTACTACATAATAAGTACAGTGAAACAAATCCTAAACATTGAATTCCCAATCTCAGCTTGGCTCCAATAAATATTTCTCAGTTTCAAATTGTTAGGAATCTGATCAGAAACTTTAACTTATTTTATAAAGTTAGCCTAGACCCCAAATTACACTTGAGTTTTGCATTCGGGTGAGCATAATGTGATTCACTCCAGGTATGATTCAAGTGACCCACTGGGAAGCTTTCATCAAAACAAATCTTATTTAAGAACACAGTTGGAATGTAGCAAAAACATTAGCATAATTTTTACCAATTAGAATACTTAAACACGACGAAGTATAATTCTTAACAGCTAGCTATCTCTATTGTTCCAATTTAAAGCAATATCACCATAGATATACACCCTTCTTCAGAATTTGTTAGCACAAAAAAAAACATATGTTCACGTGGTGCTAAATTTCCAGCCCTGTAACACTTCTGGACAGAGATCCAGACAGCAGTTTCCAAACAGCAACTCTCAGAGAAAGATCTACTCTCATACAGCTGAACCTCCGAGAAAGAGACTGATCTCCTGGCAGATTTCAGTTTTCAACTTCAGAGAGGGGAAAAGGAAGGCACTGCTCTCAATTCCAAGCAGCATCTAAAAATTAACTAAGCTTGAATTCCCTGTGTAAGCCGAGTCACATAATCCTATCTGCCAATCAAGCCCTGCTCTGCAAAATCCCAGGGGAACACACTGAAAACAACAGAACAGTACAAGTCCGGATTAAAACAAACATTGCAGCAGTAAAGATCAATTATGCTGCTGCAGTAATAATAGAGGATGCCAGTTATAGACAGAATGGCACCGATAAAATGGAAGGGACTGCTAAAAACATCCTGCAGAGAAACATAACTGAAATACTTTTCTTAAAGGCACAATATTGTCACATGTCTCTGGTCCAATGAAGACAAATGGTTCATGCGGTTCTGGATAATGAACAACTTGCATTTATATCAGGCTTTTGGTACAGTAAGATGTTCCAAGATGCTTCATGGGAGCATTATCAAACCAAATTCAACATATATGGAGTTATTAGATCAGATGGCCAAAAGCATGGACAAGGTAGGTTTCAGAGAACGTCATAAAGGAGGAGTGAGAGAGATGGAGGGTGTAAATTCCAGAACTTACGGCCGCAGCTGCTGGAGACACAACTCAGTACAACACTACACAATATCCTTCCCTTCGCTATTCATCTTTCCAAATCTTCAATTTTGCTTCTGTGCTTTCATTCCAATTAATCCTGATTCCAACTTATTTGAAAGGCTCATATTTAATATTTTGTTTTTTCATTTCAGTTTATTGGGGTTTTAACTCTCTGGTTCAAAGTCTTTTCTATTCCCTTTCTCCCCTGATAAAACAACAATAAAACAATATAGCTCAGAAAGAGGCCATTTGGCTCCTGGTCTGGCTTTTTGGTCAAGCTGTCGAATTAATCCATGTTCCCAGAGTGCTGCAAATGAATATTTCTGTGAGTATTTTTAATTTTATTTCAGCTAAGCTTTCTGCTTCTATTCAAACAACTCTGTTCACCCTGTTCTTCTCTTTGAACCCCAAACCTTGATCTTCCCTTAACTGCTTTCACATTGGTTTAATCCCATACCACTACTCCATCTCTACAAGAATTTTGGTTGAGATAAAGTCTGCCTCCTGTGTATAACCTCTCATTGGAACACATTGGCTTCAGGGCCCCAAGAATGTGAATCCTTCCCTCCTGTAGCAGTCCTCTGCATTCAGAGCCACACTAGAGAGAAGGACATTAACATGGTTGCAGTACTGTGTGCAGTTCTCGTATCTCACACAAAGGGAAAGGAGACAGTGAAGTTTCACTGGAATGATACCATGTATGAGGAGCATTAATTAAGGATTGAAAAGATGGGGCTTTCAAATGGGAATTTTAAAAGAAAGAATTTTGAAATTAGGAATTTTTTTTAGGATAAACCTAATTCCCTGTATACAACATATTATTCAAGCCAGTTTACAGATTAATGGCTGAATTTAGAAGTCCAAGGAGGAATTTAAAGTTTAATGTTTATTTATTAGTTCACAAGTAAGCTTACATTAACACTACAATGAAGTTACTGTGAAAATCCCCTTGTTGCCACACTCCGGCACCTGTTCAGGTACGAAGAATAAAGAACAAAGAAAATTACAGCACAGGAATAGGCCCTTCGGCCCACCAAGCCTGCACCGACCATGCTGCCCCACTTAACTAAAGCCCCCTACCCTTCCAGGTACCATCTCCCTCTATTCCCATCCTATTCATGTATTTGTCCAGGCGCCCCTTAAAACTCACTATTGTATCTGCTTCCACTACCTTCCCCGGCAGCGAGTTCCAGGCACCCATTACCCTCTGTGTAAAAAAACTTGCCTCGTACATCTCCTTTAAACTTTGCCGCTCGCACCTTAAACCTATGCCCACTAGTAATTGACTCTTCCACCTTAGGAAAAATTTTCTGACTATCCACTCTGTCCATGCCCCTCATAATCTTGTAGACTTCTATCAGGTCGCCCCTCAACCTCCATCGTTCCAGTGAGAACAAACCAAGTTTCTCCAACCTCTCCTCATAGCTAATGCCCTCCATACCAGGCAAAATCCTGGTAAATCTTTTCTGTACCCTCTCCAAAGTCTCCACATCTTTCTGGTAGTGTGGCGACCAGAATTGAACACTGTATTCCAAGTGCGGCCTAACTAAGGTTCGATAAAGCTGCAACATGACTTGACAATTTTTAAACTCAATGCCCCAGCTGAAGGAGGCAAGCATGCCGTATGCCTTCTTGACTACCTTCTCCAACTGCATTGCCACTTTCAGTGACCTGTGTACCTGTACACCCAGATCCCTCAGCCTAACCCTCTTAAGGTTCTGCCATTTACTGTATATTTCCCAACTTTATTAGACCTTCCAAAATGCATGACCTCACTGAGGGAGAATTGAGCATGGTCAATGCACCGAACCAGCACATCTTTTGGACTGTGGGAGGAAACCAGAACTCGCGGAGGAATCCCATGCAGACACGGGGAGAATGTGCAAACTCCACACAGACAGTGACCCAAGCCAGGAATCGAACTCAGGTCCTTAGAGTTGAGGGGCAGCAGTGCTAACCACTGTGTCGCCCACTATTTACACGAACATTAATCATCGTGCCAATTCAGTGAACAGGAAGTGAAGTCATACGAGGATGGTGAATTCACGCTTTGATGATAGCTTTGAAGCAAATCATTCCAATGCACTCGAGGCACATCCAGATATCCTCAATCTTTCTTCGAGAAGAAGTATCTCTGATTTCCATTCCCTACAACCCACTCACACATTCTTTAGTTTGAATAGAGTTAGAAACATAGAATCCGTACAGTGCTGAAGGAGGCCATTCGGCCCATCAACCCTGCACAAACAACAATTCCACCAGGCACTATCCCCATAACTCCATGTATTTAACCTGCTAACCACTCTCCGATACTAAGGGGCAATTTAGCATGGCCAATCACCCTAACCCACACATCTTTGTAGTTCAGGTGAGTTCTCAAACAGAATGGCCTCAGGAGCTCTGCTTCGGATGTAGAATTGAGCATCAAAGTCAATGAGTGTAACGAATGCTACCTTACAACACCATCAATAAACATCACTAAACAAAGTTAACAAACATTTTGGTCTAGTCTTAAAGTCTTTGGGGACACACCAAGCGATGTCGGTAACAGATCCCAGACTATGGACCAGCCTGCCAACATACTCCCTCACAACAACAAAAATTCTCCATTTGGGCAGCTTGGAACTGTATGTCATCGAGATTAAAAACCTTGACACTTTTGGGACAGGAGAGAGAAAGAAAAATAAAGCAGGACAAGTGCAAACGTATCTGAGTGACATGGTGAGGAAGAGAGGAGAGAGCGATTATTTATCTAATTATCGATTTATTTGATGACGATTTATTGCCCATCAGTATAATTCTTTTACATAGTGAGTGACGATGCTTGGGAATGCACAGCCTGACAGGGCAGAATCCATTCCACTTTCAAATGGGATTTGGATAAATATTAAAGGAAATCCGCGGGGCGCTGGGGAAAAAGCAGGAGAAGGGACTCATTGGATAGCTCTTCCAAAGAGCCACCACAGAGCTTCCCTCCTGTGCTCCAAAATCCAGTACTGGGTGAACAGAAACTTCATCCAGCTAAATACCAGGACGGTCAAAGCCATTATCTTTTGTCCCCATCACAAACTACATTCTCTAGCCACAGACTCCATTCCTCTAACTGGCATCTGTTCACAGCTTGTGTGTCATATTTAGCCTCAGGATGAGCTTCTGGCCACATACTCATGCCCATTTCCACCTCAGTAACATTGCCCAACTTCACCCTTGCTTCAGTTTATCAGCTGCTAAAATCTTCATTCATGTCTTTGATACCTGTAGGCTTGGCTATTCTCACGCAGTCTCCCTAATTTTCTGCTAACTTCAGGTCATTCAAAACTCTCCTACCCATGTACTAACTTACATCAAGTCCCATTCACTCGTCCTCCCTGTGCTTTCTGACCTCCAATTGGCTCCAGGTTCAGCCACACGTTGGTTTTAACATTTTCATTCTTATCATCAAATCCAGACTTGGCTTTACTCCTCCCTATCATGGCGGCACAGTGGTTAGCACTGCTGCCGCACAGCACCAGGGACCCATGTTTGATTCCCAGCTTGGGTCACTTGTCTGTGCAGAATCTGCACATTCTCCCGTGTCTGTGTGGGTTTCCTCTGGGTGTTCCAGTTTCCTCCCACAGTTTGAAAGACATGCTGGTTAGGTGGATTGGCCAATGCTAAATTCTCCCTCAGTGTACCTAACAGGTGCCGGAGTGAGGCAACTAGGGGATTTTCACAGTAACTCCATTGTAGTGTTAATGTAAGCCTACTTGTGACACAAATAAATAAACATTAAACTATCTCTATAATCTCCTCCAACCTGACAGGCCTGCAAGATCTCTTCCTTCCACCTATTCTGGCCACTTGATTCATTGATGTTTACAACACAGGAGGCCATTCAACCCATCATGTTCACACCGGTCAAAGATCTTACTA
The DNA here is from genome assembly GCF_964213995.1 of Mustelus asterias. NCBI lineage: Eukaryota > Metazoa > Chordata > Chondrichthyes > Carcharhiniformes > Triakidae > Mustelus > Mustelus asterias. Next base: position 50,741,459 of record NC_135813.1, on the reverse strand, counting down.
CATTAATGCCATTTTCCAGCGCTTGGCCCATAACCCTGGAGGTTATGGCAACGCAAGTGAATATCTAAATACTTCTTCAGTGTTATGAGAGTTTTGACCATCCTTTCAGGCAGAGTTCCAGACTCCCACCACCTCCTGGGTGAAAAAGTTTCTCAAATCCCCTCTACCTCTTACCTCAATTCTATGCCCCCTGTTTATTGGCCCCTCTACGAATAGAAAAAATATTTTCCTACCACCAAATCTGTGCCTCTATCAGGTCCCCTCTCAACCTCTGCTGGTCTATGGGTAACAGCCCAGCCTATCCAATCTCTCCTCGTAGCTCAGATCCTCCAGCCCAGGTAGCATCCTGGTAAATCGCCTCTGCACCCTCTCCAGTGCAATCACATCCTGTCGATAATGTGGTGACCAGAACTCCACACGGTACTCCAGTTGTGGTCTCACCAGTGTTTTATACATTCCAACATGAACCTCCCTGCTCTTGCATTCTAAGCCCCAATTGCCTTCTTGACCAACTTAATGGCTGGACAGCTGGTTTGTGATGCAGAGCAATGTCAACAGTGTGGGTTCAATTCCCATACCGGCTGAGGTTATTCATGAGGGTCCAACCTTCCCAACCTTGCCACTCACCTGATGTGTAGTGATCCTCAGTTTAAACCATCACTAGTCAGCAACCTATGGTCATCTGGGGCTATGGCGACTTTACTTTACCTTCTACCTGCCATATCACCTTCAGGGATCTGTGGATATGCACTCCACGGATCCTGATCTACAGTACTTTCCAAGATCCTATAATTCACAGTGTAATCCTTTGTATTGTTAGTGACCTTCTTCCCAAGTGCATTACCTCACACTTTTCTAGGTTGAATTCTATTTGCCACTGCTTTGCATACATAGAATATAGAACATTACAGCGCAGTACAGGCCCTCGATGTTGCGCCGATCAGTGAAACCAATCTAAAGCCACTCTAATCTACACTATTCCAATATCATCCATATGTTTATCCAATAACCATTTGAATGCTCTTAATGTTGACGAGTCCACTACTACTGCAGGCAGGGCATTCCACACCCTTACTACTCGCTGAGTAAAGAACCTACCTCTAACATCTGTCCTATATCTCTCACCCCTCAATTTAAAGCTATATCCCCTCGTGTTAGCCATCACCATCCGAGGAAAAAGGCTCTCACTATCCACCCTATCTAATCCTCTGATCATCTTGTATGCCTCTATTAAGTCACCTCTTAACCTTCTTCTCTCTAACGAAAACAACCTCAAGTCCCTCAGCCTTTCCTCATATGATCTTCCCACCATACCAGGCAACATCCTGGTAAATCTCCTCTGCACCCTTTCCAACGCCTCCACATCTTTCCTATAATGCGGCGACCAGAACTGTACGCAATACTCCAAATGTGGCCGCACCAGAGTTTTGTACAGTTGCAGCATGACCTCATGGCTCCGAAACTCAATCCCTCTACCAATAAAAGCTAACACACCGTATGCCTTCTTAACAACCCTATCAACCTGGGTGCCAATTTTCAGGGATCTATGCACATGGACACCCAGATCCCTCTGTTCATCCACACTACCAAGTATCCTACCATTAGCCCAGTACTCTGTATTCCTATTACTCCTTCCAAAGTGAATCACCTCACACTTTTCCACATTAAACTTCATTTGCCACCTCTCAGCCCAGCTCTGCAGCTTATCTATGTCCCTCTGTAACCTGCCACTTCCCTCCGCACTGTCTACAACTCCACCGACTTTAGTGTCATCCGCAAATTTACTAATCCATCCTTCTACGCCCTCATCCAAGTCATTAATAAAAATGACAAACAGCAGTGGCCCCAAAACAGATCCTTGCGGTACACCACTAGTAACTGAACTCCAGGATGAATATTTCCCATCAACTACCACCCTCTGTTTTCTTACAGCTAGCCAATTCCTGATCCAAACCACTAAATCACCCTCAATCCCATGTGTCCGTATTTTCTGCAATAGCTTACCATGGGGAAACTTATCAAACGCTTTGCTGAAATCCATATACACCACATCAACCGCTTTACCATCATCCACCTCTTTGGTCACCTTCTCAAAGAACTCAATAAGGTTTGTGAGGCACGACCTACCCTTCACAATCCCTATCCCTAATCAAATTATTCCTTTCTAGATGATTATAAATCCTATCTCTTATAATCCTTTCCAAAACTTTGCCCACAACAGAAGTAAGGCTCACCGGTCTATAATTACCAGGGTTGTCCCTACTCCCCTTCTTGAACAAGGGGACAACATTTGCTATCCTCCAGTCTTCTGGCACTGTTCCTGTAGACAATGACGACACAAAGATCAAAGCCAAAGGCTCTGCAATCTTCTCTCTAGCCTCCCAGAGAATCCTTGGATAAATCCCATCCGGCCCAGGGGACTTATCTATTTTTATCCTTTCCAGAATTACTAACATGATCTATACAAGTTAGACCACACCTGCAATACTGTGAACAGTTTTGGTCCCCTTATCTAAGGGAAGATATGTTGACATTGGAGGCAGTCCAGAGAAGGTTCACAAGGTTCATGCTGGGTAGGGAAGGATTTTCTTATGAGGAAAGGCTGGACATGTACTCATTAGAGTTGAGGAGAATGGGAGACGACCTTAAAGTTGCATAGGATTCTCAGATGGTTTGACAGGGTAGATGCTGGGAGGTTGTTTCCCCTTCTGGGGGAGTCTCGGACCAGAGGGCATAATCTCAGAGTAAGTGATCATCCATTTAATACTGAGATAAGGAGGAATTTCTTCTCTCAGAGCGTAGTGAATCTGTGGAATTCTTTACCTCAGAGGGTTGTAGAGGTTGGGTCATTTAATATGTTAAAGACTGAGACAGGCAGATTTTTAATCAAGGGTTATGGGGATAAGGCGGGAAAGTGGGGTTGAGGATTACCATATCTGATCAATCATAATCACATTGAATGGCGAAGCAGACTTGATGGGCCAAATGGCCTACTTCTGCTCTTGCACCTTATGGTCAGTCCACTGATGTCATCCTGCAGTCAACGACTATCCTCCTCACTATTTTTCATCATACCAATTTTCATGTAATCCGCAAACTTCCTGATCATAATGATAATCATAAATCATTAACGCGCTCCACAAATAGCAAGGACCCAGCACTCAGCCATGTGGAACCTCACTGGAAACAGATTTCCAGTCACAGAAACATCCCTCCACCATCACCCTCTGCTTCCAGTCTCTCAGCCAAGTTTGGATCCAACATGCCACTTTGCTTTGGACCCCATGGGCCCTTACTTTCTTCACCAGCCTGCTATGAAGAACCTTATCAAAAACCTTGCTAAAGTCCATATGGATCACATCAAATGCATTACCTTCATCATACTCCTGGTTACCTCCTCAAAAAATTGATTAGAATTGTCAAACATGACCTTCCCATAACAAATCCTCTTGAGTATTGCCAATTTAAATTGCACGACCATGAGTGACCATTATTCAGCTGCCAAGAACCTGAAGTTATCGAATTTCCCTCCCTAAACCTCTATTTCTCAAACCTCCTCCAATCCATTGCTTAAAACTTACATTTCAGACCAAACTTTTGCTCATCTGGTCTAAAATCGCCTTATGTTACTCTGCATTAATTTGTGTTTAATTAGTCCAGTAAAGAACCTCAGGACATTTGGATACATTACAGCTGCTATATAAATGCATGTTGCTTTTGTTCCAAGGTTTTGTGAAAGCTTCAGTAATAGATAATGCGTCACGGAGATCAGTATGGCCGAGAGTGACTTCTGACCCGTCAGCTCAAATTGAAATCTATAATCTCCATCGCAACATGAATTCGATTCGGGAATGGCTCAGGTTTTTCCCTCCAACGTTTTACTCAATGGCCATCTCAGACCTAATCGCTACGAGAAGATTATCAGCACCTATTCTGCAGATTTCAATCTGTGTGCGTGCTGCCTTGTCCTGCAGCTGAGGTTTAACTTCAGTCAGTCTCGTTCACCCATTCCTATTCACCTGAAGCTGCGCTGACCATAGCTGTTAGGATGTTAATGGAAAGTAGATGTTCAACATTGTCCTATTTCCAACTGCTGGTTTTAGCCACATGTTAGCTTTCATTTGGAGTTAGTGTGACTTGGTTGGGGACAGGCAGCCATCAGTCCACCTCTGCACAGAACATAAAAGCAGCTGCTTCCACTCAATCTCCGTGCTTTTTCCAGGCTGTGTTTTTCCAATCAATTTCCCTTTGAAATTCAGTGGAAACCTGTATAAATAAACTCCGTGCAAATCAGTTAATTGTGCAGCACTGACTCAATTCCTTTGTCTCAAACATCAGATGAGATCAAAGAGTCTTTATCCTGGGCTGTCACACACAGACTTCAGGAAAGGCTGCGTTGCTCTCTGATCACCAGCCAGCACATCCTCTGCATGGATGCACTTTGCATCTCATTTGGAATTGTGCAGACTCAGGCTAAAGCTCACAGGGGTTAAGAGCCATGACAGTGAAAATCTCAATTCCAGTCACACACAGTCAAATGGTTTCAGTGAATGCCATCTTACTATACTCCTTATACACCTATGACTGTGTGGCCAAATTCCCCTCCAACTCGATTTTCAAGTTTGCTGATGACACCAAAGTAGTGGGTCGGATAACAAACAATGATGAAACGGAGTGCAGGAAAGAGATAATCTGGTGAACTGGTGCAATGACAATAATCACTCACTCAATGTCAACAAAACGAAGGAGATTGTCATCAACTTCAGGAAGCGTTGTGGAGGGAATGCCCATCTACATCAATGGGGACCAAGTAGAAATCATAGAATCATAGAATCCTACAGTGCAGAAAGAGGCCATTCGGCCCATCGAGTCTGCACCAACCACAATCCCACCCAGGCCCTATCCACATATCCCTACATATTTACCCACTAACCCCTCTAACCTATGCATCCCGGGACCCTAAGGGGCAATTTAGAATGGCCAATCAACCTAGCCCGCACATCTTTGGACTGTGGGAGGAAACCGGAGCACCCGGAGGAAACTCACGCAGACACAGGGAGAATGTGTAAACTCCACACAGACAGCGACCCGAGCCGGGATTCGAAACCAGGTCCCTGGAGCTGTGAAGCAGCAGTGCTAACCACTGTGCTACCGTGCCGCCCGGTCGAGAGCTTCAAGTTGTTAGGTGTCCAGATCACCATCAACCTGTCCTGGTCCCTTCATGGAGATGCTACAGTTAAGAAAGCCCAACAATGCCTCTACTTTCTCAGCAACTAAGGAGATTTGGCATGTCCACTACAACTCTCACCAACGTCTACACATGGACTATAGAAAGTATTCTTTCTGGTTGTATCACAGCTTGTATGGCTCCTGCTTTGTCCAAGACCGCAATAAACTACAAAGGATCATGAATGCAGCCCAATCCATCACACAAACCAGCCTCCCATCCATTTACACTGTTTACACTTCCCACTGCCTCAGGAAAGCAGCCAATCAAGGATGCCAAGCACCCTGGACATACTTTCTTCCACCTACTTCCATGGGGAAAAAGATACAAAAGTCTAAAGACACATACCAACCAACTCAAAAACAGCTTCTTCCCTGCTGCCATCAGACTTTTGAATGGACCTACCTCCCATTCAGTTGGTCTTTCTCTACACTCTAGCTATGACTGTAACATTCCATTCTGCAACTTTACTTCCTGTGTACAGTATGCTTTGTCGGTGTAGCACGCAAGGAACAATACTTTTCGCTCTATGCTAATACATGTGACAATGATAAATCAAATCAAAATCAATGTTTCCTACACTGTAGGAAAGGGGATATATCAGCCAAGAATAGGAGCATGGAAAACAAAGAACAAAGAAAATTACAGCACAGGAACAGGCCCTTCGGTCCTCCAAGCCTGCACCGACCATGCTGCCCGACTTAACTAAAACCCCCTACCCTTCTGGGGATCATATCCCTCTATTCCCATCCTATTCATGTAAAAGTCACTACCGTATATGCTTCCACTACCTCCCCCGGCAACGAGTTCCAGGCACCCACCACTTTCTGTGTAAAGAATCTGCCTCGTACATCTCCTTTAAACTTTGCCCCTCGCACCTTAGACCTATGCCCCCTAGTAATTGACTCTTCCACCCTGGGAAAAAGCTTCTGACTATCCACTCTGTCCATGCCTCTCATAATCTTGTAGACTAAGTAGAGCAAAAAGCTTGGGTGACTTAATGTTAATTAGGTTAATCATGTTGGAAGGGTTGGCAATGACAACAAATTCATAGAGTGCATTTGGGATAGTTTCTTAGAATAATATGTCATGGAACCAACCAGGGAACAGGCTATCTTGGATCTGGTAATGGGTAATGAGTCAGCATTAATAAAGGATCTCAGAGTAAAAGATCCCCGAGGAAGTAGTGATCATAACATGATATAGTTTAATATTCAGTTTGAGAATGAGAAACAACTGTTTTTAATTTAAATAAAGGAAATTACATTGAAATGAGGATAGGTAAACATTGGTCCTTCAGAGGGTGAGGAGGAGGTTGTAATAACTGGAAATGAGGAAATGGTCGAGGCATTGAACAGATATTTTGTGTCGGTCTTCATAGCACAACACACAAATAACATGACACAAATTGATGACAACACAGCTATGGCAGGTGAGGACCTAGAAACTATCATCATCATGAAAGAGGTAGTGTTGGGCAAGCTAATGGGGCTAAAGGTAGACAAGTCTCCTGGTCCTGATGAAATGCATCCCAGGGTACTAAAAGAGATGGCGGGAGAAAGAGCAAATGCACTAGTGGCAATTTACCAAAATTCGCTGGACTCTAGGGTGGTTCCCGCAGATTGGAAAACAGCAAATGTGATGATGCCAATGTTTAAAAAAGGAGGTAGACAAAAGGCAGGTAACTATAGGCCGGTGAGCTTGACTTCTGTGGTAGGGAAAATCTTTGAATCTATCATCAAGGAAGAAATAGCGAAACGTCTGGATATAAATTGTCCCATTGGGAAGATGCAACATGGGTTCATGAAGGGCAGGTCATGTTTGACTAATTTGGTGGAATTGTTTGAGACCATTACATGCGCGGTGGACAATGGGGACCTGTGGATGTGGTGGATCTGGATTTCCAGAAGGCATTTGACAAAGACTGCTGCATAAGATAAAGGTGCACGGTGTTACGGGTAATGTATCAGCATGGATAGAGGATTGGTTAACTAACAAAAAAAGCAAAGAGTGGGGGTAAATGGGTGTTTTTCTGGTTGGCGATCAGTGACTAGTGGTGTGCCTCAGGGATCAGTGTTGGGACTGCAATTGATTACAATTTACAGAGATGATTTGGAGTTGGGGACCATGTGTAGTGTGTCAAAATTCACAGATGACACTAAGATGAGTGGCACAGCAAAGTCTGCAGAGGACACTGAAAGTCTGCAAAGGGATATAGATAGTCTAAGTGAGTGGGACAGGCAGATGGAGTACAATGTTGGTAAATGTGAGGTCATCCATTTTGGTAGGAATAACAGCAAAATAGACTGTTATTTAAATGGTAAAAAATTGCAGGATACTGCTGTGCAGAGGAACCTGGGTGTCCTTGTGCAAGAATCAGAAGGAGTTGGTTTGCAGGTGCAGCAGGTAATTTAGAAGGCAAATGGAATTTTGTCCTTCATTGCAGGACGGATGGAGTTTAAAAACAGGGAGGTTATGTTGCAGCTGTATAAGGTGCTGGTGAGGCCACATGCAGTACTGTGTACAGTTTTAGTCTCCTAACCTGAGAAAGGATATACTGGCACTGGAGGAGGTGCAGAGGAGATTCACTAGGTTGATTCCGGAGTTGAGAGGGTTGGCTTATGAGGAGGGACTGAGTAGACTGGGGCTATACTCATTGGAATTCAGAAGAATGAGGGGAGATCTTCTCGAAACAGAAGATTATGAAGGGAATAGATAAAATAGAAGCAGCGAGGTTGTTTCCACTGGCGGGTGAAACTTGAACTAGGGGGCATAGCCTCAAAATAAGGGGAAGCAGATTTAGGACTGAGTTGAGGAGGAACTTCTTCACCCAAAGGGTTGTGAATGTGTGGAATTCCCTGCCCAGTGAAGCAGATGAGGCTCCCTCATCGAATGTTTTTAAGACAAGGATGGATAAATTTTTGAACAGTGAAGGTATTAAGGATTATAGTGAGCGGGTGGGTAAAGTCCACAAAAAAAGTCCACAAAAAGTCCACAAAAGTCCAAAAAAAGTCCACAAAAAGTTCACAAAACAAATCAGCCATGGTGTTACTGAATGGCAGAGCAAGCTCGAGGGGCCAGATGGCCTACTCCTGCTCCGAGTTCTTACGGAGTTGCTAAAGTTGACTGGGTGGATAAATTAGCATGAAAGACAGTAAGCAGACAGTGGCAGACATTTAAGGAGGACTAAAAAGATAAAGAGAGAGAAAATAAACAACGAGGGCACACCTGTGAGGAATATAAAAACTGACAAGAATAGCTTTTTTATATATCGGAAAAGGAAGAATGAGGTTCAAGTGAACATAGGCCCCTTAGAAAATGAATCTGGGAGATGGTTATCGTAGAAACATGGGATCTCTATAGTGCAGAAGAGGCCATTCAGCCCATCGAGTCTGTGACAGAGCATCTTACTTAGGTCTCTCCCCATAAACCCGCACATATACAATGGCTAATCCATCTAACCTACACATCTTGGGATTATGAAGGCACAATTTACCATGGCCAATTCACCTAACCTGCACATATTTGACTGTGGGAAGAAACCAGAGCACCCGGAGGAAACCCACACGGACACGGGGAGAATGTGCAATTGAATTGGGTCCCTGGAGCTGTGAGGCAGCAGTGCTAACCAGTGTGCCACCCAGCACTTGCTATGTGGAACCATGAAATAGCAGAGGAGTTAAACAGATATTGTTTTTATGGTGGAAGATACTTCAAGCATCCCATTAATATTCAAGAGCATGGGGGATGAATTAAGTACCATCATGATCACTACAGAAGTAGTGTGAGACAAACCTGGCCCTGATGGCTTGTATCCTTGGATCCTAAAAGAAGTAGCTACAGAGATAGTAGATGCATTAGTTGTAATTTTCCAAAACTCCTTGGATTGTGGAGAAGTACAGAGGACTGGAAAACTGCCAATGTGACACCTCTATTCCAAAAGGGAGGGCGGCAAAAAGCAGGTAATTATAAATCAATTAGCCGAACATCTATTGTTGGAAAAATGTTGGAATCAATTATTAGGGAAAAATAGCATCACATTTGGAAAATCATAATCTAATCAAGCAGAGTCAGCATGACTTCACAAAAGGAAAATTGTGTCTGACTAAAGTTTTTCAAGGAAGTCTCAACCAGAGTGGATAGAGGGGAATCAGTAGATGTGTCGTATTTGGACTTTCAGAAGGTATTCAACAAGGTACCTCCCAAAAGATTAAGTTAAAAGATAACAGTCCATGGTGTTGGAGCGAGTATATTGGCATGGGCAGGAGTGGGGTTAGTGACCTGTAACCAGGGGGCTTCCACAGGGATCAGTGCTGGGACCACAACTGTTTACAACTTGGAGGAAGGTAGCTGAATTTGTAGACAACACAAAAAAGTTAAGTTGTGAAAGGGATGCACACAGTTTACAAAAAGATATTGATAGGTTAAGTGGGGTAAATGGAGTATAATGTGGGAAAACGTGAAGTTGTTCAGTTTGGAAGGGAGAACAAAAGAACAGTATTATTTAAATGGAGAAAAATTTCAGAAAGCTGCAACACAAAGGAACTTGGGGCTACTTGTGCATGAAACACAGAAAGCTAGCACACAGGTACAGCAGGTAATCAAAGTTTTAAAAGTTTCTTTATTAGTGTCACAAATAGGCTTACATTAACACTGCAATGAAGTTACTGTGAAAATCCCCCAGTCGCCACACTCGGGTGCCTGTTCGGGTACACTGGGAGAATTTGTCATGGCCAATGCACCTAACCAGGATGTCTTTCGGACTGTGGGAGGAAACTGGAGCACCTGGAGGAAACCCATGCAGACATGGGGAGAACGTACAGACTCCATACAGACAGAGACCCAAGCTGGGATTCGAACCCAGGTCCCTGGCGCTGTGAGGCAGCAGTGCTAACCACTGTGCCACGCTAAGGCTAATGGAATATTGACCCTTATTTCAAGGGGGTTGGAGTATAAGAGTAGGGAAGTCTTGCTGCAACTGTACAAGATACTGGTGATACCACATCTGGAGTGCTGAAAGCAGTTTTGGTCCCCTTATTTGAGGAAAGATATTATTTGATTGGAGGCAGTTCAGAGAAGGTTCACTAGGATGGAGGGATTGTCTTAAAAAGGAAAGGTTAAACAGGCTGGGACTCTACTCATTGGAATCTAGGAGAATGAGAGGTGATCTCATTGAAACATATCGGATTCATAAGAGGTTCGACACGGTAAATGCTGAGAGGATGGTTCCCCTCATGGGAGAGTCTCAGATCAGAGGGAATAGTCTCAGGATAAAGGGGCACCAATTTAAGACTGAGATGAGGAGGAATTTCTTCTCTCTGAGGGTTGTGCTTGAATCTCTTTGCCACAGTGAGCTGTTGGGCAGAGTCCGTGTGTATATTAAAGGCTGAGATAAATCGATTTCTGATCAGCAAGGGAATCTAGGGTTACAGGGAAAGGGTAGGAAAATGGACATGAAGACTGTCGGTCGGATCAGCCATTCCATTGAATGGCGGAGCAGGCTTGAGAGGCCAATCAGCCTACTCCTGTTCCTCTTTCTTATGGTCTTAAAATGGTGGAGAGACAGACAGACGAAGAAAACTGAGAGACAGCGAGAGAGCGAGAGAGAGAGAGGGACACAGTCCAGAGTGAAATAAAGAGTGGGAGTGAGAGAGAGAAACAGAGGTTCGGATTTTACCATCATGTTGTGCCCGTTTTAGGGTACAACGCTGCCGTAAAGTGGGGCATAAAGCGATTAGCACGATCGGTGCCGGTTTTCGCGACCGGTGCCATTTTACGACAATACAATTTCTGGTGCGGTCAACCTCTTGCTGGAAATGGGTGTGAGACAGGTTAATTTATTGAAATTGATGCGAAGAAACATTTGGATCTCATTAGTGAGCCCAACGGTGAGGAATACACATTCTCCCCATGAACAGGGAGCAGTCGACTTGGCCTTGCCAGTCGAACTGGAGGCCAGTGAGGCTTCCCGGAGAGGCCGAGGCAAGGGGGAGTGCCCCTGGGCAGTGCCGGACTCGCAATGCCACTCTGGCACCTGGGCAATAGCAACTGGGGAGGGCCAGCGTGGGGCCAATGGGGGAGGGGTCAGTGGGGGAAGAGCAGCGGGGAAGGAGGCGCGCGAAGGGATAGGCGAGGGAGGGGGCCGGGGGCCAGAGCAGGGGGGGACAGGGGCCAGAGAGGGGGGGGGCAGCCAGAGGGGGGGGGGGGGGGCAGCCGGAGGGGGGGTGGGGCAGCCAGAGGGGGGGGGGAGGTCTGGGGGGGGGGGGGGTCGGGGGCCAGAGAGGGGGGTGGGGGCAGACCGGGGGGCAAAGGGGGGGGGGCGGGGGCAGGGGCCAGCGGGGGGGGGGCGGGGGCCGGGGAGAGGGGCGGGGGCCGGGGAGGGGGGAGGGGGCCGGAGGGGGGGGCGGGGAGGGCACCAGAGTGGGGGGGGCGCGGGTTCCGGGGGGCGGCGCCAGAGGGGGGGGCCGGCGCCAGAGGGGGGCCGGCACCAGTGGGGGGGGGGGAGGGCGGGGGCCAGAGGGCGGGGGGGGGGGGGGGGGGGAGGCAGGGGCCGGGGGGGGCGGTGGGGGCCAGAGGGGGGGGGGGGTGGGGGCCAGAGGGGGGGGAGCGGTGGGGGCCAGAGGGGGGGGCCGCGGGGGCCAGAGGGGGGGGGGGCGGCGGGTGCCAGAGGGGGGGGGGGGGCGGCGGGGGCCAGGGGGGGGGTGGTGTGCGGGGGCCAGAGGGGGGGGGGGGAGTCGGGGGCCAGAGGGGGTGGGGGGGTCGGGGGCCAGAGGGTGTGGGGGGCGGGGGCCAGAGGGTGTGGGGGGGCGGGGGCCAGAGGGTGTGGGGGGGCGGGGGCCAGAGGGGGTGGGGGGGCGGGGGCCAGAGGGGGTGGGGGGGCGGGGGCCAGAGGGGGTGGGGGGGCGGGGGCCAGAGGGGGTGGGGGGGCGGGGGCCAGAGGGGGTGGGGGGGCGGGGGCCAGAGGGGGTGGGGGGGCGGGGGCCAGAGGGGGTGGGGGGGCGGGGGCCAGAGGGGCTGGGGGGGCGGGGGCAAGAGGGGGTGGGGGGGCGGGGGCAAGAGGGGGTGGGGGGGCGGGGGCAAGAGGGGGTGGGGGGGCGGGGGCCAGAGGGGGTGGGGGGGTGGGGGCCAAAGGGCTTGGGGGGGCGGGGGCCAGAGGGGGTGGGGGGGCGGGGGCCAGAGGGGGTGGGGGGGGCGGGGGCCAGAGGGGGTGGGGGGGCGGGAGCCGGAGGGGTAGGTGGGCGGGGGCCAGAGGGGGAGGGGGGGCGGGGGCCAGAGGGGGAGGGGGGGCGGGGGCCAGAGGGGGAGCGGGCCAGAGGCGGGGGGAGTGCGGGGGACAGAGGGGGGGTGCGGGGGCCATGAGGGGGGGGGTGCAGGGGCCAGAGGGGGGGGTGCGGGGGCCGGGGGGGGGGGGGTGAGGGGGCCGGGGGGGGGATGCGGGGGCCAGAGAGGGGGGGGGCGGGGGCAGGGGCCAGAGTGAGGGGGAGGGGGGCGGGGTCCGAGGGGGGGGGGGCGGCTGGGGCCGGGAGGTGGGGCGGGGTCCAGAGAGGGGGGGGCGGGGGCCAGAGCGGGGGGGGCGGGGTCCGGGGGCCAGAGAGGGGGGGCGGGGTCCAGAGAGGGGGGGCGGGGGCCAGAGGGGGGGGGCGGAGGCCAGAGAGGGGGGGGGGGGCGGAGGCTGGTAGGGGGGCGGGGGCCAGAGTGGGGGGGGGGGCCGGGGCCAGAGGGAGGGGGGGGCGGGGGTCAGAGGGAGGGGGGGGCGGGAGCCAGAGGGGGAGCGGGGGCCAGAGGGGGAGGGCGGTGCGGGGGCCAGAGGGGGGGGGGGGGGGGGTGGTGCGGGGGCCAGAGGGGGGGGGCGCAGGGGCCAGGGGGAGTGGGCAGGGGCGCGGGCCAGAGGGAAGGGTGGCGGGGTCCAGAGGGGATGGGGCGGGGGCCATGGGGGGGTGGGGCGGGGCCAGAGTGGGTGAGGCGGGGCCCAGAGGGGGTGGAGGGGCAGGGGCAAGAGGGGGAGGGGCAGGAGCCAGAGGGGGGGGGGGTGCGGGGGCCAGAGGGGGGGAGCGGGGGCCAGAGTGGGTGGTGGGGGCCAGAGGGTGGGGGGCAGGGGCCAGAGGGGGTGGGGGGGCGGGGGCTAGAGGGGGTCGGGTGGCGGGGGCCAGAGGGGGTGGGGGGGCGGGGGCCAGAGGGGGTGGGGAGGCGGGGGCCGGAGGGGGAGGGGGGCGTGGGCCGGAGGGGGAGGGGGGCGGGGGCCAGAGGGGGAGAGGGGCGGGGGCCAGAGCGGGGGGGTGGGGTGGGGTGCAGGCCAGAGGGGGAGGGGGGGGCGCGGGCCAGAGGGGGAGGGTGGGGCGCGGGCCAGAGGGGGAGCGGGCCAGAGGCGGGGGGAGTGCGGGGGACAGAGGGGGGGGTGCAGGGGCCAGAGGGTGGGGGGGTGCGGGGGCCAGAGGGGGGGGTGCGGGGGCCAGAGGAGGGGGTGCGGGGGCCAGAGGAGGGGGTGCGGGGGCCAGAGGGGGGGGGTGCGGGGGCCGGGGGGGGATGCGGGGGCCAGAGAGGGGGGGGGACAGGGGGACGCAGGGGCAAGAGGGGGCAGGGAGGGGGGCGGGGGCAGGGGCCAGAGTGATGGGGGGTCGGGGTCCAGAGGGGGGGGGGGCGGGGTCCAGAGAGGGGGGGGCGGGGGCCAGAGCAGGGGGGTCGGGGGCCAGAGAGGGGGTGGGGGGCCAGAGCGGGGGGGTCGGGGGCCAGAGAGGGGGGGGGGAGGGGTGGGGTCCAGAGAGGGGGGAGCGGGGGCCAGAGAGGGGGGGGGCGGGGGTCAGGGAGGGGGGGGTGGAGGCCGGGGGGGGGGGGGGGGGGTCAGAGGGTGGGGGGGCGGGAGCCAGAGGGGGAGCGGGGGCCAGAGGGGGAGGTCGGTGCGGGGGCCGGGGGGGGTGCGGGAGCCAGAGGGGGGGGGGGCAGGGGCGCGGGCCAGAGGGAAGGGTGGCGGCGTCCAGAGGGGATGGGGCGGGGGCCATGGGGAGTGGGGCGGGGGCCAGAGGGGGTGGGGCGGGGGCCAGAGGGGGTGGGGCGGGGGCCAGAGGGGGTGGGGCGGGGCCCAGAGGGGGTGGGGCGGGGCCCAGAGAGGGTGGAGGGGCGGGGGCCAGAGGCTGGGGGGGGCGGGGGCCAGTGGGGGGAGCGGGGGCCAGAGGGGGTGGGGGGCGGGGGCCAGAGGGGGTGGGGGGCGGGGGCCAGAGGGGGTGGGGGGCGGGGGCCAGAGGGGGTGGGGGGGCGGGGGCCAGAGGGGGTGGGGGGGCGGGGGCCAGAGGGGGTGGGGGGGCGGGGGCCAGAGGGGGTGGGGTGGTGGGGGCCAGAGGGGGTGGGGGGCGGGGGCCAGAGGGTGTGGGGGGGCGGGGGCCAGAGGGGTTGGGGGCCAGAGGGGGTGGGGGGGCGGGGGCCAGAGGGGGTGGGGGGGCGGGGGCCAGAGGGGTGGGGGGGCGGGGGCCAGAGGGGGTGGGGGGGCGGGGGCCAGAGGGGATGGGGGGGCGGGGGCCAGAGGGGGTGGGGGGGCGGGGGCCAGAGGGGGTGGGGGGGCGGGGGCCAGAGGGGGTGGGGGGGCGGGGGCCAGAGGGGGTGGGGGGCGGGGGCCAGAGGGGGTGGGGGCCAGAGTGGGTGGGGGGGGGAAGTGCGGGGGCCAGAGGGGGGGGGTGCGGGGGCCACAGTGGGGGGGGGGGTTGCGGTGGCCAGAGGGGGGGGCGTGCGGGGGCCAGAGGGGGGGGGGGGGGCGCCGGATGGGGGGGGAGGAGGTGCGGGGGCTGGGAGGGGGGGATGCGGTGGCCAGAGGGGGGGGGGGGAAAAGGGGGGCGCGGGGGCTTGGGCCAGTGTGAGGGGGGGGCGGGGTCCGGGGGGGGGGGGGGGTGCGGGGGCCAGGAGGGGGGGGCAGGGGCCAGAAGGGGGGGCGGGGGCCAGAAGGGGGGGCGGGGGCCAGAAGGGGGGGCGGGGGCCAGAAGGGGGGGCGGGGGCCAGGGGGAGGGGGCAGGCGCCAGAGGGAGGGACGGGGACCACAGGGTGGGGCCGCCAGAGGGGGGGTTGGCGGGCACCAGAGGAGGGGCCAGCGCCGGAGGGGGTGGGCGACAGACGAGGGGGCGGGTGCCAGAGGCGGGGCGGGGCCAGAAACCAGAGGGGGGGCCGCATGCCAGAGTGGGGGCGGGCGCCAGACGAGGGGGCGGGCGGCAGAGGAGGGGGCGTTCGGCAGAGGGGTGGGCGTTCGGCAGAGGGGTGGGAGGGCGCCAGAGGGAGTAGCCGGCATCAGAGGGGGGGGGGGGGGGTCGTGCACCGGGGGGGGGGGGGGGGGGGGGGGTCGTGCACCAGAGGGGGGGGGTCGTGCACCGTGGGGGTGGTCGTGCACCGGAGGGGGAGGAGGGGAGGGGGGGGGACGTGCATCAGAGGGGGGGGGGGGGGGGTCGGGAGCCGGGGGGGGGGGGGGGGGGGGGGGGGGTCGGGAGCCGGGGGTGGGGGGGGGGGGGCGGGCGCCGGGGCAGGCACCAGAGGGGAGGGAGCGGGCGCCCGAGCGAGGGGGGCGGGCGCCAGAAGGCACGTGAGGGGAGCGGGCGCCAGAGCGGGGGTGGGCGCGAGAGAGGGGGCGGGCGCGAGAGAGGGGGCGGGTGCGAGAGAGGGGGCGGGCGCGAGAGAGGGGGCGGGCGCGAGAGAGGGGGCGGGCGCGAGAGAGGGGGCGGGCGCGAGAGACAGGGTGGACGCGAGAGACAGGGGGGGCATGAGAGGGGGGGGCATGAGAGAGGGGGCATGAGAGAGGGGGGCATGAGAGAGGGGGGCATGAGAGAGGGGGGCATGAGAGAGGGGGGCATGAGAGAGGGGGGCATGAGAGAGGGGGGCATGAGAGAGGGGGGCATGAGAGAGGGGGGGCATGAGAGAGGGAGGGCATGAGAGAGGGGGGGCATGAGAGAGGGGGGGCATGAGAGAGGGGGGCATGAGAGAGGGGGGCATGAGAGAGGGGGGCATGAGAGAGGGGGGCATGAGAGAGGGGGGCATGAGAGAGGGGGGCATGAAAGAGGGGGGCATGAGAGAGGGGGGCATGAGAGAGGGGGGGCATGAGAGAGGGGGGCATGAGAGAGGGGGGCATGAGAGAGGGGGGGCATGAGAGAGGGGGGCATGAGAGAGGGCGGGCATGAGAGAGGGCGGGCATGAGAGAGGGCGGGCATGAGAGAGGGCGGGCATGAGAGAGGGCGGGCATGAGAGAGGGCGGGCATGAGAGAGGGCGGGCATGAGAGAGGGCGGGCATGAGAGAGGGCGGGCATGAGAGAGGGCGGGCATGAGAGAGGGCGGGCATGAGAGAGGGCGGGCATGAGAGAGGGCGGGCATGAGAGAGAGCGGGCATGAGAGAGGGCGGGCATGAGAGAGGGCGGGCATGAGAGAGGGGATGGGCGAGACAGACAGGGAGATACAGAGAGAAAGACTGTGAGAGACCGAATGTGAGAGAGAGAGCACGAGAGAGAAAGACAGACAGCAGTGGAGGGAGAGAGATCGTACCAGAATGGGAGCAAGCGAATCAGCAAATACGCACACGAGTCAGTGAGACTCTGAGAGTGAGTGAGTGCATGCATTTAAGTAATTTGATAAGGTTCACCATGGTAGGCTTCTGCAGAAAATGCAGATGTATGGGATTGGGGGTGATCTAGGAAATTGGATCAGGAATTGGCTAGCGGATAGGAAACAGAGGGTGGTGGTTGATAGTAAATATTCATCATGGAGTGCGGTTACAAGTGGTGTACCTCAGGGATCTGTTTTGGGGCCACTGCTGTTTGTAATATTTATTAATGATCTGGATGAGGGTATAGTTGGGTGGATTAGCAAATTTGCTGATGACACCAAAGTCGGTGGTGTGGTAGACAGTGAGGAAGGGTGTCGTAGTTTGCAGGAAGACTTAGACAGGTTGCAAAGTTGGGCCGAGAGGTGGCGGATGGAGTTTAATGCAGAGAAGTGTGAGGTAATTCACTTTGGTAGGAATAACAGATGTGTTGAGTATAGGGCTAACGGGAGGACTTTGAATAGTGTGGAGGAGCAGAGGGATCTAGGTGTATGTGTGCATAGATCCCTGAAAGTTGGGAATCAAGTAGATAAGGTTGTTAAGAAGGCATATGGTGTCTTGGCGTTTATTGGTAGGGGGATTGAATTTAGGAGTCGTAGCGTTATGTTGCAACTGTACACAACTCTGGTGCGGCCGCACTTGGAGTACTGTGTGCAGTTCTGGTCCCCACATTACAGGAAGGATGTGGAGGCTTTGGAGAGGGTGCAGAGGAGGTTTACCAGGATGTTGCCTGGTATGGAGGGGAGATCCTATGAGGAGAGGCTGAGGGATTTGGGATTGTTTTCGCTGGAAAGGCGGCGGCTAAGAGGGGATCTTATTGAAACATATAAGATGATTAGAGGTTTAGATAGGGTGGATAGTGATAGCCTTTTTCCTCTGATGGAGAAATCCAGCACGAGGGGGCATGGCTTTAAATTGAGGGGGGGTAGTTATAGAACCGATGTCAGGGGTAGGTTCTTTACCCAGAGGGTGGTGAGGGATTGGAATGCCCTGCCAGCATCAGTAGTAAATGCGCCTAGTTTGGGGGCGTTTAAGAGATCCGTAGATAGGTTCATGGACGAAAAGAAATTGGTTTAGGTTGGAGGGTCACAGTTTTTTTTTTAACTGGTCGGTGCAACATCGTGGGCCGAAGGGCCTGTTCTGCGCTGTAATGTTCTATGTTCTATGTTCTAATTACGTAGCAGAGAGTGTGTATGAGAGCAAGTGAGAGTAACTGAATGCGAGTGAGTGAATGTGTGACTGAGTGAGTGTGTTGGAGTGAGTGAGAGAACCCTGATACTCGGTGTGAGCTGAGATGCAACACACAGACAGGTCACAGGTTGTGCTGTACAGGACGAACACACACACACACGAGCGCATACACACACGAGCGCGCGCATGCACACACGAGCGCACGCATGCACACACGAGCGCACGCAAGCACACACGAGCGCACGCAAGCACACACGAGTGCACGCACGCACACACGAGCGCACGCACGCACACACGAGCGCACGCACGCAGACACACACACACACACACACGAGTGCACGCACGCACACACGAGCGCACGCGCACACACACACGAGTGCGCGCACATACACGAGCGCGCGCACACACACGAGCGCGCACACACACACGAGCGCGCACACACACACGAGCGCGCGCACACACACGAGCGCGCGCACACACACGAGCGCGCACACACACACGAGCGCGCACACACACACGAGCGCGCACACACACACGAGCGCGCACACACACACGAGCGCGCACACACACACGAGCGCGCACACACACACGAGCGCGCACACACACACGAGCGGCACACACACACGAGGGCGCACACACACACGAGCGCGCACACACACGAGCGCGCAGACACACGAGCGCGCACACACACACGAGCGCGCACACACACACGAGCGCGCACACACACACGAGTGCGCACACACACGAGCACGCACACACACACGAGCACGCACACACACGAGCACGCACACACACACGAGCGCGCGCACACACACGAGCGCGTGCACACACACGAGCGCGCGCACACACACGAGCGTGCGCACACACGAGGGCGCACACACACACGAGCGCGCACACACACGAGCGCACACACACGAGCGCGCACACACGCACGAGCGCGCACACACGAGCGCGCACACACACGAGCGTGCACACACGAGCGCGCACACACACACGAGCGCGCACACACACACGAGCGCACACACACACACGAGCGCGCACACACGAGCGCACGCACACACGAGCACACGCACGCGCACACACACACACACGAGTGCACACACACACACACGAGCGCGCACACACACGAGCGCTCACACACACACACACACGAGCGCACACACACACACAAGCGCGCGCACACACAGGCGCGCACACACACGGGCGCGCACACACACGGGCGCGCACACACACGGACGCGCACACACACGAGCGCACACACACACGAGCGCACACACACACGAGCGCACACACACACGAGCGCGCACACACACACGAGCGCACACACACACGAGCGCACACACACACGAGCGCACACACACACGAGCGCACACACACACACGAGCGCACACACACACGAGCGCACACACACACGAGCGCACACACACACGAGTGCACACACACACGAGCACCCCCTCCGACAGCCTCCATTCCAGTGATTTGATTTAATATTGTCACATGGACGGTGAAAAGTATTGTTTCTTGTGCACTATCCGGGCAAATCATACCGTCCATAGAGAAGGAAAGGAGAGAGTGCAGAATGTAGTGTTACAGTCATAGCTAGGGTGTAGAGAAAGATCGACTTAGTGTGACAGGTCCATTCAAAATTCTGACGGCAGCAGGGAAGAAGCTGTTAATAGAATCATAGAAACCCCATAGTGCAGAAAGAGGCCATTCGGCCCATTGAGTCTGCACCGACCACAATCCCACCCAGGCCCTACCCCCATATCCCTACATATTTTACCCACTAATCCCTCTAATCTACGCATCCCAGGACACTAAGGGGCAATTTTAGCATGGCCAATCAACCTAACCCGCACATCTTTGGACTGTGGGAGGAAACCGGAGCACCCGGAGGAAACCCACGCAGACACAAGGAGAATGTGCAAACTCCACACAGACAGTGACCCAAGCCGGGAATCGAACCCAGGTCCCTGGAGCTGTGAAGCAGCAGTGCTAACCACTGTGCTACCGTGCCGCCCATGAGTCGGTTGGTACGTGATCTCAGACTATTGTATCTTTTTCCCAACAGACGAAGGTGGAAGAGAGAATGTCCGCAGTGCGTGGGGTCCTTAATTACACTGGCTGTTTTTCCGAGGCAACGGGAAGTGTCGACAGCGTCAATGGATGGGAGGCTGGTTTGCGTGATGGATTGGGCTTCATTCACGACCTTTTGTCATTTCTTGCGGTCTTGGGCAGAGCAGGAGCCAGACCAAGCTGTGATACAACCAGAAAGAATGCATCTGTAAAAATTGGTGAGAGTCGTAGCAGATGTCAAATTTCCTTCGTCTTCTGAGAAAGTAGAGGCGTTGGTGGGCTTTCTTAACTATAGTGTCGGCATGGGGGGACCAGGACAGGTTGTTGGTGATCTGGACACCTAAAAACTTGAAGTTCCCCACCATTTCTACTTCGTCCCCATTGATGTAGACAGGGGCATGTTCTCCACCACGCTTCCTGAAGTCGATGACAATCTCCTTCATTTTGTTGACATTGAGGGAGAGATTATTGTTGCCGCACCAGTTCACCATATTCTTTCTCGCTTTCCTGTACTCTGTCTCGTCATTGTTTGAGATCCGACCCACTATGTTGATGTCATCAGCAAACTTGAAAATCGAGTTGGAGGGGAATTTGGCCACACAGTCATAGGTGTATAAGGAGTATAGTAGGGGGCCGAGAACACAGCCTTGTGGGGCACTGATGTTGAGGATGATCGTGGAGGAGCTGTTGTTGCCTATCCTTACTGATTGTGGTCTGTGAGTTAGGAAGTTCAAGATCTAGTCGCAGAGGGAGGAGCCGAGGCCCAGGCCCAGGAGTTTGGAGATGAGTTTCATAGGTATAACGGTGTTGAAAGCTGAGCTGTAGCCAATAAATAGGAGTCTGACGTAGGGTCTTTGTTATCTAGGTGTTCCAAGGTTGAGTGCAGGGCCAGGGAGATGGCGTCTGCTGTGGACCTGTTGCGGTGATAGGTGAACTGTAGTGGATCCAGGCAATCTTGGAGGCTGGAATTGATTCGTGCCATGACTAACCTTTCGAAGCACTTCATGATGGATGTCAGAGCCACCAGACGATAGTCATTAAAGCACGCTGCTTGGCTTTTCTTTGGTACCGGGATGATGGTCATCTTCTTGAAGGAGATAGGGACCTCAGATTGTTGTAAAGAGAGGTTGAAGATGTCTGCGAATACCCCCGCCAGCTAATCCAGGCAGTATCTGAGTGCTCGCCCAGGTATCCCATCCGGGCCAGTCACTTTCTTGGGTTGACCTTCGAGAAAGCTACTCTGACATCTGCAAAGATGACCCGAGATACAGGTTCATCTGAGGCCTCCAGGATGGAGGGCGTGCTCTCGCTGACATCTTGCTCAAAACGGGGAGGAAAACCCAAGACAAAAGGGAACCCACTTCCAAGCCCCACATTTGCATCAGTGCCAAGGCCGATTTGGAGTCTGTGCCACCAGTCATGGTGGCCACGTCAATTTCAGTTAAACACGACTCCTTACCACAGCCCTGACCCACACTTCCCCCTTCCCTGGTGAGCACGGTTTGAGATTTCATCTTTCTCTGGCTCAGCTTCCTAAATGAAAAGGCAAAGAACATTTTATTGATCAATTGATGCCAAGGCTGTGTTGGCACTAGAAGGGTACTTTGGAATTGAGAGGCACAATCATAGAAACCATACAGTACAGAAAGAGGCCATTCGGCCCATCGAGTCTGCACTGACCACAATCCCACCCAGGCCCTACCCCCATATCCCTACATATTTTACCCGCTAATCCCTCTAATCTACGCATCCCAGGACACTAAGGGGCAATTTTTAGCATGGCCAATCAACCTAACCCGCACATCTTTGGACGGCACATTGGCAAGCATTACTGCCTCACAGCTCCAGGGACCTGAGTTCAATTCCCGGCTTGAGTCACTATTTGTGTGGAGTTTGCACATTCTCACCGTGTCTGCGTGGGTTTCCTCCAGGTGCTCTGGTTTCTTCCCACACTCCAAAGATATGTGGATTAGGTTGATTGGCCATGCTAAATTACCCATTAGTGTCCCAGGATGCGTAGGTTAGAGGGATTAGCAGGGTAAATATGTGGGGTTACAGGGATAGGGCCGAGGTGGGATTGTTATCGGTGCAGACTCAATGGGCTGAGTGGCTTCATTCTGCGCTGTAGGGTTTCTTTCTTTCTAATGGTATTTACACAGGAATTTTTATTTTTAGAATAGGTTTTCAGGCCAACTGGAACTCACCGGCACCTTGACTCATTGGTTATTTACAAGTGTGATTTTACGCAGCGAGTGTGCAAAACTGCTGGAATTGTCACTGTCAATTCCTGACATCCATATATGTGCAGTCTGCAGCAGAGGTCGCTAGACACTAGTAATGACTAAAGGCCATGGCTGACTTTTCCATCCCTAGCCCAGGGACAATAAACTCAACCATGACTTCCATGTGTCACCAATTCTGAGATCAGATGGCACAGCACAGACTAGCAGTTAAGTCTGCATGAATTAGTGCTGGTACCACAGCAGGCATTGTGTTTACCTTGGTCAAGCAGAGGAGTTATTAAGCATCTCTCAGCGACGTGCCTTGAGCTGACCATACCTTTGGATGTTGGCAGTGTTCATCACTGGATGGCACCATGAATCCAGCAGTTGCAGCAAACAATGCTGTAACTCCGGATAATCAGCGACATAGGCCTCCACCAGATTCACTTTATCCTGAAGCAACAATGGAATGCACATCTGCAAAAGAGAATTGAATTGTTAGTGGAGGTTCCTTCCATTGGAGAGCAAATGAAGAATAGAAAGAGCCCAGATCCTGGCATTCAATCGACGAGAAACAGTTTGTCTTGATCTATTTCCACATAACTCTCCTGCCCAGAGTTCACAGACAGCAGCAGTTTCATATTCCTCCTGGTAGGCACCTCACAATTTGAACTTTAGCTGGCAATATACATTTAAACTCTGCTCCTAAGAGAGTATCTTACAGAGATTTACAGAGGGGCAGGACACTCAGCAGGCAATGTAGGGAGTAAGGAGGTGAAAGGCCCTTCTGGTTTAGGGCGGCACAGTAGCACAGTGGTTAGCACTGCTGCTTCACAGCTCCAGGGTCCCGGGTTCGATTCCCGGCTCGGGTCACTGTCTGTGTGGAGTTTGCACATTCTCCACTGACCTGGAATACAAAGGGAAGTGAACCATTGTCATATGGTATGAAGAGATGACCATGCCTCAAGGATACCAGCTTTGCACTGACACCCAAGTCAATGAAGCTAACACCAGCATCTCTCTGCTCCTTGCCCACATTGTCAAGGGCACGTTGCATGAGCAGCACATCCATCCTTACACTGGTCAGTGACCTTGGCTAATGTGCTTGGCACGTTACTAATGGGAAAACAAGCAGATACTACACGTTCTGTCGCATTGCCTTGGGAATCCAATAAAGACTAACTAGTAACACATTGGCCTAATGTTGCCTGCAAAGGTGAGATGTCCCACACTGTGTCAAGAGGCACAATCAAAGAAGTGAACACTAACTATTCTCAAGGTACGAAAAGTTGAATCAAAGTATTGGATTTTAAGCTGTGTCTTAAAGGAAAAGAGAGATCTAGAAGTGGAGAGGTTTAAGTGGAGAGCACTTAGGGCCTATATAACTGAAGGCATGGGCGCCAATCATGGAGCGATCAAATTTGGGGTTGCTCAGCAGGTCAGAAATAATATAATGCAGAGGACATGGAGGTTTGTAGGGTGGGAAGAAAATACAGAGATAGGGAGGAGTGAGGCCATGGAGTAATTTAAAACAAAGACGGAAATTTTAAAATTACCAGTGGATTAGTGAACACAGTGACATTGGGTAAATGGGACTTGGTGCGATGAAGGACACGGGCAGAGTTTTGGATGATCTCAAGTTTACGGAGGGGAGGAAGCAGGAGGCCACACAGGAGAGTGAAATAGGCAAGTTTGGAGGTAACATGTGGATCAGAGTTTCAGCATTAGATGAGCTGACACAGAGGAGGAATCAAACAATGTTATGACAGTGGTTTAGATTTTCTCAGTGATGGTGTAGATATATGGTAGGAAGTTTTTCTCAAGGTCAAGTATGACATCCCTATTGTTAACAATCTGATTCAACCTCCGAGGTTACCAGGATTTGTAGTTGTTATGGTCCCAGCTGATGCTACTGCGAGACAGGTTCCAGATTGGGACACTGGCTCACAAGACCTTTTTTATTCTTCATGGGATGTGGGTGTCTGGCTGGGTCAACATTTAGTGCCCATCTCTAGTTGCCCGAGGGCAGTTAAGAGTCAACCACATTGCTGTGGATCTGGAGTCACACGTAGGTCAGACCAGGTAAGGACAGAAGATTTCCTTCCCGAAAGGACATTAATGAATTGGATGTGTTTTTATGACAATTGACAATGTTTCATGGTTTATTTCCAGACTTTTACTGAATTCAAATTTCACTATCTGAATTCAAACCCAGGTCCCCAGAACGTCACCTTGGGTTATGAGTCCAGTGACAATACCACTACACCACCACCTCCCAGAACTTTTATATTTTTGTTTAGAAACGTGGATGAAGAGAGTCACAGCACTGCCAATTAACTTTTAACAAAAGAATAAACTATGCATTAAACAAAGTTCCCCCCATGCACAAAGTTCTCCACTGCACTCTAGTTCATTCATCCTAAAGCCCTAACCCCAAGAGCAAGTAAAGATAAGATTTGGATTATTAATATATTTGGAATTTAG
The DNA here is from genome assembly GCF_964213995.1 of Mustelus asterias. NCBI lineage: Eukaryota > Metazoa > Chordata > Chondrichthyes > Carcharhiniformes > Triakidae > Mustelus > Mustelus asterias. Next base: position 50,716,696 of record NC_135813.1, on the reverse strand, counting down.
TTAAGCTAAACTTTCCATTACTCTAAGCCTGGAGATTCATTGGGAACAATTGACAGATACTGGGCTTTTTTTGCTCTCCCCTCCCAAACTCTTACATTTCCTAACACAAATGCAGCAGTTTGCTTACCTCCTCCACATCCAGCTGTGGCTGCAGCTTCAACTTTATACTCAGTAACACAGCCTGTGGAACAAACACATTCAGGATCTTAAAACAATGCCATTGATCAGTTACCAACAGTCAGTTAGTATTGGAATGTACTTTGTTACAAGTGGTGATGCCCAGTCTTTCTCCTTATTGTGACAATGTGGATGTCTGAGTAAAGGTTGTGGGCACGTGCCAGAAAGGCACCAGTCAGGCAGTCGCATTCGCTCAATTCTTAAACAGGGACTGGGGAAACAGGACACTAACTTGTACACAGAGGAATAAACCAGAAAATAAACTACCAACAACCTATGATGCACCTATCCCAGTAACTTGAGAGAGTGGAATGAGGAACTCAGCAGCTTGCGAAATTGAGGAACTGACTGATTTGCCCACTTATTAATACCAGCAGCTTATTCATTTATTTAGCATTCATGTCAAGAGGGCTAGAATACAAGAGCAGGGATGTACTTCTGAGGCTGTATAAGGCTCTGGTCAGACACCATTTGGAGTATTGTGAGCAGTTTTGGACTCCATATCTAAGGAGGGATGTGTTGGCCTTGGAAAGGGTCCAGAGGAGGTTCACAAGAATGATCCCTGGAATGAAGAGCTTGTCAAACGAGGAATGGTTGGGGACTCTGGGTCTGTACTCGTTGGAGTTTAGAAGGATGAGGGGAGATCTTATTGAAACTTACAGGATACTGCGGGGCCTGGATAGAGTGGACGTGGAGAGAATGTTTCCACTAGTAGGAAAAACTAGAACCAGAAGGCACAACCTCAGGCTAAAGGGACGATCCTTTAAAACGGAGATGAGGAGGAATTTCTTCAGCCAGAGAGTGGTGGATCTGTGGAACACTTTGCTGCAGAAGGCTGTGGAGGCCAGGTCATTGAGTGTCTTTAAGACAGAGATAGATAGGTTCTTGATTGATAAGGGGATCAGGGGTTATGGGGAAAAGGCAGGAGAATGGGGATGAGAAAAAAAATCAGCCATGATTGAATGGCGGAGCAGACTCGATGGGCCGAATGGCCGAATTCTGCTCCTATGTCTTATGGTCTTATTCACTGCTGCACTCACCCTCTCCTTATACACTTCAGCTGCAACACATTGTAAATTTCCCCCTTGATCAAACTTTTGCAACCACTGTAGACCACATTGGATTTTTAATTCCATTTACAGTAAAACAACCAAATGATCCAAAACTTGGACAAAGATGAGCATTCGGTCTGACATGAGGATCAAATCCATAGTTCACAATCCCAGAAGCACCAGGCTGTGACTGGCAGGAGGCGAGGCAGAAATAGGCATTTTGGAATTGTGACGTTAAGTGTATCTTTAAGAAAGGTTTTTTTAAAAATCATGATTTCTGCAGTTCACAGTCTCAGCTGATGTCATTATTGTTGCTGGGTTGGCTACCAGATGCCTTTCTATCGCTCCTCAAGTAGCTTGGATGGGAGTTGTTCGTTTTTACTTTGGGGTTTTTTATAACACTGCATTTTTATGAGGAAAAAAACTGGTTGGCAGGTCAGGTGACAGAAGTTCTTTCATTTTCAGTTCTGAGCTACAGTTTAGTATTAGAAGAGACAGCAAGCTAAAAAGTGATTTCCCTCTCTCCCTGTTATTTTAGAAATTCTGCTGATTGTCTGAAAGAAAAATCTTCCTGCAGTAAAGATTCTGCAGTTGGTGGCTTGACCAGAGAGTCTCTCCCTGGGGTTCTGAGAAGCTGTTTTGACTTCAGCTTGTTCTGAGTAAATCCAGAGTGAATCCAGAGGACTGCAGACTTCAACCAAGGGACTCAATTTCCAGTATCACGTGAGCATTAGTCTTTGTTGTGTTCAACTTGTTTAAAGGATTTTGTTTATGGAAGGTTTTTGTTTCGATTGGAACATCTTCGATATATTCATTAAGGGTTGCCCAATGGGAAGGGAGCGGCAGGGGCTTAAACCCCACTGCCTTAACCCAGACTGGTATTCTGTGGGTCTCTGTGCACTGTAAGCTGTAGATGCTGTTCTCCATTTTGTAAATAAAGAGTTGTGGTGATGGAAGACTGACCTTGGCAAGATTATTACATTGGCGACAAACATTAAAACAAATCTTTTTCTCCAGACACCCTCCGTAGTCAAAAACAAGCAACTCTCCTCCGGAAAGGAAAAAAATGCCTCTCTTTGTAAACTTTGAACCCTATGATGCAAATGGAGAAGCCTGAACCCAATATGCAGTAAGAAATCTCACAACACCAGGTTAAAGTCCAACAGCTTTATTTGGTAGCAGGACGACGGAGCAGCGAGCGCTCCGAAAGCTAGTGGCTTCTGCTACCAAATAAACCTGTTGGACTTTAACCTGGTGTTGTGAGATTTCTTACTGTGTTTACCCCTGTCCAACGCCAGCTACCCCACATCATGGCTCCCAATATGCAGAGCATATGTGTAACTTCTTCTGAGCAAATAATGTTAAGATAGATGTAAAACAGAAGGTAATCTTACTGACAGCACTGCGGGGATCCAACATTCAGCATAAAGCTCCATCATTGGAAAATGCAGAAGAAGGGGCTCAGGAGCTAGAGGCGTCAGGCAGGAGGGACCTTGTGTAACAGTGATCAGTCCACAGTGAGGGTGCTTGTATAAGTAAGATGTCAGAGGCCATTAAACAACATTGGAGCTCAAGCCACATCACCAGGCAGTCAAGGAAAGACAGTGATGGCCTCAAGAATACAAGGGAACATGCCCCAGAAGGTTGTAGATACCAGACCAGAGACTATTGCAAGCACTGCCAAAAGGCACAGCCAAGGCAATGTTATACGAATAGTCAAAACGCATGCTGTTCAGGGAAGAAGCAAAGGCCAGAACTAGACCATATCGTGCAGGTATACTGACTACCAGAGACAGGGACAATGCAACAAAACTGCACCATCACAACAAAGGTCACTCCAGTAACAGCGGAGTTGCTGCTAAATGGTCATCAATTGAAAATGGAGGTGGACATGGGGGCTGCAGTCTCCATTATCGGGGAGCAGACATCTGATCACCTCTGAACTGATATTTAATGCCTGAACCAGCCACCTATATGTGGACCCCCTACAAATAAGGAGCATCACAATAACTTCAGTGACTTGAAGGCAACAATCAGCCTGACTCCCACTCGTCATTGCACAGTGGCAATGACCAAATCTTATGGGGAGAGATCAGCTCCAGCGGATCATAAAGTTATAGAGGTTTACAGCATGGAAACGGGCCCTTTGGCCCAATTTGTCCATGCCGCCCTTTTGTTTTAAACGCCGAAGCTAGTCCCAATTGCCGCATTTGGCCCATATCCCTCTGTACCCATTTTACCCATGTAACTACCTAAATGCTTTTTAAAAGAAAAAATTGTACCCGCCTCTATTACTCCCTCTGGCAGCTTGTTTCAGACACTCACCACCCTCTGTGTGAAAAAATTGCCCCTCTGGACACTTTTGTATCTCTCCCCTCTCACCTTAAACCTATGCCCTTTAGCTTTAGACTCCCCTACCTTTGGGAAAAGTTATTGATTATCTAGCTGATCTATGCCCCTCATTATTTTATAGGCCTCTATAAGATCACCGCTGAGGCTCCTACGCTGCAGAGAAAAAAGTCCCAGTCAGGATATAAATCGGTTGAAGTCTTGGGCGGAGAGATGGCAGATGGAGTTTAATCCGGACAAATGTGAGGTAATGCATTTTGGAAGGTCTAATACAAATAGGAAATATGCAGTAAATGGCAGAGCCCTTAAGAGTATTGATAGGCAGAGGGATCTGGGTGTACAGGTACAAAGGTCACTGAAAGTGGCAAAGCAGGTGGAGAAGATAGTCAAGAAGGCATACGGTATGCTTGCCTTCATCGGCCAGGGCATTGAGTTTAAAAATTGTCAAGTTATGTTGCAGCTTTATAGAACCTTAGTTAGGGCGCACTTGGAATATAGTGTTCAATTCTGGTCGTCACAGTACCAGAAGGATGTGGAGACTTTGGAGAGGGTACAGAAAAGATTTATTAGGAGGTTGCCTTGTATGGAGGGCATTAGCTATGAGGAGAGGTTGGAGAAACTTGGTTTGTTCTCACTGGAACGACGGAGGTTGAGGGGCAACCTAATAGAAGTCTACAAGATTATGCGAGGCATGGACAGAATGGATAGCTAGAAGCTTTTTCCCAGGGTGGAAGAATCAATTACTAGGGGGCATAGGTTTAAGGTGCGAGGGGCAAGGTTTAAAGGAGATGTACGAGGCAGGTGTTTTTACACAGAAGGTGGTGGATGCCTGGAACTCACTGCCGGGAGAGGTAATGGAAGTGGATACAATAGTGACTTTTATGGAGCGTCTTGACAAATACATGAATAGGATGGGAATGGAGGGATATGGTTCCCCGGAAGGGTAGGGGGTTTTAGTTGAGTCGGGCAGCATGGTCGGTGCAGGCTTGGAGGGCCGATGGACATGTTCCTGTGCTGTAATTTTCTTTGTTTTTTTATCCAGCCTCTCCTTATAACTCAAACCATAAAGTCCCGGTAGCATCCTAGTAAATCTTTTCTGCACTCTTTCTAGTTTAATAATATCCTTTCTATAATAGGGTGACCAGAACTGTACACAGTATTCCAAATGTGGCCTTACCAATGTCTTGTACAACTTCAACAAGACGTCCCAACTCCTGTATTCAATGTTCTGACCAATGAAACCAAGCATGCTGAATACCTTCTTCAGGACTCTGTCCACCTGTGACTCCACTTTCAAGGAGCTATGAACATGTACCCCTAGATCTCTTTGCTCTGTAACTCTTCCCAACACCCTACCATTAACTGAGTAAGTCCTGCCCTGGTTCAATCTACCAAAATGCATCACCTTGCATTTATCTAAATTAAACTCCATCTGCCATTCATCAACCCACTGGCCCCTTTGATCAAGATCCCGTTGCAATCAGAGATAACTTGTCCATTATGCCACCAGTCTTGGAATCATCTGCAAGCTTGCTAACCATGGATCAGGCTGAACTGGTTGGAGATCTTCAGGCTGCATGCAGTTCTGAGCAGATGTCCTGGAGTTTTCGAGGAAGGGCTTGGAGGAGCCAAAGCCAAGATCTACATTGACCCCAATGCTAAGTATTTCAGAGCGAGACTGGTTCCATACTCCCTACTGGAAAAGATGGAGACTGAACTCAGACACCTGGAAAATCTAGAAAGACCTGTACTCCAGGTTAGCAGGTGCCAGACATGTTCCCAATGATGGGAAAGTTCAGAACTAAGGGACATAGTTTGAGGATAAGAGGTAAACCTTTTAGTACCAAGGTGAGGAGAAATTTCTTCACCCAGCGAGTGGTGAATGTGTGAAATTCACTACCACAGAAAATAGCTGAGGCCAAAACATTGTCTGATTTCAAGAAATTAGGTATAGCTCTTGAGGCTAAAGGGATCAAGGAATCTGGTGAAAGGGGGGATCAGGATATTGAATTTGATGATCAGCTATGATCAAAGAAAGTGGCCGATTAGGCTCGAAAGGCCGAATGGCCTACTCCTGCTTCTAGTTTCTATGATATGAGCCACGCCTATCTTCAACTTGAATTAGATGAGCCTTCCTGAAAGTATGTTACAATCAACGCGCACAAGGGCCTGCCCTTTGGAGTCTCGTCAGAAGTGCCATCTTCCGCCGGATCATGGAAAACATATTCCAAGGGTTAGCCAAAGTGGCGGTGTGCTTGAATGACATCCTGGTCATGGGTACTTTGGAACAAGAGCACCTGGATGAACCTGTATCTGGGATCACCATTGCAAATGTCAGAGCAGCTTTCTTGAAGGTCAACCCATGGAAAGCAACTGGTCCGGATGGGGTACCCGGACGTGCACTTAGATCCTGCGCGGATCAGCTGGCGGAGGTATTCACAGACATCTTCAACCTCTCTTTGCAACAATCTGAGGTCCCTATTTGCTTCAAGAAGATGACCATCACCCAGGTACCTAAGAAAAACCAAGCAGCGTGCCTTAATGACTATCGGCCAGTGGCTCTGACATCCATAATTATGAAGTGCTTCGAAAGGTTAGTCATAGCACAAATCAATTCCAGCCTCCCGGACTAACTGGATCCATCACAGTTTGCCTAACGCTGCAACAGGTCCACAGTAGATGCCATTTCCCTGGCCCTGCACACACCCCTGGAACACCTAGATAACAAGGACACCTATGTCAGACTCCTATTTACTGACTGCAGCTCAGCCTTCAACACTATTATTCCCACAAAACTCATCTCTAAACTCTGTGGTCTGTGCTTCGGCACCTCCCTCTGCGACTGGATCCTGAACTTCCTAACTCACAGACCACAATCAGTAAGGATAGGCAAACTTAGAAGACATCTTTCAGAAATCGAGAACACAAAGTAAAGGTCATTAAGAAAGCACCAACTCCATGAAACATCTTTCTGGGATTAGTAAATTATTACAGAAAATCTATCCCAATTTGGCCTCCTTATACGTAGCCTCCCACTACAGAGGTCTTGGGAGACACCACAGGTGAAGGCTTTCAATAAAGTTCAACAACTCCTTGCATCCAACTTATTGGCCTATTTTGATCCCAAGAAGGAACTCGTTCTGACATGTGGTGCTTCTCCTGACAGGGTTGGGGAGGTACTGTCACATTACTGGATAGAGAGAACAGGAAGGCCCATTGCAAACATATCCAGGACCCTTTAGGATACTGAGCCGGAATTCTCAGATTGAGAAAGAGGGATGGCAGTCGTATTTGGTGTAAAAGAAGTTCCATCAATACATCTACAGCAGACGTTTCATGATGCTAACTGACCACAAACCCTTACAGAAAATGCTGCAAAATCTCAGCAGGTCTGACAGCACCTGTGGAGAGAGAATAGAGGCAGGGTTTCAAGTCAGGACGAAGGGTCATTCAGACTCAAAATGCTGCCTCTATTCTCTCTCCACAAATGCTGTCAGACCTGCTGAGATTTTCAAGTATTTTTGGGGTTTTTTTCAGATTCCAGCATCCGCAGTATTTTGCTTCTATTTATTTGACCACAAACCCTGTGGGGACTTTTTCCAAGATAAGGCAATTCCCCCTATTGCTTCTGCCTAAATACAGCATTGGGGCTTGTAACTTGCAACTTCTGAATACCTTCTCGAGCACCGCCCTGGAACCCAGATAACCAATGCCAAGTCACCTTCCGCCATCCAAAAGCCCAGCTCATTGGAAGAGAGCGATGACCCTAAATTTTTAGAGACTGCAAGTGTCCGCAAGGCAAATTAAGGCCTGGATGCAGAAGATCCAACTCTGTCGAAATTAAAGCACATGATCCTGAATTAAAGCACATGATTAAAGCAAATGAATGCACATGGTGCATTCCGAAGACAACACTCAGAAGAAATGGAACCCTTTCTAGATCCCACTGTATGTTAATGTTCTTAAGGGTTTTGCCATTTACAGTATAATTCACACCTAAATTAGATCCTCCAAAATGCATCACCTCGCATTTCACAGAATCACAGAATACTACAGTGCAGAACAGGCCCTTCGGCCCATCGAGTCAGCACCGACGCATGAAAGGCCCCGACCTGCCCACCTAATCATACTTGCCAGCACTTGGCCCCTAACCTTGAATGTTATGGCATGCCAAATACTCATCCAGGTACTTTTTAAAGGATGTGAGGCATCCCACCTCCATCACCCTCCCAGGCAGTGCATTCCAGACCATCACCACCCTCTGGGTAAAAAAGGTTTTCCTCAAATCCCCCCTGAACCGCCCACCCCTCACTTTTAACTTGTGTCCCCTTGTAACTGACCCTTCAACTGAGGGGAACAGCTGCTCCCTATCCACCCTGTCCATGCCCCTCATAATCTTGAACACCTCAGTCAGGTCGCCTCTCAATCTTCTTTGCTCCAGAGAAAACAACCCAAGCCTATCCAACCTCTCTTTATAACTTAAATGTTCCATCTCAGGCAATGTCCTGGTGAATCTCCTCCGCACCCTTCCAGTGCATTCATATCCTTCCTATAATGTGGCGACCAGAACTGCACACAATACTCCAGCTGTGGCCTCACCAAAGTTCTATACAACTCCATCATGACCTCTCTGCTTCTGTAATCTATACTCCAATTGATAAAGGCGAGTGTGCCATATGCCTTTTTCACCATCCTATTAACCTGCCTTTCCACCTTCAGAGATCTACGGACAAACACACCAACGTCCCTTTGTTATTTGAAACTTCCCAGTGTCAGACCTTTCATTGTATACTCCCTTGTCAAATTACTCCTTCCAAAGTGCATCACCTCACACTTTTCAGGGTGAAATTCCATCTGCCCCTTATCCACCCATTTTATCATCTCATCTATATCTTCCTGTAACCCAAGACACTGAACCTCACTGTGAACCACCCGGCCAATCTTTGTGTCATCAGCAAACTTACTGATCCTATCTCCCACATAGTGATCTAATTCATAGTCCAATTCACCCATGAGCCCTGTGCTTGTTGACCTACACTGGCTCTCAGTTAAGCAAGGACAGGAATTCCTCAATTGTAAAATTTTCATCTTGTTTTAAAATTTCTCCAAGGTCTCACCCCCTCCCTATCTCTGTCGCCTCCAGCCCTAAAATCCTCCCACATCTGCGTTCCTCCAATTCTGACCTCTTGACTGCTCTCGATTTAAATCGCCCCATCATTGGTAGCCATGCCTTTCAGCTGCCCAGGCCCTAAACATAGAACATAGAACAGTACAGCACAGAACAGGCCCTTCGGCCCACGACGTTGTGCCGAGCTTTATCTGAAACCAAGATCAAGCTATCCCACTCCCTATCATCCTGGTGTGCTCCATGTGCCTATCCAATAACTGCTTAAATGTTCCTAAAGTATCTGACTCCACTATCACTGCAGGCAGTCCATTCCAAACCCCATCACTCTCTGAGTAAAGAACCTACCTCGGACATCCTTCCTATATCTCCCACCATGAACCCTATAGTTATGCCCTATATCCACCCGAGGAAATAGTCTTTGAACGTTCACTCTATCTATCCCCCTCATCATTTTATAAACCTCTACTAAGTCTCCCCTCCAGAGAGAACAGCCCTAGCTCCCTTAACCTTTTCTCGTAAGACCTACCCTCCAAACCAGGCAGCATCCTGGTAAATCTCCTTTGCACTCTTTCCAGCGCTTCCACAGCCTTCTTATAGTGAGGTGACCAGAACTGCACACAATATTCCAAATGTGGTCTCACCAAGGTCCTGTACAGTTGCAGCATAACCCCACGGCTCTTAAACTCCAACCCACTATTAATAAAAGCTAACACACTATAGGCCTTCTTCACAGCTCTATCCACTTGAGTGGCAACCTTTAGAGATCTGTGGATATGGACCCCAAGATCTCTCTGTTCCTCCACAGTCTTCAGAACCCTACCTTTGACCCTGTAATCCACATTTAAATTAGTCCTACCAAAATGAATCACCTCACATTTATCAGGGTTAAACTCCATCTGACATTTTTCAGCCCAGCTTTGCATCCTATCTATGTCTCTTTGCAGTCTACAACAGCCCTCCACCTCATCCACTACTCCACCAATCTTGGTGTCATCAGCAAATTTACTGATGCACCCTTCAGCCCCCTCCTCTAAGTCATTAATAAAAATCACAAATAGCAGAGGACCAAGCACTGATCCCTGTGGCACTCCGCTAGCAACCTGCCTCCAGTCCAAACATTTTCCATCCACCACCACCCTCTGTCTTCGATCAGATACAGTAAGAAGTTTAACAACACCAGGTTAAAGTCCAACAGGTTTATTTGGTAGCAAAAGCCACACAAGCTTTCGAAGCTCTAAGCCCCTTCTTCAGGTGAGTGGGAATTCTGTTCACAAACAGAGCTTATAAAGACACAGACTCAATTTACATGAATAATGGTTGGAATGCGAATACTTACAACTAATCCAGTCTTTAAGAAACAAAACAATGGGAGTGGAGAGAGCATCAAGACAGGCTAAAAAGATGTGTATTGTCTCCAGACAAGACAGCCAGTGAAACTCTGCAGGTCCACGCAACTGTGGGAGTTACAAATAGTGTGACATGAACCCAATATCCCGGTTGAGGCCGTCCTTGTGTGTGCGGAACTTGGCTATCAGTTTCTGCTCAGCGACTCATTGTACAAAGAACCCCCAGCTTTTGTCGCGACACGACGGAACCCATTGTACAAAGAAACCCCAGCTTTTGTCGCGACACGACGGACTTCCTACAGAAACTCGGCACACATGGAGCAGTTGAACCAGGAGCGCTCCTCGTCACAATGGATGTCTCGGCACTCTACACCAGCATCCCCCATGACGATGGCATTGCTGCAACGGCCTCAGTGCTCAGCGCCAACAACTGCCAGTTTCCAGATGCAATTTTACATCTCATCCGCTTCATCCTGGACCACAATATCTTCACCTTCAACAACCAGTTCTTCATCCAGACACACGGAACAGCCATGGGGACCAAATTTGCACCTCAATATGCCAACATCTTCATGCACAAGTTCGAACAAGACTTCTTCACCGCACGGGACCTTCAACCGATGCTATACACTAGATACATCGATGACATTTTCTTCCTTTGGACTCATGGTGAACAATCACTGAAACAACTCTATGATGACATCAACAAGTTCCATCCCACCATCAGGCTCACCATAGACTACTCTCCGGAATCGGTTGCATTCTTGGACACACGCATCTCCATTAAGGACGGTCACCTCAGCACCTCACTGTACCACAAGCCCACGGATAACCTCACGATGCTCCACTTCTCCAGCTTCCACCCTAAACACGTTAAAGAAGCCATCCCCTACGGACAAGCCCTCCGAATACACAGGATCTGCTCGGATGAGGAGGATCGCAACAGACACCTCCAGACGCTGAAAGATGCCCTCATAAGAACAGGATATGGCTCTAGACTCATTGATCAACAGTTCCAACGCGCCACAGCGAAAAACCACACCGACCTCCTCAGAAGACAAACACGAGACACAGTGGACAGAGTACCCTTCGTTGTCCAGTACTTCCCCGGAGCGGAGAAGCTACGGCATCTCCTCCGGAGCCTTCAACATGTCATTGATGAAGACGAACATCTCGCCAAGGCCATCCCCACACCCCCACTTCTTGCCTTCAAACAACCGCACAACCTCAAACAGACCATTGTCCGCAGCAAACTACCCAGCCTTCAGGAGAACAGTGACCAAGACACCACACAACCCTGCCACAGCAACCTCTGCAAGACGTGCCGGATCATCGACACAGATGCCATCATCTCACGTGAGAACACCATCCACCAGGTACACGGTACATACTCTTGCAACTCGGCCAACGTTGTCTACCTGATACGCTGCAAGAAAGGATGTCCCGAGGCATGGTACATTGGGGAAACTATGCAGACGCTGCGACAACGGATGAATGAACACCGCTCGACAATCACCAGGCAAGACTGTTCTCTTCCTGTTGGGGAGCACTTCAGCGGTCACGGGCATTCGGCCTCTGATATTCGGGTAAGCGTTCTCCAAGGCGGCCTTCGCGACACACGACAGCGCAGAGTCGCTGAGCAGAAACTGATAGCCAAGTTCCGCACACACAAGGACGGCCTCAACCGGGATATTGGGTTCATGTCACACTATTTGTACCTCCCACAGTTGCGTGGACCTGCAGAGTTTCACTGGCTGTCTTGTCTGGAGACAATACACATCTTTTTAGCCTGTCTTGATGCTCTCTCCACTCCCATTGTTTTGTTTCTTAAAGACTGGATTAGTTGTAAGTATTCGCATTCCAACCATTATTCATGTAAATTGAGTCTGTGTCTTTATAAGCTCTGTTTGTGAACAGAATTCCCACTCACCTGAAGAAGGGGCTTAGAGCTTCGAAAGCTTGTGTGGCTTTTGCTACCAAATAAACCTGTTGGACTTTAACCTGGTGTTGTTAAACTTCTTACTGTGTTTACCCCAGTCCAACGCCGGCACCTCCACATCATGACTTCGATCAGATAGCCAGTTACCTATCCAATCGGCCAATTTTCCCTCTATCCCACACCTCCTTACTTTCATCATAAGCCGACCATGGGGGACTTTATCAAACGCCTTACTAAAATCCATGTATATGACATCAACTGCCCTACCGTCATCAACACACTTAGTTACCACCTCAAAAAATTCTATCAAATTTGTGAGGCACGACTTGCCCTTCACGAATCCGTGCTGACTATCCTGGATTAATCCGTATCTTTCTAAATAGTCGTAAATCCCATCCCTAAGGACCTTTTCCATCAACTTACCAACCACCGAAGAAAGACTAACCGGCTTATAATTAATAGGGTCATTTCTATTCCCTTTCTTAAACAGAGGAACAACATTCGCCACTCTCCAGTCCTCTGGCACCATCCCCGTGGACAGTGAGGACCCAAAGGCTCTGCAATCTCATCCCTTGCCTCCCAAAGAATCCGGAGGGATTCTCAGAGGGAATCAAAGAACAACAAAGAACAATACAGCACAGGAGCAGGCCCTTCGGCCCTCCAAGCCCGCGCCGCTCCCTGGTCCAAACTAGACCATTCTTTTGTATCCCTCCATTCCCACTCCGTTCATGTGGCTATCTAGATAAGTCTTAAACGTTCCCAGTGTGTCTGCCTCCACCACCTTGCCCGGCAGCGCATTCCAGGCCCCCACCACCCTCTGTGTAAAATACGTCCTTCTGATATCCGTGTTAAACCTCCCCGCCTTCACCTTGAACCTATGACCCCTCGTGAACATCACCACCGACCTGGGAAAAAGCTTCCCACTGTTCACCCTATCTATGCCTTTCATAATTTTATACACCTCTATAAGGTCACCCCTCTTCCTCCGTCTTTCCAGTGAGAACAACCCCAGTTTACCCAATCTCTCCTCATAACTAAGCCCTTCCATACCAGGCAACATCCTGGTAAACCTCCTCTGTACTCTCTCCAAAGCCTCCACGTCCTTCCGGTAGTGTGGCGACCAGAACTGGGCGCAGTATTCCAAATGCGGCCGAACCAACGTTCTATACAACCGCAACATCAGACCCCAACTTTTATACTCTATGCCCCGTCCTATAAAGGCAAGCATGCCATATGCCTTATTCACTACCTTCTCCACCTGTGACGTCACCTTCAAGGATCTGTGGACTTGCACACCCAGGTCCCTCTGCGTATCTACACCCTTTATGGTTCTGCCATTTATCGTATAGCTCCCCCGTACGTTAATTCTACCAAAATGCATCACTTCACATTTATCTGGATTGAACTCCATCTGCCATTTCTTTGCCCAAATTTCCAGCCTATCTATATCCTTCTGTAGCCTCTGACAATGCTCCTCACTATCTGCAAGTCCAGCCATTTTCGTGTCGTCCGCAAACTTACTGATCACCCCAGTTACACCTTCTTTCAGATCGTTTATATAAATCACAAACAGCAGAGGTCCCAATACAGAGCCCTGCGGAACACCACTAGTCACAGGCATCCAGCCGGAAAAAGACTCTTCCACTACCACCCTCTGTCTTCTGTGACCAAGCCAGTTCTCCACCCATCTAGCCTCCTCCCCCTTTATCCCATGATAAATGGATAATCCTAAACTCTGAATTCCCTCTGAGAACCCCCGATCTTCTTTTTGTTTTGTAAGTCATTCCTTTGATGATGCATCATTGACTCAGTGGTTGGTCACCTGCTCTCATATCCCATGTTCCTCAGTGTCAATTTTAATAATCCCTCTCATTAAAGGTGTTGTTGCTGGTGTTGTAAAGAAACTGAACGCCATCAAACACTAGATTAGGAAGTAAGTCAGGTAAAGATTTAGAACAATGTTGTGGAGCAATGTATTCCAACAATGAATACTGTGAACACAGTTACGGTGGAAATGAACTTGTACATTCGAGGCATTTTTAAAAATTCTTGCATGGGTTGTCAGAAATGCAGACAAGGCCAGTATTTGCTACCCATCCCTAATTGCCCATGAACTGAATGGCCATTTCAGTGGGTCAGGAAGAGTCAATCACATTGCTGTGGGTCTGGTGGATGAGAGTTCTCCTAAACTTTGGGAAGGACACTCCTGATGGTGTAGGAGTGTTGTGATATTATACAACACCCTTGTACATACAACAGATTTTATAGCAGCCTTCAGGACTCCACTGAACACACAAACATGCACGCACAGATTATACCCCAATGATAGGCTCCTGCCTGTGGCTGTGCTCTCATTACAAAATCTGGGCCTTTATTCCTGCATTCACAAATGTAAAGCTGAAAGTGGATAACAAGGCAGCAACAACACATCTTGCATTTATATAGCACCTTTAATGCAGTAAAACAATCCAAGGTGCTTCACACGAACATTATAAAACAAAACTTGATTCCAAGCCACACTAAGGGAAATTAGGACAACTGACAAAAAGCTTGGTCAAAGACATCTAGAGGTAACAAAAGCATAAATGAGGGCTTCAGCAGCTGATGAGCAGAGGCAGGAGAGATTGGGCAATGTAACAGAGTAAGTTGATCTTGGTGATGGTGCAGATATGTTGGATGTTCCATTCAGAGTCAAATACGAGCTGTCATAACAACTGCCAAGGAGAGGGCTAGAGTCAGTGGTGGGTAACAGTGTTTTTGGCTGGGACAACGGCTTCAGTTTCCGTGAACGTTAGTTATAGGAAATTACTGCTCATGCTGCACTTGACATTGAACAAGCAGTCTGAAAATGTAGAGAGACGGAAGGGTCTCGAGAGGTGGCAGTGAGACAGAGTTGGGTCTCATCAGCTGCCAGAGCTCTGACGAAGGGTCATCCTGACGCGAAATAGAGTCAGAGAGAGAGAGAGAGGATTACAGCATGGAAACAGGCCCTTCGGCCCAACTTGTCCATGCCGCCCTTATTTTTTTTTAAAACCCCTAAGCTAATCCCAATTTCCCGCATTTGGCCCATATCCCTCTATACCCATCGTACCCATGTAAATATCTAAATGCTTTTGAAAAGATAAAATTGTACCCGCCTCTACGACTACCTCTGGCAGCTTGTTCCATACACTCACCACCCTCTGTGTGAAAACATTGCCCCTCTGGACACTTTTGTATCTCTCCCCTCTCACCTTAAACCTATGCCCTCTAGAATCATAGAAACCCTACAGTGCAGAAGGAGGCCATTCGGCCCATCGAGTCTGTACCGACCACAATCCCACCCAGGCCCTACCCCCACATATTTACCTGCTAATCCCTCTAACCTACGCATTTTAGGATTCTAAGGGGCAATTTTTAACCTGGTCAATCAGACTAATCCGCACATCTTTGGACTGTGGGAGGAAACCGGAGCACCTGGAGGAAACCCACGCAGACACGAGGAGAATGTGCAAACTCCACACAGACAGTGACCCGAGCCGGGAATCGAACCCGGGACCCTGGAGCTGTGAAGCAGCAGTGCTAACCACTGCGCTACCGTGCCGAGTTTTAGACTCCCCTACCTTTGAGAAAAGATATTGACTATCTACCTTGTCTAAGCCCCTCATTATTTTATAGACCTCTATAAGGTCACCCCTCAACCTCCTGTATTTTAATGCTTTAGTTGTATACAATGGGTGAGCGTTTATCAGGGTTTCACCTCAGCACTGACTGACATTGCTTGGTAGCTAAGTCAAAGTTTATTTTATACTGACTTTACGTCTTAATGAAGAATTGTTGGCTCTATTCTCGCCACAGATGCTGTCAGACCTGCTGAGATTTTCCAGCATTTTCTGCTTTTGTTTCAGATTCCAGCATCCGCAGTATTTTGTTTTTATATATCTGACCCATTCTGACTACATTTGATTACTTTATAAAGACATTTAAAGGCACCCCTATATATACAATTGCCATGGTGGCTTGTCCCACAACTATCCCTCCCTTCCCACATGGCCACTGTCCCTTGTTATTCGGTTTAGCTCCCACTGAGCACAGGCTTCTGCTTTCCTATGAACGCATTCTGCTATTTTACATTTGCCATTATTAACACTCTTCAGTCCTTAATGGCACCATTAACACCACATTTGTCTCATGTCCATGACATCTTTCTCAATCTCTCCTTGGTTCTGACCTTTCACTGACTCTCCATTCTGACCCACTCCAAGCATATAATTCATTACATTTCTATCGACTGTGGTAAATTGGATCAGCAAATTTGCTGATGATACAAAGATTGGAGGTGGAGTGGACAGTGAGGAAGGTTTTCAAAGCTTGCAGAGGGATTTGGACCAGCTAGAAAAATGGGCTGAAAAATGGCAAATGGAATTTAACGCAGACAAGTGTGAGATATTGCACTTTAGAAGGACAAACCAAAGAAGAACGTACAGGGTAAATGGTAGGACTCTGAAGAGTGCAGTTGAACAGAGGGATCTGGGAATACAGGTACAGAATTCCCTAAAAGTGACGTCACAGGTGGATAGGGTTGGAAAGAGTGCCTTTGGTACATTGGCCTTTATAAATCGGAGTATCGAGTATAAAAGTTGGAGTGTTATGGTAACACGGATGGATGGAGCTATTACAAGGGGGCATAACTATAGGGTTCGTGGTGGGAGATACAGGAAGGATATCAGAGGTAGGTTCTTTACGCAGAGAGTGGTTGGGGTGTGAAATGGACTGCCTGCAGTGATAGTGGAGTCAGACACTTTAGGAACATTTAAGCGGTTATTGGATAGGCACATGGAGCACACCAGGATGATAGGGAGTGGGATAGCTTGATCTTGGTTTCAGATAAAGCTCGGCACAACATAGTGGGCCGAAGGGCCTGTTCTGTGCTGTACTGTTCTATGTTATATAAGGCATTGGTGAGGCCGAATTTAGAGTATTGTGTACAGTTTTGGTCACCTAGTTACAGGAAGGATGTAAATAAGGTTGAAAGAGTGCAGAGAAGGTTCACAAGGATGTTGCCGGGACTTGAGAAGATGAGTTACAGAGAGAGATTGAATAGGTTGGGACTTTATTCCCTGGAGCGTAGAAGAATGAAGGGAGATTTGATAGAGGTGTACAAGATTTTGATGGGTATAGATAAAGTGAATGCAAGCAGGCTTTTTTCACTGAGGCTAGGGGACAAAAAAACCAGAGGGCATGGGTTAAAGGTGAAAGGAGAAAAGTTTAAAGGTAATATTAGGGGGGGCTTCTTCACGCAGAGAATGGTGGGAGTGTGGAATGAGCTACTGGATAAAGTGGGAAATGCCCACTTTTAACATTTGAGAAAAACTTGGACGGGTTCATGGATGAGAGGGGTGTGGAGGGATATGGTCCAAGTGCAGGTCAGTGGGACTAGGCAAAAAATGGTTCGGCACAGACAAGAAGGGCCAAAAGGCCTGTTTCTGAGTTGTAATTTTCTATAGTTCTATGACTTGAAACATTAACTCTTTGTCTCTCAAAGAAGACAGAGGGTAGCAGTGGAAGGGTGTGTTTCTGAATGGAGGGCTGTGACAAGTGGTGTTCCTCAGGGATCAGTGCTGGGACCTTTGTTGTTTGTAATATATATAAATAATTTGGAGGAAAATGTAACTGGATTGATTAGTAAGTTTGCGGATGACACAAAGGTTGGTGGATTTGCGGATAGCGATGAGGACCATCAGAGGATACAGCAGGATATATATCAGTTGGAGACTTGGGCGGAGGGATAGCAGATGGAGTTTAATCCGGACAAATGTGAGGTAATGCATTTTGGAAGGTCTAATACAGATAGGAAATATACAGTAAATGGCAGAACCCTTAAGAGTATTGATAGGCAAAGGGATCTGGATGTACAGGTACACAGGTCACTGAAAGTGGCAATGCAGGTGGAGAAGATAGTCAAGAAGGCATACGGCATGCTTGCCTTTATCGGCCGGGGTATTGAGTTTAAAAATTGGCAAGTCATGTTGCAGCTTTATAAAACCTTAGTTAGGCCGCACTTGGAATATCGTGTTCAATTCTGGTCGTCACACTACCAGAAGGTTGTGGAGGCTTTGGAGAGGGTACAGAAAAGATTTACCAGGATGTTGCCTGGTATGGAGGGCATTAACTATGAGGAAAGTTTGGAGAAACTTAGTTTGTTCTCACTGGAGCGAAGGAGGTTGAGGGGAGACCTCATAGAAGTCTACAAGATTATGAGAGACATGGACAGAGTGGATAGTCAGAAGCTTTTTCCTAGGGTGAAAGAGTCAATTAGTAGGGGGCATAGGTTTAAGGTGCGAGGGGCAAGGTTTAAAGGAGATGTACGAGGCAGATTCTTTACACAGAAAGTGGTGGGTGCCTGGAACTCGTTGCTGGGGGAGGTAGTGGAAGAGGATACGGTAGTGGCTTTTAAGGGGCGTCTTGACAAATACATGAATAGGATGGGAATAGAGGGATATGGTCCCCAGAAGGGTAAGGGGTTTTAGTTAAGTTGGGCAGCATGGTCGGTGCAGGCTTGGAGGGCCGAAGGGCCTGTTCCTGTGCTGTAATTTTCTTTGTTCTTTGTTCTCACAGATGCTGCCAGACCTGCTGGGTTTATCCAGCATTTTTGGTTTTATTTATAATATTTTTGATGGTACTATTTAAGTCTCTCCACCTCCTGGCAGGTACATGGGCAGAAATATGAATCCAAAATTCTGAAGCTGATGGCTGTAAGGTGGATGACCAAGTCTACACTGAGAATTTACCACCTACCTTCCCAGGCACATCACCAACATGTGCTGCCACCTCACCACCTGCCAAGCCTTGCTTTTCCTGTATCTGCTAACACTTGCATAGTTCCTGTTGCACTTGCACTGGACACCTTCTGGACCTCATGACAATTTTTTTGGTGAGAGTAGGATCAAACAGCACAGCAGACCATGCTTTACGAGAAGTATTTTAATAGTCCTACTCCCCTGCTCCTCTTATTCAAATATTTATCCAAATCCCTTTTCAATGTTATTATTTAATTGTTTTCACCACCTTTTCAGCGAGTGCATTCCAGGTTATCACATCTTACTGTGTAAAACAGTTAGAGAGCATATTACAGCGGTACAGAGGGAGGACAATTCAGAGGGGTCGTGTAACGAGTCACTGTGGGTGGAGCTCAGAAACAGGAAGGGCGCAGTCACTATGTTAGGGGTATACTACAGGCCCCCCAAACAGCCCAAGGGAAGTGGAAGAATGGATATGTCAGGAGATAATGGATAGGTGCAGGAAAAATAGGGTTGTTGTAGTGGGAGACTTCAATTTCCCTGGTATAGGCTGGGAGTCTGAATGGGGAGGAATTTGTAAAATGCGTACAGGAAGGTTCTTTGGAACGATATGTAGATAGCCCGACTAGAGAGGGGGCTATACTGGACCTAGTACTGGGGAATGAGCCCGGTCAGGTCTTCAAAGTTTTGGGTAGGGGAACATGTGGCAAATAGTGACCATAATTCTGTTATCTTTAGGATAGTGATGGAAAAGGCTGAGTGATGTCCCAAGGGTAAGGTGTTGGATTGGGGGAAGGCTAACTTTAGTGGGATTAGGCAGAAATTGGCAGCTCTTGATTGGGAGAGGCTGTTTGAGGGTAAATCCACATCTGGCATGTGGGAGTCTTTTAAGGAACAGTTGTTAGGGCTGCAGGATAGGCATGTGCCTGTAAAAATGAAGGATAGGAAGGGTAGGATTCGAGAACCGTGGATAACCAGGGAAATTGAGGGATTGGTCAAAAAGAAAAGAGAGGCGTATGTTAGGTCCAGGCAGCTAAAAACGGAGGGAGCTCTGGAGGAATACAAAGAAAGTAGGAAAGAACTCAAACGAGGAATTAGAAGGGCATAAAGGGGTCACAAAATGTCCTTGGCAGACAGGATTAAGGAGAATCCCAAGGCATTTTATTCATACGTTCGGAACAAAAGGGTTGTCAGGGAAAAATCGGACCTCTCAGGGACAAAAGTGGGGAATTATGCTTAGAGCCCAAAGAAGTAGGGGAGATCCTAAATGAATAATTTGCGTCGGTATTCACAAAGGAGAGGGATGTGTTGACTGGGAGTGTCTCGGAGGGGAGTGTTGACCCGTTAGAGAAAATCTCCATTACAAAGGAGGAAGTGTTAGGTTTTTTAGGGAATATAAAGAATGACAAATCCCCAGGGCCTGATGGAATCTATCCAAGGCTGCTCAGGGAGACAAGAGATGAAATCGCTGGGCCTCTGACGCAAATCTTTGTCTCGTCACTGGACACAGGTGAGGTCCCAGAGGATTGGAGGATAGCTAATGTGGTCCCGTTATTTAAGAAGGGTAGGAAGGATAACCCGGGAAATTATAGGCTGGTGAGCTTGACGTCCATGGTAGGGACGTTGTTGGAGAGGATTCTTAGAGATAGGATGTATGCGCATTTAGAAAGGAATAAACTCATCAACAATAGTCAGCATGGTTTTGTGAGAGGGAGGTCATGCCTCACTAACCTGGTGGAGTTTTTTGAAGAAGTGACTAGAATGGTTGACGAGGGAAGGGCCATGGGTGTCGTCTATATGGACTTTAGTAAAGCGTTTGACAAAGTCCCTCATGGTAGGTTGGTGCAAAAGGTTGGATCTCATGGGATAAAGCGGGAGGTGGCTAGATGGGTGGAGAACTGGCTAGATGGGTGGAGAACTGGCTTGGTCACAGAAGACAGAGGGTGGTAGTGGAAGGGTCTTTTTCCGGCTGGATGCCTGTGACTAGTGGTGTTCCGCAGGGCTCTGTATTGGGACCTCTGCTGTTTGTGATTTATATAAATGATCTGGAAGAAGGAGTAACTGGGGTGATCAGTAAGTTTGCGGACGACACGAAAATGGCTGGAGTTGCAGATAGTGAGGAGCATTGTCAGAGGCTACAGAAGGATATAGATAGGCTGGAAATTTGGGCAAAGAAATGGCAGATGGAGTTCAATCCAGATAAATGCGAAGTGATGCATTTTGGTAGAAATAATGTAGGGAGGAGCTATACGATAAATGGCAGAACCATAAAGGGTGTAGATACGCAGAGGGACCTGGGTGTGCAAGTCCACAGATCCTTGAAGGTGACGTCACAGGTGGAGAAGGTAGTGAATAAGGCATATGGCATGCTTGCCTTTATAGGGGCATAGAGTATAAAAGTTGGGGTCTGATGTTGCAGTTGTATAGAATGTTGGTTCGGCCGCATTTGGAATACTGCGCCCAGTTCTGGTCTCCACACTACCAGAAGGACGTGGAGGCTTTAGAGAGAGTGCAGAGGAGGTTTACCAGGATGTTGCCTGGTATGGAAGGGCTTAGTTATGAGGAGAGATTGGGTAAACTGGGGTTGTGCTCACTGGAAAGACGGAGGATGAGGGGTGACCTAATAGAGGTGTATAAAATTATGAAATAGGGTGAACGGTGGGAAGCCTTTTCCCAGGTCGGTGGTGACGTTCACGAGGGGTCAGAAGTTCAAGGTGAGGGGGGGAGGTTTAACACGGATATTAGAAGGACGTATTTTACAGAGGGTGGTGGGGGCCTGGAATTCGCTGCCGAGCAAGGTGGTGGAGGCGGACACACTGGGAACGTTTAAGACTTATCTAGATAGCCACATGAACGGAGTGGGAATGGAGGGATACAAATTAATGGTCTAGTTTGGACCAGGGAGCGGCGCGGGCTTGGAGGGCCTGTTCCTGTGCTGTATTGTTCTTTGTTCCCTTACTCCCGAATTCGGTGGCACTGCTGCCTCACAGGGCCAGGGACCTGGGTTCGATTCCCAGCTTGGGTGACTGTCTGTGTGGAGTCTGCACGTTCTCCCCCTGTCTGCGTGGGTTTATTCTGGGTGCTCTGGTTTCCTCCCGCAGTCCGAAAGACGTGCTGGATAGGTGCATTGGCCATGCTAAATTCTCCCTCAGTGTACCCGAACAGGCGCCAGAATGTGGTAACGAGAGGATTTTCACAGTAGCTTCATTGCAGTGTTAGTGTAAGCCTACTTGTGACACTAATAAATAAACTTGAAACTTTCTTTTGCCAACTATCTGGTCACTGATCTCCCTATCAGTGGTAACAGGAGGCAGAGTGTCAACAGCCTTAAGCCATCAACCACAAGGTGTTTTGTAGCCATGTCCAGTTCAGTGTAATGAGCATGTGTGTTCCAGGAGAGCTCACTCAGAAGCGATGGAGAGCAGGAACCTTGCCCCTTTTTTCATTTTTCCTGCCTTTCGCCCAACCAAATATAGTTTCAGCTGAAACTGGGCACAGTGCACTGGCTGAAACCAGAATTCTTCATCAGCAGGGCAGAATTCTTCCTTCCCCAACTCTACAACCACACACCTCCTCAGGGATAACAAGTGAGTGCACAGGAATCCTGGGAAAAGTGTGGGAAAGATTTGCCTATCAACTGTCAGGGAGGATTGACCAGGATGGGCATTTTGCTCTCGAAAGGAGAATGCTGAGCAGCGACTTGATAGAGGTTTTTGAAATTATGACAGGGTTCAATACTGTCGATGTGGCAAACAGTCTCTATTTGTGGAGGAGCCAGAGCCAGAGAAATGTAAAATACCCACCAACATGTCAAAGTAAGAACTTAGAATGGAAGATGACACTTGCTGCTATTGGGAGTGGTTGAAGATGACAGTACTAAAGAACAACAAGAACAAAGAACAATACAGCACAGGAACAGGCCCTTCGGCCCTCCAAGCCCGCGCCACTCCCTGGTCCAAACTAGACCATTCTTTTGTATCCCTCCATTCCCACTCCGTTCATGTGGCTATCTAGATAAGTCTTAAACGTTCCCAGTGTGTCTGCCTCCACCACCTTGCCCGGCAGCGCATTCCAGGCCCCCACCACCCTCTGTGTAAAATACGTCCTTCTGATATCCGTGTTAAACCTCCCCCCCCTCACCTTGAACCTATGACCCCTCGTGAACGTCACCACCGATCTGGGAAAAAGCTTCCCACCGTTCACCCTATCTATGCCTTTCATAAGTTTATACACCTCTATTAGGTCACCCCTCATCCTCCATCTTTCCAGTACTGTCTCTAGGGAAACTTGCATACATGCGGGCGGCACGGTAGCACAGTGGTTAGCACTGCTGCTTCACAGCTCCAGGGTCCCGGGTTCGATTCCCGGCTCGGGTCACTGTCTGTGTGGAGTTTGCACATTCTCCTCGTGTCTGCGTGGGTTTCCACCGGGTGCTCCGGTTTCCTCCCACAGTCCAAAGATGTGCGGGTTAGGTTGATTGGCCAGGTTAAAAATTGCCCCTTAGAGTCCTGGGATGTGTAGGTTAGAGGGATTAGCGGGTAAATATGTGGGGGTAGGGCCTGGGTGGGATTGTGGTCGGAGCAGACTCGATGGGCCGAATGGCCTCCTTCTGCACTGTAGGGTTTCTATGAGGGATGAGGGAATAGAGTGGCGGATGGATTGGGAGGAGGTAATCAGAATTGCAGGAGGCTTGTATGGCCCGTAAACACCAGCTGGGCCAAATGGCCAAGTTCTGTGCTGTAGATGTTGGGCAATTTTTTCCATTTTCATAGTGGGGAAACATGGGCTAACTCTAATACCTTTTCCCAAAGGTAGGGGAGTCCAAAACTAGAGGACATACGTTTAAGGTGAGAGGGGAGAGATACAGAAGTGTCCAAAGGGGCAATTTTTTCACACAGAGGGTGGTGAGTGTCTGGAACAAGCTGCCAGAGGTAGTAGTAGAGGCGGGTACAATTTTATTTTTTAAAAAGCATTTAGATAGTTACATGGGTACGACGGGTATAGAGGGATATGGGTTAAATGCAGGCAATTGGGATTAGTTTAGGGGTTTTAAAAAAAAGGGTGGCATGGGCAAGTTGGGCCGAAGGGCCTGTTTCCATGCTGTAAACCTCTGTAACTCTATGATACCACAGCCACTAACATGGATGAGACCAGGTAATTTAGCGCAGCCTCCTCTGCATTGCTTAGCATCACACTGAGCAACTACTTAATCACGGAGTCATCAGGTCAGTTATTTTATCATAGAATGACACAGTGCAGAAATAGGTTATTTGATCCATCCTGTCTATGCTGGCTCTTTCAATCACTTATCTAATTAGTCTCACTTCCCTGCTTTTCCCCCCATAGCTCTGTAAATTTCTCCTTTTCAACTATTTATTCAATACCCTTTTAAAAGTTCCTATTGAATCTGTTTCCACCATGCTTGGCAGTGTTTCCCAGATGATAATACCGTGCTGTGTTAAAACAATTCTCATCTCCTCTCAGCCTCTTTTGAGTTTGTTTCAGTCTGTGTTCACTGGTTACTGATCGTTCTGCCACTGGAAACAGATTTTCCTCATTTACACTATCACAACTTGTAATCTTGAACAGCTGTATTAATTCCATTAAATAGAAAGTCACAAAAAAAGTTTCTACTCAAAGAATTAATAAACAGTTCCCCCAAAACACAGCGATAGGATTCTCGCAGCACTGGAGACAAAAGGCTGGAACACACACTGTGAAGGGTTAATGCCGAGCTCTGACAGATTGGATTGTAACAGGGCGCAAAGAGAACCAAAGCTAAATAATTGACGGGGGTCTTTAGCACACGCTGCCAGATTTTCCTGCTCTAATAATAACATTTGTGAATAAATTCCCAGGGTACATAAAAATTACAGCAAAGAAAACACTTGGGTCAAATTAAGATACTTTTCTCCTCTTGGTGGCTGACAAAAGCAGGGCAGGAGCAGGAACATGAGAAAGGCTTTTGTGTTCTCTTTCCCCTAGGGTTCGGCAGGTCAGGGTGATGCAGCATTGACTAACGATCCCAGCCACAGCACACAATGCTGAGCATTGAGTCCAGGGGGAGGTCACCACTGCTGGCTATGAAATATCACAGCTAATTGCATTGTGATACCCCCAAATCAAAAGTGACAAGGCCTGAATGTGGATTCTCGGCAGACTCAGCGATATCATGGGGCAGTGAACCATGCCCTGCCTGCCAGGCTGCCCTGCTCATGTGACAATAGCCTCCTTTCCCTCTCCGATAGCCAACAGTGACAACAGACTCTTTTCTTCTCACAGGAATGTATAGAAAGGGCTGGAGAGTTTCATTTATTCGCAACCAGACACCCTTTCAGAGCCTGAAGTGCAGCAGATGACCGTGACACACTAGCTGCTCTGTCAATCATCCCCCTATTCTCCCTGGCACAGCTTGGCTTGCTCAGATAGTTGTTAGGAAATATCACAGGAGCAGCAATACTGTCTGCTGGCTCTATCCCAGTTATGGCTTTCGAATGATCCACAAACAGCCAGGCTACCTCCATCATTTGCATTGAAAAGGAATTGAGAAGCTGTGATGACAAAGTTCCAAAGTCAGTGACACCAAAATGTTCAACCATCTGAGAAGATGCATGGTGGAGGAATGCAGCTCCTGATTAGATTCAATACCGCAGGTAAAAGAGAATTTGAAGTGTTTTCTGCCATGCACACAAATGTTGCCATTTATTGCAGTGGACAAAAGCGATAAGGAGTACAACACCTCCAGGGTTCGACTGAACAAGTTAATCTCTCCATTTTGCTATGAAAGGTCCCACACCGTGACTGCTGCAAAATACAAGCTGCTCCAAATTGCAACATCCCTTAGGGAAAAATGATGGGTACATTTGGAGAAGAAAGGATTCAGACCAGGAATGGGAACTGTCCAGCTAACCGTGTCCAGGCTGGAAAGGGGAGTAATATTACTGAACATCGACATATTGTGAAACAGAATCCACTGTGGAAAATATAATTTCCTGCAATAAGCAAGATCCTTCTGAATACTCTCCAAATTTACCAAGCTATCAGATATTCCTGGCCTCTTTCAAATTCCCCCAAAGGGAAACTAAAAGATAATGGACGCTAACAACGAGAATCCTTGCATATTTATAAAGGACACATGACAATGATCAGCTGAGTTTCTCCAGCAATCCACACATTCCAGGATGCACCTCACCTCTTTGTACTTGTCCTTGACGCACAGGTCATTGATCAGACCCAGCTGGGAGGATGGGTCAGCCTTGTCCACTTCATACAGGCTGATCAGCTGATCCAGCATGTTAGTGGGAACCTCAGTGAGTAAAGAGAAGACTCTCGCTTGCAGCATGGGCTGTTTCAGGAATGGCTGTTAACGGGAAAACATGATGAAGGATAGGAACACGGAAGAAAGGGTATAATGCCATCATCACGCCAGTTAAATTATATTAATTAAATAAATCTAGAATATAAAAATAGTGTCAATAATGGCGATCATAAAAGTACCAACATGTCATTAAAACCACCACTGATTCACTTATGTTCTTGAGGGAAGGAAATCTGTCATCCTTACCTGGTTTGGTCGACACGTGACTCCAAATCCACGGCAATGTGGTTGACATTTAAATGTCCTCTGAAATGGTTTAGCAAGCCACTTAGTTTTATCAAAGTTGCTAAAACAAACCAGAACCAATCAAGGTGGCAATTCACTACCACATTCAAAAGTGAAATTTGGATGGGTAATACCAGCCTTGCCAGTAATGCCCACAGTGAATAAAAAGGAATTGAACAGAACAGCTCACACACATATCATAGTCGTAAAGTCTTACAGCACAAAAAGGGGTTCATTGGCCCATCATGTACGTATCAACTGTCAAGTGTCTATCCATCTTTCAGCACTTAGTCCATTGCCCTGTATATTATGGCATTTCAAGCACTCATCTAAGCTCTTATTATCATCACTGAAAGAATGCTTGCATATAACTTATAATCATTACTGAGTAGAACTATTCACATAGTTTCATAACCTTACATTATTTACAGACAAACATTGGGGTGCAGTTGCATGTGCCTCATTCTATTGTTGGGATACAATTCCATGAACTTCAGTCTATCTGTTGAGAACTTTGTTTTTATTCAAACTGTGGTTCTGGGTGTCAATAGTGAGGTGAAGGGAGGGGTTGCAGAATGTGCCAAACAGTCTTATAGGACTGGAGGCGGTTACAGAGATAAGGGACATGCAAAACCAAAGTGATGGGGGTTTTAAGCAGAAGGGCATTAATGTTACCTCAGCACAGGGCACTGTCTTCCTTTTTTCTTGGTTTGTGCATTGGAGAGGTTGGGACTGTTCTCCTTGGAGACAAGGTGGCTGAGAGAAGATTTGATAGAAATGTTCAAAATCATGAGGGATCTGGACAGAGTAGATAGGGAGAAACTGTTCCCACTCGTGAAATGATGGAGAATGAGAGGGCATGGAATTAAAGCAATTGGCAAAAGAAGCAAAAGTGACACGGGAAAACATTTTCACACAGTGAGTGATTGCATGACAATGTGGTGGAGGCAGGTTCAATTGAAGCATTCAAAAGGGAGTTAGATTGTTATCTGAAAAGAATGTGCACGGTTATGGGGAGAAGATGGAAGAACAGCAATAAACAAATTGCTCATTAGGCGAACCAGGACAGACATGATGGGCTGAATGGCCTCCTTCTGCACTGGAACAGTTCTGTGTTTCCCTTAAACTGATGTACAGAGCCAGAGGATAGGGGCAAAAACACACAGGAATAGAAAGATATATATTTATATTGGAAATGCTATATTAATTTGTGCAGCTGCTAGAGAAAATGCTTTTTGGGAACCAGAATGAATTCCCAAATGTAACATTTTTCAGTCCAGTCTGATATGATTCCTTCAATTTAATTGGCTAGTAAATTACAAGCTTGTCCATGCCCCCTCCCCTCCTGATACTACAAGTCCCTATACCCCGGTGTTCAGGGTAGTTCAGAATGCAATCTGTGTTGGATTGTTTGTTCCTTTGCCAACCTGCTGGACTCGGACATCTTCTGTAATCCAATTGCTGAACTGCTTGATGATGTAATGTGACAGGGAATGCGCCTTCCCCTTTCTCCAGTCGTGGCTGTTCTCCAACATGACCAGGAGCCCTTCCAGTGGGTCAGTGAAGGAAGCAAATCCTCGCCTTGCTTCTTCTGGGAGCTGAGGAGACAAAGGGAGAGTGAACAAAAAGAGGGAGGCCCCTAATCTGCAAGCAGACAAAAGGAGACTGCTAATTTATTCAGCAAAGTAACTGTTGCTCTCTGTCCCCCATCCCACTTGCTGTGACAGTGTACGGCAATCCAGATTCCTTAACACTTCATTTCACCGCAGCAGCAGCCTGTGAAGAGGCAATTGTCTGCACTAATTATCCCATAAACATGCAAAATGTCACAATGCCATGCACCACCGAAGACAAAAAGGTGCTTTCAGTGCCTGGCAATCACAGGGCAGACAGACGCTTTTTACGGAGCTGCTTCGTAAAGGCCACGTTCCTTCAAACTTTCCTTCCCATCAGACCGTAAGGAAACAAAGAAGGAGGACAAGTGAAGCTCTCATGCTCGCTAACCACCGTCCTGCAGTCAAAACAGGCAGTGCGTGCACGGGGGGATTTGAGGAGTGGGACTGGAGGCAATGAGGGAGTACACGTGGCAGTCTTTATTGCCCTGTATATTCCTCCATGGTTTTTCTTCAATTATTATATTTGGATATTATTACAAACAATAATTAATCACACACTCAACTGTACCTAAGTGCCATGGGAAAAATCCCCAATCACACAAACCCCAGAGAGACAGAAATCCCGACTACAACACACTAGTGGGGTTTCAATCCACAACCATTGCCCGAGGTGAGGTAAGACAATGCAAAGTAGTGATGGAAATTCAGGCCAAGTGCCACACTCATAGTGGGATTCACTGAGAAAACAGAATGGAAGTGCATTTTATTTATTCAGTTTATATTTCTGCATTTTGATGAACATTTGAAAAGTACTAGAACCATAAAATGGACAAAGAAAAAAGCCAATCAGCCTACTGCACATTTTAAAGGTAAAGTCGCCATAGCCCCAGATGACCACAGTCAGTGACTGGTGGTGATATAACCTGAGGATCACTACACCTCAGGTGAGGGACAAGATTTAGAAGGTGGGGCCTTTATGAATAACCTCAGCCAGTATGGGAATTGAACCCACGCTGCTGGCATCGCGCTGCATCAGGATGTTCCCACGAGTAGGAAAAGCTAGAACCAGAGGGCACAACCTCAGGCTAAAGGGACGATCCTTTAAAACAGACGAGGAGGAATTTCTTCAACTAGAGACTGGTGAATCTGTGGAACTCTTTGCCGCAGAAGGCTGTGGAGGCCAGGTCATTGAGTGTCTTTGAAACAGAGATAGATAGGTTCTTGATTAATACAGTGATCAGGGGTTATGGGGAAAAACAGGAGAATGGAGATGAGAAAAATATCAGCCATGATTGAATGGCAGAGCAGACTCGATGGGCCGGGTAGCCTAATTCTGTTCTGATGCCTTATGGTCTTATGACGAAGCAGCTGTCCATAAACAGACATTTTACTCTCCTTGCCAAATACACAGGCAATTCCTTTCTTAGCTGTTAGACATGTCTCAGTACTTAGAAATTCTTGTCTCGGAGTGAGAAGGTTGTGAGGGAGCGTGTCTTAATTGCCATCTTTTTTACTTGATATCTCAGATCTCAAAAGCCACTACTTAAAGAAAAGTCGAGCTGTTCTCTCCAGTGCCCTCCAGTGAGAGTGGGGGCGGGGGCCAGGCGGGGGCGAGGGGGGCCCGGCAGGGGCGAGAGGGGGAGACGGCGGGGCGAGGGGGAGACGGCGGGGGCGAGGGGGAGACGGCGGGGGCGGAGACGGCGGGGGCGGAGGGGGAGACGGCGGGGGCGGAGGGGAAGACGGCGGGGCGAGGGGGAGACGGCGGGGTGAGGGGGAGACGGCGGGGCGAGGGGGAGACGGCGGGGCGAGAGGGAGACGGCGGGGCGAGGGGGAGACGGCGGGGCGAGGGGGAGGCGGCGGGGAGACCGGGAGGGAGGGAGGGAGACCGGGAGGGAGACCGGGAGAGATACCGGGAGGGGAGGGAGACCGGGAGGGAGATCAGGAAGGAGGGAGGGAGGGAGACCGGCAGGGAGGAAGACTTGGAGGGAGGGAGGGAGGGAGTCTTGGAGGGAGGGAGGGAGTCCTGGAGGGAGGGAGGGAGTCTTGGAGGGAGACAGGAGGGAGACGGGGAGGGAGGGAGACGGGGAGGGAGGGAGGGAGACAGGGAGGGAGGGAGACAGGGAGGGAGGGAGAGAGGGGGCCAGGGAGGGAGGGAGATAGGGAGGGAGGGAGACAGGGAGGGAGGGAGACAGGGAGGGAGGGAGACAGGGCGGGAGGGAGACAGGGCGGGAGGGAGACAGGGCGGGAGGGAGACAGGGCGGGAGGGAGACAGGGCGGGAGGGAGACAGGGCGGGAGGGAGACAGGGAGGGAGGGAGACAGGGAGGGAGGGAGACAGGGAGGGAGGGAGACAGGGAGGGAGGGAGACAGGGAGGGAGGGAGACAGGGAGGGAGGGAGACAGGCAGGGAGGGAGGGAGACAGGGAGGGAGACAGGCAGGGAGGGAGGGAGGGAGGGAGGGAGGGAGGGAGAGAGACAGGGAGGGAGGGAGACAGGGAGACAGAGAGGGAGACAGCTAGGGAGACAGGGAGGGAGGGAGGGAGGGAGGGAGACAGGGAGGGGGGGAGGGAGACAGGGAGGGAGACAGGGAGGCAGGGAGACAGGGAGGCAGGGAGGTAGGGAGACAGGGAGGTAGGGAGACAGGGAGGGAGACAGGGAGGGAGGGAGACAGGGAGGGAGACAGCGAGGGAGGGAGACAGGGAGACAGGGAGGGAGGGAGGGAGACAGGGAGACAGGGAGACAGGGAGGGAGACAGGGAGGGAGGGAGGGAGGGAGGGAGGGTGGGAGACAGGGAGGGAGACCGGGTGGGAGGGAGACAGGAAGGAAGGGAGGGAGACAGGGAGGTAGGGAGGGAGACAGGGAGGGAGACAGGGAGGGAGGCAGACAGAGAGGGAGGGAGGGAGACAGGGAGGGAGGGAGACAGGGAGGGAGGGAGACAGGGAGGGAGGGAGACAGGGAGGGAGGGAGACAGGGAGGGAGACTTGGAGGGAGGGAGGGAGGGAGTCTTGGAGGGAGGGAGGGAGTCCTGGAGGGAGGGAGGGAGTCTTGGAGGGAGACAGGAGGGAGACGGGGAGGGAGGGAGACGGGGAGGGAAGGAGACGGGGAGGGAGGGAGACAGGGAGGGAGGGAGACAGGGAGGGAGGGAGACAGGGAGGGAGGGAGACAGGGAGGGAGGGAGACAGGGAGGGAGGGAGACAGGGAGGGAGGGAGACAGGGAGGGAGGGAGACAGGGAGGGAGGGAGACAGGGACGGAGGGAGACAGGGACGGAGGGAGACAGGGACGGAGGGAGGGAGACAGGGACGGAGGGAGGGAGACAGGGACGGAGGGAGGGAGACAGGGACGGAGGGAGAGAGGGAGAGAGGGGGCCAGGGAGGGAGGGAGATAGGGAGGGAGGGAGACAGGGAGGGAGGGAGACAGGGCGGGAGGGAGACAGGGCGGGAGGGAGACAGGGAGGGAGAGAGACAGGCAGGGAGGGAGGGAGGGAGACAGGGAGGGAGACAGGCAGGGAGGGAGGGAGGGAGGGAGAGAGACAGGGAGGGAGGGAGACAGGGAGACAGAGAGGGAGACAGGGAGGGAGGGAGGGAGACAGGGAGGGGGGGAGGGAGACAGGGAGGGAGACAGGGAGGCAGGGAGGTAGGGAGACAGGGAGGGAGACAGGGAGGGAGGGAGGGAGGGAGACAGGGAGGGAGGGAGACAGGGAGACAGAGAGGGAGACAGCTAGGGAGACAGGGAGGGAGGGAGGGAGACAGGGAGGGGGGGAGGGAGACAGGGAGGGAGACAGGGAGGCAGGGAGGTAGGGAGACAGGGAGGTAGGGAGACAGGGAGGTAGGGAGACAGGGAGGTAGGGAGACAGGGAGGTAGGGAGACAGGGAGGGAGGGAGACAGGGAGGGAGGGAGACAGGGAGGGAGACAGCGAGGGAGGGAGACAGGGAGAGAGGGAGGGAGGGAGGGAGACAGGGAGGGAGACAGCGAGGGAGGGAGACAGGGAGAGAGGGAGGGAGGGAGGGAGGGAGGGAGAGAGGGAGGGAGGGAGGGAGGGAGGGAGGGAGGGAGGGAGGGAGACAGGGAGACAGGGAGACAGGGAGGGAGACAGGGAGACAGGGAGGGAGACAGGGAGACAGGGAGGGAGACAGGGAGGGAGACAGGGATGGAGGATGGGAAACAGGGAGGGAGGGTGGGAGACAGGGAGGGAGACCGGGTGGGAGGGAGACAGGGAGGAAGGGAGGGAGACAGGGAGGAAGGGAGGGAGACAGGGAGGAAGGGAGGGAGACAGGGAGGAAGGGAGGGAGACAGGGAGACAGGGAGGGAGGGAGACAGGGAGGGAGGGAGACAGGGAGGGAGGGAGACAGGGAGGGTGGGAGCCAGGGAGGGTGGGAGACAGGGAGGGTGGGAGACAGGGAGGGAGGGAGACAGGGAGGGAGGGAGAGAGGGCGGGAGGGAGACAGGGAGGGAGGGAGACAGGGAGGGAGGGAGACAGGGAGGGAGGGAGACAGGCAGGGAGGGAGGGAGGGAGACAGGGAGGGAGGGAGACAGGGAGGGAGACAGACTGGGAGGGAGGGAGGGAGGGAGAGAGACAGGGAGGGAGGGAGACAGGGAGGGAGGGAGACAGGGAGGGAGGGAGACAGGGAGGGAGGGAGACAGGGAGGGAGGGAGACAGGGAGGGAGGGAGACAGGGAGGGAGGGAGACAGGGAGGGAGGGAGACAGGGAGGGAGGCAGACAGGGAGGAAGACAGGGAGGGAGACAGGGAGGGAGACAGGGAGGGAGACAGGGAGGGAGACAGCGAGGGAGGGAGACAGGGAGAGAGGGAGGGAGACAGGGAGGGAGACAGGGAGAGAGGGAGGGAGGGAGGGAGGGAGGGAGGGAGGGAGAGAGGGAGGGAGACAGGGAGACAGGGAGGGCGACAGGGAGACAGGGAGGGAGACCGGGAGACAGGGAGGGAGGGTGGGAGACAGGGAGGGAGACCGGGTGGGAGGGAGACAGGGAGGAAGGGAGGGAGACAGGGAGGAAGGGAGGGAGACAGGGAGGAAGGGAGGGAGACAGGGAGGGAGACAGGGAGACAGGGAACAGGGAGGGAGGGAGACAGGGAGGGTGGGAGACAGGGAGGGTGGGAGACAGGGGTGGTGGGAGACAGGGAGGGTGGGAGACAGGGAGGGTGGGAGACAGGGAGGGTGGGAGACAGGGAGGGTGGGAGACAGGGAGGGAGGGAGGCAGGGAGGGAGGGAGGCAGGGAGGGAGGGAGGCAGGGAGGGAGGGAGGCAGGGAGGGAGGCAGACAGGGAGGGAGGCAGACAGGGAGGGAGGCAGACAGGGAGGGAGGCAGACAGGGAGGGAGGCAGACAGGGAGGGAGGCAGACAGGGAGGGAGGCAGACAGGGAGGGAGGCAGACAGGGAGGGAGGCAGACAGGGAGGGAGGCAGACAGGGAGGGAGGCAGACAGGGAGGGAGGCAGACAGGGAGGGAGGCAGACAGGGAGGGAGGCAGACAGGGAGGGAGGCAGACAGGGAGGGAGGCAGACAGGGAGGGAGGCAGACAGGGAGGGAGGCAGACCAGGGAGGGAGGCAGACCAGGGAGGGAGGCAGACAGGGAGGGAGGGAGGCAGGGAGGGAGGCAGACAGGGAGGGAGGCAGACAGGGAAGGAGGCAGACAGGGAGGGTGGCAGACAGGGAGGGAGGCAGACAGGGAGGGAGGCAGACAGGGAGGGAGGCAGACAGGGAGGGAGGCAGACAGGGAGGGAGGCAGACAGGGAGGGAGGCAGACAGGGAGGGAGGCAGACAGGGAGGGAGGCAGACAGGGAGGGAGGCAGACAGGGAGGGAGGCAGACAGGGAGGGAGCCCGACAGGGAGGGAGCCCGACAGGGAGGGAACCCGACAGGGAGGGAGCCCGACAGGGAGGGAGCCCGACAGGGAGGGAGCCAGGGAGGGAGGGAGCCAGACAGGGAGGGAGCCAGACAGGGAGGGAGCCAGACAGGGAGGGAGCCAGACAGGGAGGGAGCCAGACAGGGAGGGAGCCAGACAGGGAGGGAGCCAGACAGGGAGGGAGCCAGACAGGGAGGGAGCCAGACAGGGAGGGAGCCAGACAGGGAGGGAGCCAGACAGGGAGGGAGCCAGAGAGGGAGGGAGCCAGAGAGGGAGGGAGCCAGAGAGGGAGGGAGCCAGAGAGGGAGGGAGCCAGAGAGGGAGGGAGCCAGACAGGGAGGGAGCCAGACAGGGAGGGAGCCAGACAGGGAGGGAGCCAGACAGGGAGGGAGCCAGACAGGGAGGGAGCCAGACCGGGAGGGAGCCAGACCGGGAGGGAGACAGACAGGGTGGGAGACAGACAGGGTGGGAGACAGACAGGGTGGGAGACAGACTGAGTGGGAGACAGACAGGGTGGGAGACAGACAGGGTGGGAGACAGACAGGGTGGGAGACAGACAGGGTGGGAGACAGACAGGGTGGGAGACGGACAGGGTGGGAGACGGACAGGGTGGGAGACAGACAGGGAGACAGACAGGGAGACAGACAGGGAGGCAGACAGGGAGGCAGACAGGGAGGCAGACAGGGTAGGAGACAGGGAGTCATACAGACAGGGAGTCAGACAGACAGGGAGTCAGACAGACAGGGAGTCAGACAGACAGGGAGACAGACAGACAGGGAGACAGACAGACAGACAGGGAGACAGACAGACAGGGAGACAGACAGACAGGGAGACAGACAGACAGGGAGACATACAGACAGGGAGACAGACAGGGAGGGAGGGAGACAGGGAGGGAGGGAGACAGGGAGGGAGGGAGAGAGGGAGGGGGAGGGAGAGACGGAGGGAGGGAGGGAGTGAGGGGGAGGGAGGGAGGGAGTGAGGGGGAGGGGGAGGGAGAGAGGGAGGGAGCGAGACTGGGAGTGAGGGAGACTTGGAGTGAGGGAGACTTGGAGGGAGGGAGGGAGTCTTGGAGGGAGGGAGCGAGACTTGGAGGGAGGGAGGGAGACTTGGAGGGAGGGAGTCTTGGACTGAGGGAGGGAGTCTAGGATGGAGGGAGGGAGACGGGGAGGGAGACTGGGAGGGAGAAGGGGAGGGAGACGGGGAGGGAGACGGGGAGGGAGACGGGGAGGGAGACGGGGAGGGAGACTGGGAGGGAGACGGGGAGGGAGACGGGGAGGGAGACGGGGAGGGAGACGGGGAGGGAGACGGGGAGGGAGACCGGGAGGGAGACCGGGAGGGAGACCGGGAGGGAGACGGGGAGGGAGACGGGGAGGGAGACGGGGAGGGAGACGGGGAGGGAGACGGGGAGGGAGACGGGGAGGGGGGAGGGAGACAGGGAGGGGGACAGGGAGACGGGGAGGGGGACAGGGAGACGGGGAGGGAGGGGGGGAGGGAGTCAAGGAGGGAGACAGGGAGGGTGGGAGACAGGGAGGGAGGGAGACAGGGAGGGAGGGAGACAGGGAGGGAGGGAGACATGGAGGGAGGGAGTGAGACAGGGAGGGAGGGAGGGAAATAGGGAGGGAGGAAGGAATGGAGGGAGACAGGGAGGGAGGGAGCGAGTGAGACAGACAGGGAGGGAGGGAGAGAGGGAGACAGGGAGTGAGGGAGACAAGGAGGGAGGCAGATAGGGAGGGCGGGAGATAGGGAGACAGGGAGGGGGGGAGACAGGGAGGGAGGGAGACAGGGAGGGAGGGGGGAGGGATACTGGGAGGGAGAGAGGGAGACTGGGAAGGAGGGAGGGAGACTGGGAAGGAGGGAGGGAGACAGGGAGGGAGGGAAGGAGACAGGGAGGGAGGGAAGGAGACAGGGAGGGAGGGAAGGAGACAGGGAGGGAGGGAAGGAGACAGGGAGGGAGGGAAGGAGACAGGGTGGGAGGGAAGGAGTCAGGGAGGGAGGGAGGGAAGGAGTCAGTGAGGGAGGGAGGGAGGGAAGGAGTCAGGGAGGGAGGGAGGGAGGGAGGGAGGGAGGGAGGGAAGGAGTCAGGGAGGGAGGGAAGGAGACAGGGAGGGAGGGACGGAGACAGGGAGGGAGGGAGGGAGACAGGGAGGGAGGGAGGGAGACAGGGAGGGATGGAGGGAGACGGGGAGCCAGGGAGGGAGGGAGAGAGACAGGGAGACAGGGAGGGAGGGAGGGAGACCGGGAGGGAGGGCGGGAGGGAGGGAGGGAGGGAGACTGGGAGGGAGGGAGGGAGGGAGACAGGGAGGGAGGGAGGGAGACAGGGAGGGGGGAGGGCGGGAGGGAGGGGGGAGGGAGGGAGGGAGACAGGGAGGGTGGGAGGGAGACAGGGAGGGGGGAGGGAGGGAGGGAGGGGGTAAGGGAGACAGGAGACAGGGAGGGAGACAGGGAGACAGACAGGGAGACAGACAGACAGGGAGACAGACAGACAGGGAGACAGACAGACAGGGAGACAGACAGACAGGGAGGGAGCCAGACAGGGAGGGAGCCAGACAGGGAGGGAGCCAAACAGGGAGGGAGCCAGACAGGGAGGGAGCCAGACAGGGAGGGAGCCAGACAGGGAGGGAGCCAGACAGGGAGGGAGCCAGACAGGGAGGGAGGCAGACAGGGAGGGAGCCAGACAGGGAGGGAGCCAGGGAGGGAGGGAGGGAGACAGAGAGGGAGACAGGGAGGGAGGGAGGGAGGGAGGGAGACAGGGAGGGGGGGAGGGAGACAGGGAGGGAGACAGGGAGGCAGGGAGGTAGGGAGACAGGGAGGGAGACAGGGAGGGAGACAGGGAGGGAGACAGGGAGGGAGGGAGGGAGGGAGACAGGGAGGGAGGGAAACAGGGAGACAGAGAGGGAGACAGCTAGGGAGACTGGGAGGGAGGGAGGGAGGGAGACAGGGAGGGGGGGAGGGAGACAGGGAGGGAGACAGGGAGGCAGGGAGGTAGGGAGACAGGGAGACAGGGAGGTAGGGAGACAGGGAGGTAGGGAGGTAGGGAGACATGGAGGGAGACAGGGAGGGAGGGAGACAGGGAGGGAGACAGCGAGGGAGGGAGACAGGGAGGGAGGGAGGGAGGGAGACAGGGAGGGAGGGAGACAGGGAGGGAGGGAGACAGGGAGAGAGGGAGGGAGGGAGGGAGGGAGGGAGGGAGGGAGGGAGGGAGGGAGGGAGAGAGGGAGGGAGGGAGGGAGGGAGAGAGGGAGGGAGACAGGGAGACAGGGAGGGAGACAGGGAGGGAGACAGGGAGGGAGGATGGGAGACAGGGAGGGAGGATGGGAAACAGGGAGGGAGGGTGGGAGACAGGGAGGAAGGGAGGGAGACAGGGAGGAAGGGAGGGATACAGGGAGGAAGGGAGGGAGACAGGGAGGGAGGGAGGGAGACAGGGAGGGGGGGAGGGAGACAGGGAGGGAGACAGGGAGGCAGGGAGGTAGGGAGACAGGGAGGGAGACAGGGAGGGAGGGAGGGAGGGAGACAGGGAGGGAGGGAGACAGGGAGACAGAGAGGGAGACAGCTAGGGAGACAGGGAGGGAGGGAGGGAGACAGGGAGGGGGGAGGGAGACAGGGAGGGAGACAGGGAGGCAGGGAGGTAGGGAGACAGGGAGGTAGGGAGACAGGGAGGTAGGGAGACAGGGAGGTAGGGAGACAGGGAGGGAGGGAGACAGGGAGGGAGGGAGACAGGGAGGGAGACAGCGAGGGAGGGAGACAGGGAGAGAGGGAGGGAGGGAGGGAGACAGGGAGGGAGACAGCGAGGGAGGGAGACAGGGAGAGAGGGAGGGAGGGAGGGAGGGAGGGAGGGAGGGAGAGAGGGAGGGAGGGAGGGAGGGAGGGAGGGAGGGAGGGAGGGAGGGAGACAGGGAGACAGGGAGACAGGGAGGGAGACAGGGAGACAGGGAGGGAGACAGGGAGACAGGGAGGGAGACAGGGAGGGAGACAGGGATGGAGGATGGGAAACAGGGAGGGAGGGTGGGAGACAGGGAGGGAGACCGGGTGGGAGGGAGACAGGGAGGAAGGGAGGGAGACAGGGAGGAAGGGAGGGAGACAGGGAGGAAGGGAGGGAGACAGGGAGACAGGGAGGGAGGGAGACAGGGAGGGAGGGAGACAGGGAGGGAGGGAGACAGGGAGGGTGGGAGACAGGGAGGGTGGGAGACAGGGAGGGTGGGAGACAGGGAGGGAGGGAGACAGGGAGGGAGGGAGAGAGGGCGGGAGGGAGACAGGGAGGGAGGGAGACAGGGAGGGAGGGAGACAGGGAGGGAGGGAGACAGGCAGGGAGGGAGGGAGGGAGACAGGGAGGGAGGGAGACAGGGAGGGAGACAGACAGGGAGGGAGGGAGGGAGGGAGAGAGACAGGGAGGGAGGGAGACAGGGAGGGAGGGAGACAGGGAGGGAGGGAGACAGGGAGGGAGGGAGACAGGGAGGGAGGGAGACAGGGAGGGAGGGAGACAGGGAGGGAGGGAGACAGGGAGGGAGGGAGACAGGGAGGGAGGCAGACAGGGAGGAAGACAGGGAGGGAGACAGGGAGGGAGACAGGGAGGGAGACAGCGAGGGAGGGAGACAGGGAGAGAGGGAGGGAGACAGGGAGGGAGACAGGGAGAGAGGGAGGGAGGGAGGGAGGGAGGGAGGGAGAGAGGGAGGGAGACAGGGAGACAGGGAGGGCGACAGGGAGACAGGGAGGGAGACCGGGAGACAGGGAGGGAGGGTGGGAGACAGGGAGGGAGACCGGGTGGGAGGGAGACAGGGAGGAAGGGAGGGAGACAGGGAGGAAGGGAGGGAGACAGGGAGGAAGGGAGGGAGACAGGGAGGGAGACAGGGAGACAGGGAACAGGGAGGGAGGGAGACAGGGAGGGTGGGAGACAGGGAGGGTGGGAGACAGGGGTGGTGGGAGACAGGGAGGGTGGGAGACAGGGAGGGTGGGAGACAGGGAGGGTGGGAGACAGGGAGGGTGGGAGACAGGGAGGGAGGGAGGCAGGGAGGGAGGGAGGCAGGGAGGGAGGGAGGCAGGGAGGGAGGGAGGCAGGGAGGGAGGCAGACAGGGAGGGAGGCAGACAGGGAGGGAGGCAGACAGGGAGGGAGGCAGACAGGGAGGGAGGCAGACAGGGAGGGAGGCAGACAGGGAGGGAGGCAGACAGGGAGGGAGGCAGACAGGGAGGGAGGCAGACAGGGAGGGAGGCAGACAGGGAGGGAGGCAGACAGGGAGGGAGGCAGACAGGGAGGGAGGCAGACAGGGAGGGAGGCAGACAGGGAGGGAGGCAGACAGGGAGGGAGGCAGACAGGGAGGGAGGCAGACAGGGAGGGAGGCAGACCAGGGAGGGAGGCAGACCAGGGAGGGAGGCAGACAGGGAGGGAGGGAGGCAGGGAGGGAGGCAGACAGGGAGGGAGGCAGACAGGGAAGGAGGCAGACAGGGAGGGTGGCAGACAGGGAGGGAGGCAGACAGGGAGGGAGGCAGACAGGGAGGGAGGCAGACAGGGAGGGAGGCAGACAGGGAGGGAGGCAGACAGGGAGGGAGGCAGACAGGGAGGGAGGCAGACAGGGGAGGGAGGCAGACAGGGAGGGAGGCAGACAGGGAGGGAGGCAGACAGGGAGGGAGCCCGACAGGGAGGGAGCCCGACAGGGAGGGAACCCGACAGGGAGGGAGCCCGACAGGGAGGGAGCCCGACAGGGAGGGAGCCCGACAGGGAGGGAGCCCGACAGGGAGGGAGCCAGGGAGGGAGGGAGCCAGACAGGGAGGGAGACAGACAGACAGGGAGACAGACAGACAGACAGGGAGACAGACAGACAGGGAGACAGACAGACAGGGAGACAGACAGACAGGGAGACATACAGACAGGGAGACAGACAGGGAGGGAGGGAGACAGGGAGGGAGGGAGACAGGGAGGGAGGGAGAGAGGGAGGGGGAGGGAGAGACGGAGGGAGGGAGGGAGTGAGGGGGAGGGAGGGAGGGAGTGAGGGGGAGGGGGGAGGGAGAGAGGGAGGGAGCGAGACTGGGAGTGAGGGAGACTTGGAGTGAGGGAGACTTGGAGGGAGGGAGGGAGTCTTGGAGGGAGGGAGCGAGACTTGGAGGGAGGGAGGGAGACTTGGAGGGAGGGAGTCTTGGACTGAGGGAGGGAGTCTAGGATGGAGGGAGGGAGACGGGGAGGGAGACTGGGAGGGAGAAGGGGAGGGAGACGGGGAGGGAGACGGGGAGGGAGACGGGGAGGGAGACGGGGAGGGAGACTGGGAGGGAGACGGGGAGGGAGACGGGGAGGGAGACGGGGAGGGAGACGGGGAGGGAGACGGGGAGGGAGACCGGGAGGGAGACCGGGAGGGAGACCGGGAGGGAGACGGGGAGGGAGACGGGGAGGGAGACGGGGAGGGAGACGGGGAGGGAGACGGGGAGGGAGACGGGGAGGGGGGAGGGAGACAGGGAGGGGGACAGGGAGACGGGGAGGGGGACAGGGAGACGGGGAGGGAGGGGGGGAGGGAGTCAAGGAGGGAGACAGGGAGGGTGGGAGACAGGGAGGGAGGGAGACAGGGAGGGAGGGAGACAGGGAGGGAGGGAGACATGGAGGGAGGGAGTGAGACAGGGAGGGAGGGAGGGAAATAGGGAGGGAGGAAGGAATGGAGGGAGACAGGGAGGGAGGGAGCGAGTGAGACAGACAGGGAGGGAGGGAGAGAGGGAGACAGGGAGTGAGGGAGACAAGGAGGGAGGCAGATAGGGAGGGCGGGAGATAGGGAGACAGGGAGGGGGGGAGACAGGGAGGGAGGGAGACAGGGAGGGAGGGGGGAGGGATACTGGGAGGGAGAGAGGGAGACTGGGAAGGAGGGAGGGAGACTGGGAAGGAGGGAGGGAGACAGGGAGGGAGGGAAGGAGACAGGGAGGGAGGGAAGGAGACAGGGAGGGAGGGAAGGAGACAGGGAGGGAGGGAAGGAGACAGGGTGGGAGGGAAGGAGTCAGGGAGGGAGGGAGGGAAGGAGTCAGTGAGGGAGGGAGGGAGGGAAGGAGTCAGGGAAGGAGGGAGGGAGGGAGGGAGGGAGGGAGGGAGGGAAGGAGTCAGGGAGGGAGGGAAGGAGACAGGGAGGGAGGGACGGAGACAGGGAGGGAGGGAGGGAGACAGGGAGGGAGGGAGGGAGACAGGGAGGGATGGAGGGAGACGGGGAGCCAGGGAGGGAGGGAGAGAGACAGGGAGACAGGGAGGGAGGGAGGGAGACCGGGAGGGAGGGCGGGAGGGAGGGAGGGAGGGAGACTGGGAGGGAGGGAGGGAGGGAGACAGGGAGGGAGGGAGGGAGACAGGGAGGGGGGAGGGCGGGAGGGAGGGGGGAGGGAGGGAGGGAGACAGGGAGGGTGGGAGGGAGACAGGGAGGGGGGGGAGGGAGGGAGGGAGGGGGTAAGGGAGACAGGAGACA